>NC_081291.1:40602500-40902500 GCF_030435805.1 Mustela lutreola
TGGCACTATTAATGTTTTGTTACGATTGTTTGTCCTGGGAATTCAAGTGGGGTTAGCACTGTCCTACACTTCTACCTACTGGATGCTAATAATGCCCCCTTTTCCCTGAAAAATGTCTTCAGACATTGCCAAAAGTCCACTGGGACTGTGGGGTCCATGAAGGGGAATTGAGAGGAGAATGATGTCTTCTGTTAAGAAACACTGGATTTAGGGTACCTGGGTGGCCCAGTTGGTTGAGTGACTGCGTTAGGCTCAGGTCATGATCCAGGAGTTGTGGGATCAAGTCCCGCATCAGGCTCCCAGCTCCATGGGGACTCTGCTTCTCCCTCTGACCCTCTCGCATCTCATCTGCACGTGCTTTCTTTCTCTCTTTCAAATAAATAAAGAAAAATCTTTAAAAAGAAAAAAAGGCACTGGATTTATAAAATATCTGTGATTTTATAGATGATAACGTTGTTTGTTTTTAGAACTCTAGCAAGAATATACTTTAAATGAGATATTAAGGTAATCCCATAGTTAATGCTATTTCTTAAAGAACTCTGTTTAAGTTCTGTGACTGTGAGATTGTACAAAAGATCCTTTAGGCCTGTGGCTCTTATCAAAATTAAAGAATTAAAGTGTCTATAATAATGTTTTTTCCTTTTCTCATAGGAAAAATAATTCTAATAGTTTAAATCGAATGAATGGTGTTATGTTTCCTGGAAATTCACCAAGTTATACTGAACGGTGAGATTATTGATTTTAATATCCAGAGAGATTGTATATTCCTAATTTTGAGAAGCAGGTTCAATATATTTTCTTAAATAAAATTGGGCATTTTATGGAAGCCATAGAATATACTGAACAATTAATTTGGTAACCCTGAAATCTTGAAAGTCAAAGAGTAAATACTTCTGTGATGTGTTCACATAAGCAAACCTTGGGAGGGTGGCTTCTTACCAAAATGAGAAAATGATGTTCTTTATCTTATCCTAGGTCTAATATAAATGGGCCTGGAACACCCAGGCCACTTAATCGACCAAAGGTTTCTTTGTCAGTCCCCATGACAACAAATGGCTTGCCTGAGAGCGCAGACAGCAAAGAGTCAAACTTACAGCAAAATGAGGACAAAAATCACAGGTTTGTATGCTATTTATATTTAAAAACAGAATGTTTTCAAAATAGGTTGGCATTTATCCTTTCAGCACTCATTATCTACTGTATGCTGTTGTTTTGAGAGACACAGCAAGGTTTTAGTGTGGTCTATGGCTTCTGGACTTTTTCAGCAATAGCACATGATGAAGATAGTCCTAGAGAAGCTTAAAACTGCTAATTTATAATAGCATCTTAAGAAAGTAAAGTGATTATAATGCTTTCTATTTCTTGTTTTTGAAAGTAACCTGAAAAGAGAAAAGGTTTATCAGAGCTGAAAATTTTTAGTTATTTCTCATTGTAGATCATTAAAGGAAAGCTTTTATTTATATCCCAAAGCAGACTAAACAGGTGAGAGGTCTTAATGAGTATGTCCATCTGGAAGACTTGTAGTTCTCTTATGGAAAGGCATATAAGTTACTGGGAAATTGAACAGAAATGTCATATAACTTGTTGACTAGTTCTAGTGGGAAATATTTGTGACACAGTTGAGGTTCCCTTGAAATTATTCTCGTGTTTCTTTTTGTTCAGATGTTATAATTTAACTTTGACGCTGAAATGCAGTTTTAAAAATTATTAGACCTTAAAAATGAGAATGTGGAAGATGAAGAAAACAGTCTTATTAATGACATTTTAAAAAAACATTTACAGTGACTCTGAATCAGAAGGTTCCTCAGTGAGCCCTATAAAAAATAAACATCCTGATGAAGATGGTGTGGAGGCCGAGGGGCATGAGGTAAAAAGACTCAGGTTTGACAAAGAAAGCGAAGTCAGAGAGACAGCCAGTCAAACATCTTCCAGTGAAATTGCTTCGGTTATGGTAGAAGAAACAGAAGCATCGTCATCATCTCAGGATAAAGACAAGGAAAGTAGTTGTACCAGGCAGCACTGTACAGAAGAGGATGAAGAAGAGGATGAAGAGGAAGAAGGTATTTAGAGACCATCTGTAAAAGGGTGGAGTAAGGAGATCCTCAAATTCTTGTACTTCATTTTGCCTGAAAGAATTTAACATAATGGAACTCCTTATAATGCCGATGTTGGGCTTTTCTCCCACCTGTATGTATTTGCTGCTGAGTTTCAGGGGCTATGATTTGAACTGTAGAATATCAGAATTCATGAAACTTAACTGTGGAGGTATTTTGAAAATAAAATTTAACTACAACAACATTTGCTTATTTTTAGAGTCTTTTATGACATCAAGAGAAATGATCCCAGAAAGAAAAAATCAAGAAAAAGAATCTGATGATGCCTTAACTGTGAATGAAGAGACTTCTGAGGAAAATAATCAAATGGAGGAATCTGATCTAACTCGAGCTGAGAAAGATTTACATTCTGAAGGTAGTGCAAATACAGGCCCTGTAAGTAGTGGTTCTGATTGCCATGAGACAGAAGAATTAGTAGGATCCAACTCCAGTAAAACTGGAGAGATTCTCTCAGAGTCATCCATGGAAAATGAGGACGAAACCACAGAAGTCACAGATGAACCAATGGAACAAGACTAACTATTGAGAAACATGTAGATGCAGTATTTTACATACAGTTCTGGTTTTACACTGTATAAAACTTTTATGTAATAAAGTGGACCTTTAGTTTTACAAGAGAAGCAGGTTGTAAAATAAAGTACTTTATGGGATAAATCCTGAAAGAGTTGTACATGTAAGAACTGTGAATATCAGCTCCTCTGGGTCCTGCGTACCGCTGACTTTTTTCTTTTTTTTTTTCCTTCTCCTGGTCTTGTCAAATCAGTGGTTTGTGTATAGATTTTTTTTTTTTTTAAAGAATTGAAGTTTTTAAACTGGAAGGTAATAATTATAATTTTGAAAACCTTTTGGAGATTATCACACTTAGTTTATACATATGCAAGAAATCTTTCTGTCTTGTCTCTTTCTGACAACTCGAGCAGTTTTCATATTTTGTCATAGTTTCAACATTTTAACATGTGAATTATAGGGTTTCATGCTGGCTTCCAGATTTTATTGTTTGACTATGTACAATGGAACTTTAAGTCATATATACATATATATATATTATTCTAAGGGGGAAATGTTCTATTTTTCTGTTTCTATAAGAGATGAATACAGTGAATACTTTTTCTATTGGTAATGATTGAGTTCACCTCTTTCAGAAGACAGTTTCAGTTTCTCTTCTGAGTAATTAAAATAAAATCTGGCCCTTGTGAAACCCTGGAAATAAGTCTGTTGAAATACCAGGTTAAACACATTCCAAGAGATCTGTTCTAACTAAAATTCTTTTGTATACTTCTGAGGTGCCTGAGAAAAAGACTTCATTATTTATGAGAAAATACGCTTTATCTTGGAAACTGTGTTCAAACATTAGCTTACTATTTTGTAGAATGAATGCTGACATGAGACCATCTCAGAAGAACCCGGCAGGTTCCTTGACCTTTTGCTTGCTTTTCTGAACATTGTGAATATTACACATTTCTTTCTAAATTATTCTAGAGTATGCAAATGTCAATGGTATGAAACCCCACTGTACTGGAAGAATTAATATATTACTATAGTAATGTACTGGAGCTAAATGACTGAAGCTTTAGGGGTGCATAGAGACCACCATAATTTGTATGACATTTTGAAGTGAATTAAATATTTTTGAACATGCTTCTTCGACAGCCAGTGTTATATTTTTCAGATTAACACAAAGCACAATGATTACTCTAAACTCAATATTTTCAAATTCACATATTTAAAAGTCATGCAAGCTGCAACTTCCCTGTCAAAATTACTGGCTGCCAAATTTATACCTGTTTCTTCAGCTGTACCTTTTGATATTTAGAATTTTTAAATTTCTGTAAAGTAGATTTTGTAGAATGTAATGTGTTCACTGCCTTTGTGAAGCGGTATATAATTGTATAATTTCTGTGTGTAAACTGAATGCTTGGGCTTTCAATACAGTATTCATATAAAGCAATAAATATTAATGTTATAAAATATTCGAGTACATTTTTATCAAAATACAAAAGAATCCCTTTTTTAGTTTCAGATACCTGAAGTACACAGATGAACTTATAAAACTGATGCAAACAATTTCTGACACTGTATCATAATCTTTGGGGTGATGTGGGTGGCGACCACAACTTTTGCATTTTGACTACTTAAATTGCAATGACTAAAATTACCAAATGATTTGGCTCCGTTTGTGTTTATAGGGTAAATATACTACTGACTGACTTGACTGTCAGGTTCACAGCAGCTTGATGATATATTTAAGAATATGTCTAGTAGTTAAAATAAAAATTGAATATTGATTTACTGTACCCAGGAGGGGAGAAAAATCACACATTGTAAATTTTTAAAAATTTTTTTGCAAAAATGTTGAAGCCAATTTTAAATGTGACATTCATTTGTAGTGACCTATTGACCTATTATTTTGTTGAGGGATATTTTGCCAATGAGAACAGATTTTAAACATTTTAATTTTAGAAATTTTGAAATTTTCTTTAGGATATTTATGAAATTATTGTCAATAAACATATTCTTTAAGATCCTGTGACCTTTTGATATTTTTTGTTTTAATTGTGCCATGGACCATTTGTAAACAAATCAATTTACTTTTGTTGGTCATAAGTTGAAGATTTAGCGTCATGACTTTGAGGTCTGTGGTTTTATTTGTAAACTTGCAATTGCTATTTTTGCAAGGGCAAATGTATTTCTTTATTAAATAAAGTACAATAATGGTGAATGTACCAAAATGCCATCACTTAACTCTATGAGAGATCTGCATTTTAATCTATAGTTTAATAGTTTTAATATTTATTAGATATTCATATGTTGATCATAGATCAAACTTGTTGCTGTTCATACAGATAATTGTAGAATGCTCACGGAATATCTCCTTTAGGATAGGTGGAATACTTCTGTAGTTAAACTGGGAAACCTTGTTCAGCTGGTTTAAGATACTGATGCCCATTTGGAAGTAGATTTCCGCAAGTATGCATAGGTGCACTTACACAGACTTTGCTTAAATGAAAATGTCAGTTGTAATAGTAACTGATTCGGATGTGAATTTTTTAAAGGCTGATTTTAGGCACATTTTCTTACATCAGCAAAGTCATATTAAAGATCTAAGTGGAGAAGCAAGACCTCAGTGATTAAAAATGTTATTTTTCCTTTTTTTGGCCTTGAGCAGATTGTTTACCTATTAGAATCTAGACTCTGAACCCAACATGTAAAAAAAGAACTTGAAATGCTGATGAGGATAGAGAATAATATGTAATATGTTTTACCTTTTAAAAAAGTAAAAATATCCTAATACATTTTAAAAATTACATCTTTCAGTTCTGAAAATGTAGCAGAACAGAAATAAGTGGTGGAAAATGTCATATTTTAAATGTTGATTATTAAATAAATTTAATCCAGTTAGGGATTATTGTAACTACACCTTTCATCAATGTGGACAGAGCAGTGGAATTCCCCGTCAGAGAGCTAAACCCTTTGGCTTGGAAAGGCGTTCCAGAAATCCTGTGCCAGAAGGTGTAGCCTGTTAAAGCATGGAGGTTCAGAGTACTTTGTTTTGCTGGTGTAGATAGGCATGTATTTATGCATTTTTGCATTTGTAAAATCAGTAATTTTTCAAATAATGTAAATGTAATATACTAGTTTACTTATAAAGGTACTGGGCAGAATCTATAGCTGCTACAATGTTTATGAGAAATGTAACGTGATAAGGATGAAAATGCAACTTGTAGAACCAAAGGAAATAAAAATTTTGGATAGTGTTTCAAGTTGTCTTCTGAACAGGAGTTTCTTAATTACATTGGTTTTGATCAAATGAAGCTCAGTTCTCTTGAGATTTGTGCTGATCATAAAATGGATAAATGCAAAAACACCTTGTAATTTTATGTGGAATTATTATAATTAGGTTTATTGGATTATTGGCCTAATAAGAATGCTAGTATGTATTGGTTAGGATACATCTAATATTTCACATTTAAAAAATAATCAGTACACTTCAGAATTTTCTTTTATTTCAATTTGGAGCCTAGATTACTTTGCCAAATGTATTATTTTCATAATGCAATAAAATATAAATTAGAAGAATATATGTGTGGAATTACTTTATTTTCTCTGTCCCAACTCCTCCTCCTCAGTCACTTTAGATGGTTTAGGATCCGTAAGCATTACCTGGTCTGTAAGGGAAAAAGCTTAATGCAGGAATTTATTGTACCTCTGTTTCTTAAGTCTTAAGGATTTCCGCGTGGAGGGTGCAGCTGACATGAATGGACAACTCAAACCTGGTATCTGACACAAGTCCTGATTCACCTTACAAAAAAGTTCTCTTTTGGCATAATTTGGCACTAATTTGCATGCATGGATACACAATATCTGTACTGGAATCATTTTAGAAAGGTTTCTTTCAGACAGTTACATGATTAGAAGTGTAGAATTGCCCTAAATGGAGAGAATGGATTCCGTTTTCTAAAAATCCTGGGTTCTTGTTTCTTTTATGTATTGCATAGTAGATGATAGTAAATAGTAACACCTGGGGCTTTGGATTCAGAAGCTAGTACCAATTAGCATGTGCCTGAATTTAAATATTTTTGAATTTCAGCTTCATATTTGATCTCTAACTTACCCATAGACAACTTTAGTAAACAGACTTGGTGGTACAGAGTTTTGGGGTAACTTGATAGACTGATTGTTGCACTAAACAGGATGACAATGGACCATCTCTGGCTACTTGACATTCTAGAATACTATTTCCTGTTGTATTCTAATGGTTGACTTTTTTTTTTTTTCCCCTCCAAAATTCAGCAGTAGAGTTTGTGGCTTAGGTTTATACTAACAGGCTTTTTTTCTTTCCCCCCAAAGGCAATGGGTTTTTAAACTCAAAATAATGATAAGTATCAACAACTCCATTTCCCAGTCTGCACGTTCCACTGTTTCACTAATTTTTATACTGGCACAAGCTAACCTGTGCTTGGCAAATGGTTAACAGCTGAAATCAGATGAGCTTTGTGGATACTCTTAGCACAATCCATTTTGGGATTCCTAAATTCACTAATCCTACAGTTACTTTCTACCCAATTGAAGGGTTCTGAGTTATCTGAAGCATTTCTTTGCTGCTGGGTTTATGGAGTTGAGAGCATTACACACAGTTGGATGTTTTTGACACTGTCCCAGTTAACAGAAGAGGTAGGGTCAATAAAACCAGCGTCCCCAGGCCTATAGAAAGGCACGGCACATTGTCACTTGATGGTGGACAGGTGTTTCTCCCAAGTTGGACGTACAGGCAAACCAGTCAAGTCGTCTTTAATGTGTTACGGTGGGACTTGATACTTGGTTACAGTTGAGTAGGTTTGCTAGTGTTAATGCATATATTTCCTGAAAATTTGAGGGTTAAGTATGTGGTAGGTATTGGACTATCTTCATTTTGGATATATATTTTTTAAAGATTTTATTTATTTATTTGACAGAGATCACAAGTAGGCAGAGAGGCAGGCTGAGAGAGAGAGAGGAGGAAGCAGGCTCCCCGCTGAGCAGAGAGCCCGATGTGGGGCTTGATCCCAGGACCCTGGGATCATGACCTGAGCGAAGGCAGAGGCTTTAATCCACTGAGCCACCCAGCACCCCCTGGATATTTTTCTTTACATTTTTTGTAATTTAGCATGGAAAGGTAAGCTTAGTTGATGATGACTAGCAATTGCCATGTGCATTTAGGAATGCACAGTCTTCCACTTTTCAACTTGGATGGGTTCCTAAAATTAAATTGGGCAACTTGTATGAGTTGTGTATTTGGGGGCTAAAAGAATAAACATCCATTTCCTACGTTTGAGAGATTTAGTCACCTTAGGAGGACAATAAGCAGTCCACAAGGTTTGAACTAAGGGTGGTTGGTCTGCGACTTGAGATGGCACTGGTGAGACAGGTTAGTGCCATTGTGGCTGTCTGGGAAGGTGTCTCAGATTTGGGCTTGAGAATTAGCAGGGAGGTAGTAGGGTGAAATGGGCAGAATAGAAGGGCATAGGAGTTGCAGTGATAGGGGTTAAGTCTGGTTTGCCTTCCTCAACTTGGGCACCTTGGGCAAGCAAGATGCTGTATTTCTTTGAGCTTTATTATTCTCATTTTTGAAGTGGGGAAATAATAGTATCTATCTGGCAGGACTCTGGGCATTCAGTGTAATTATGGGAATAAAGCTAGATCTAGTTTAGCGTCTGACTTTTTTTTTCCCCCCAATGTTGCATTTGAGAGAGAGCGTGAGTTGGGGAAGGGGCAGAGAGGAGAGAGAATTCTCAAGCAGACTCCCTACTGAGTGCAGAGCCTGATGCGGGTCTCAATCCCAGAACCCTGAGGTCATGACCTGAGCCAAAATCGAGACTCAGATTTTAACCAACTGACCCACCCAGTCATCCCTAGGATCGGACATTTCTTTTAAGGAGAAACATGGAGAAGAAAATATGTATTTTTCCTGGGGAAGCCTTTTTATCAGAATCGAAGTTGAGGTTTCAATCCTGGCTAATAACAGGATAATAATAGCAAGCACTAATTGAGCACACACTTTATGCCCTTCCTTGTCCTTAGCACATGCCCCCTCTTTTAACCTTCCCATCAACCCTATGAGATGTGTAATATCCCTGTTTTACAGACATTTGTGGTAAAGGAAGGCAAAGGGACCCTTTGAAAGGGGAGGGTCAGAATGAGAATCGGGCTCTTGACTCCCAAACCTGACGTTTTCTTACCCTCCTTATGCTCAGATCCTGTCTAGTCTTGGAAGATCTGTCAAATTAGAGTAAGACCAGCAGAGAGGAAACCATTCTAGGTATTGCCCCAAAAATTAAATATTCTGAAAAGATTATTAAAAGGTTCTTGGAGCCACTTGGGACTGCAAGTTCAGGTACCTCAAAGGGCTTGAGCAGTCACAAACCCAAGCATTTGTTTTCACAACACATTTACTTCACTGTCCAGCTTCATCTTATTTTTTCTATTATCCATGGTTTTCCAAAAAGTCATTCCCAGTACACGATCGATTTTTAAAATTTATCTTAAAAATTAGTAGTACACACCTGGCAAAATTTCAATAATAGTATACATTGGGTTGTTTATATCCTACTACTCTTATTTCTGTATCTTCCCCCTCAACCCTGAGAGAAATGCTCTCAGTAGCAGAGAGCTTGAGAGCAAAGATCCTGGAGCCAGACTGCCTGGATTTGAATCCCAGCTCTACCGTTGGTAGGCTGTGTGATCTCCAGCATATCTCTAAAATGAGAATGATGTCCCAACCTTCAGACTTGACCACTGGAAGAGAGCCTGACTTGCTAGTGGTCCCCCCGACTTCCTTTCCAGAGCGAATGTGTACATTACAGTGAGAGACATCTTACCTTTCCTGCCCTATTTATTTTTGTAATATGTCTGCATCAGTACCTACAATCACCCCAGTTGTTTTAACAGCAGCATTGTATTTCAGTGTACAGATGAACCATACTTGATTTACCCAGCTTCCCTTTGAGAGACCACACAAAGTTTTGATTTGTGGCCACTGTTCACTCAGTTCGAGCTGTTTGACATGGGAACATATAAAACCAGCCTCTCTTCCCTTCCCTCTACCGTGGGAAGAAACAACAAACAAACAATTGAACTTTATTCCTTAAAAGATTAGTAATGTGGGAAACAGATGCTCTTGCCTCTGGGATGTGGTGGTGGAGAGGCTGGGGTACTTTCTCTTAGGCAAATGGCATACAGTATTTGCAGTCCTCTAAAGTAGTAAGAGACACTGTTACTTTATGGGAGGTAGGAAAATAAGCCGCCCGTTGAAATCGGACACACGCTTAGTGATATTCCTGCACTGCGCACGGGGCAGTCACAACAGTCTCTCCTGGCTTGCCATTTTCATCTTTTCTGATGTGTCTTGTAATGTCTCGATCATTTGCACTGCTTGGCTTCTGCTGGGTAGCTTGCAATAAAGCAAAACAGCTTGACCTCTTTGTGGATGTTTTCATTTCCTAGGCTTTTAGTTGTTGCTTGGCAAGAAAGTATGGAATTTGTCATTCCCACAATGACAAGTACGTGCTTTACGAATTGTTCTAATTTACTAATTACTTGCTGTCTTATTGTTGTGACTTTCCTGACATAACTTTTTTTTGTTTGTTTTTAAACGGACATGGTAACTTTTTGTCTCAATGCAGAATCATAGTATAAAGTCTTGTAAAGACATTTCTGGTGACAATTAATTTCAACCCATACTGTTGTACAGCAATGCACATAGCTCGATTGGAGTGACAACTCCAGGAACAGCGATGGCCACTTTGCATATGCTTTCTCAATGGCCACTGCCACAACTGCCACTGGCCCACGGCTCTTGAGTTCCAAGTAGACAAGAGCTTGCTGGAAACAGCCATCTCAGAAACAGCCATCAGTCAACCCGACAGTGATCTGCTCCTTGGTTCATCCATTCGTGTTTATTAAGGGACTGCTTATGAGCCTGGGTCTGGGGGCACAGCAATTAAGATGGAGAAACAAGGTAAGTAGAAATATGTGCCAGACCAATACTATTAGCCATATCAAATGAACTTTACCCTGTGTGATTCCAGAAAAATGATCTGTTGGTACTTTAATGTGATCATAATACATTTTAAAATTAACTGGAATGATGGGCATCTTTATGATGTTGGATCTTTCTAATTAAGAACATAGTGTAAGGGTACCCGTGGGTGGCTCACATGGTTAGGTGTCTGCCTTCAGCTCAGGTCATAAATTCCCAGGGTCCTGGAATTGAGGTCTGCATCGGGCTCCTTGCTTAGTGGAGAGCCTGCTCTCCCTCTGCCACTCTCCCTGCTTGTGCTTGTGCTTGTGCTTGTGCTCTCTCTCTCTCTTTGACAAATAAATAAAATCTTACAAAAAAAAGAACATGGTGTAGGAGTGCCTGGGTGACTCAGTCTATTAAGCATCTGCCTTTGGCTAGAGTCATGATCCCAGGGTCCTGGGATGGAGCCCACAGTAGGCTCGCTGCTTAGCAGGGGACCTGCTCCTCCCTCTTCCTCTGCTTGTGTTCTCTTACACTCTCTCTCTCTCTGTCAAATAAATAATTGAAATCTTAAAAAAAAAAAAGAACATGGTATAGAGCTGGTAAATGAATTCAGTAAAGTCACAGGATACAAAATCAGTGTACAGAATCCTATACACTAATTGTGTTGCAATCCTATACACTAATAAACAATAAAAAATGAAATTAAGAAAATAATCCCATTACAATTGCCCTACAGACAATGAAATAGCTAGGAATAAACTTAATCAATGAGGTGAAAGAACTGTATTCTGAAAACTATAAAACATTGATGAGAGAAATTCAAGCTGGTGCAAAGAAATGGAAATACATTCCATGTTCATGTTTTGGAAGAATAAATATTGTTAAAATGTCTGTACTACCCAAAGCAATCTACACACTTAATGCAATCCCTATTAAAATAGCAACAGCATTTTTCACAGAACTAGAACAGACAATTCTAAAATTTGTAGGGAACTGCAAAAGACCCTGAATAGCCAAAGCAACCCTGAAAAACAAAAAGCTGGAGGCATCACAATCTCAGATTTCAAGTTATATTACAAAGAGGTAGTAATTAAAACAGCATGGTCCTGGCATAAAAACAGGTAGATCAATGGGCTAGAACAGAAAACCCAGAAATAAACCCAAGTTACATGGTCAAAAATCTTCAACAAAGGAGAATGAATCTCCAGTGGGAAAAAGACAGTCTCTTCAACAAATCATATTGGGAAAACTAGACAGCCCTATGCGAAAGAAGGAAACTGAACCACCTTCTTTTACCGTATACAAAAATAAACTCAAAATGTATTAAAGACCTAAATGTATGGCCTGAATTCATAAAAACCCTTGAAAAGAACACAGTCAATAATTTCTCTGATATGAGCCATAGCCTTTTTTTTTCCCTAGATATTTTTCTAGATATGCCTCCAGAAGCAAGAAAAACAAAAGCAAAAATAAACTATTGGGACTCCATCAAAACAAAAAGCTTCTGCACAGAGAAGGAAATAATAAAACTAAAAGACGACCTACAGAATGGGAGAAGATATTTGCAAATAACATCCAATAAAGGGTTAATAGTCAAAATATATAATGAACTGATAACTCAATATATCAAAACCAAATTAAAATGGGCAGAAGATACGAATGGACACTTATCCAAAGGAGACATCCAGATGGCCAACAGACACATGAAAAGATGCTCAACATCATTATCAGGGAGATGTAAATCAAAACTACAGCAAGAGATCACCTCACACCTGTCAGAATGGCTAAAATCAACAACACAAGAAACAAATGTTGGAAAGGATGTGGAGAAAAATGAGCCCTCTTCGTTGTTGGTAGGAATGCACATTGGTGCAGCCAAGGTGAAACAGTATGGAGGTTCCTCAAAAAATTAAAAGTAGATTTGCCCTATGAACCAGATAGTAGACTACTGTAAATTTACTCCCAAAAGACAAAAACAGTGGCCCAGAGGGATATATTTCCCCCTATGTTTCTGATGGCACTGTAATAGCCAAACTATGGGACAGCCCAAATGTCCATCAATAGACGTATAGATAAGAAGATGTGGTTTATAGATATCTACAATGGAATATTACTCAGCCATAAAAAAAGAATGGAATCTTGCCAATTGCAAGGACTTGGATGGAGCTAGACGTATGATACTAAGCAAAATAAGTCAGTCAGAGAAATACAGATACCATATGATTTAAACATATGTAGCATTTAAGAAACAAATGAGCAAAAAAAAAAAAAAAAAAAAAGAGAAACAAACAAGAAACAGACTCTTAACTATAGATAACAAACTGATGGTTACCAGAGGGAAAGTGGTGGTGGGGGGGATGGGAGAAATAGGTGGTGAGGATAAAGGAGTACACTTATCATGATGAAAAAGAAAATAAAATGACAGAAAAAAAAAGAACATGGTATATCTTTTGGTATAAGTTTGCTCTTACAACTTGGAAAAATTTTTAATTCCTTCATGTAGGTTTGTGTGTTTTTCTTGTTAAGTTTGCTCCTGAGAGCATTATCTATTTATTCTAACTCAAGTTTGGGCCAGCCACAGGCCCACTGTCTGTTTTTGTGTGGCCTATGAGGTAAAAATAGTTTTTACATTTTTCATGGTTGAAAAAATTTTAAAAAATGTAATATTTTGTAAAACATGAAAAATTATTTGAAATGCAGGTTTTAGTGTCTGTAATAAGGTTTCACTGGAATGTAGCAGCATCCATTCATTTTATGTATTGTCTACAGCTCCTTTCTCACCGTGAAGGCAGAGGGGGGTGGTTGCGACCAAGACCATTTGGCCCACAAAGCCTGGAGTATTTATGATTTGGCCCACTGCAGAAAGTCTGCCCCCTTCTGTCTTAAGGGTCATTGTTTTATTTATTTATTTATTTATTTATTATTAAATTTCTATTCATTTATTTGACAGAGAGAGAGAGATTGAGAGAGAGCCATCACAAGTAGGCAGAGAAGCAGGCAGAGAGAGAGAGGGAAGCAGGCTCCCTGCTTAGCAGAGAGCCCAATGTGGGGCTCGATCCCAGGACACTGAGATCATGACCTGAGCCG
Organism: Mustela lutreola; assembly: GCF_030435805.1. NCBI lineage: Eukaryota > Metazoa > Chordata > Mammalia > Carnivora > Mustelidae > Mustela > Mustela lutreola. The sequence continues at coordinate 40,616,202 of NC_081291.1, forward strand.
AAGGCAGAGGCTTTAACCCACGAGCCACCCAGGCTCCCCAATTGTTTTATTTATTTATTTATTTAAAAGATTTATTTATTTTAGAGAAAGTGAGTAAGGGTGGGAGAGGGCAGTGGGAGAGAGAGAGAGAGAGAGTCCCAAGCAGACCCTGCACTGAGCTGAGCCAGACTTGGGGCTTGACCTCATGACCCCAAGATCATGACCTGAGTCAAAATCAAGAGTCCGATGCTTAACCACTGGGCGCCCCCTAGTGGTCATTGTCTTAATGCATACTTCCATCCTCTGAGCCTATTCCCCTCACTAGCCTGGTCCTACATTTAAGCCAATTCACAACTTCACTGAGGTTGAGGGAAAATTAGCAGGAAGACTGCCCTTAAGGGCTTCTACCAATAACTGGAACAGCTAGAATTGATCCAGTGGAGAAATAACCTATAATACCACTGACAAAAGATTTAAAATCTGTTTCCACTTCCAGAAGATGTGTGCTTTTTTCCATTAAATAGGATTATTTCTTTTGAAAGGCAGCGAATCTTCTTTGGGGAAAGACCAGAAAGGGACTATCCAGCCAGGTGACCTCCTTTTCAGAAGAGAGATGACCACCATCCCCTTGGAGCCACCAATCCGCCATGTTTTTCGTTGTCAGCTGTGGCCCTTGGAGGTAGAGTCAGCAGCCAGACGTTTCACCTCAGGGGTGCCCTAGCAGTGAGGACCGGCTGTTAACATCTTTTATGAAATGCTGGTGGAGGTGAGAGCTCATGGTGTGTTTGTGTCTATCTGGAAATACACTGAAAACTCTTGGTTGGGCCCCTGGGCAGAAGATCGATCAATATCCCAAAGCTGTGATTGTTTACTTCTCTCTTCCATGCCTGCACCATAAAGCCTGGAACGGTGACTACTGGCCCACAGCCACCCAGGAGCAGCTGTATCGCACAGCTCAGGGCAGTAAGATACAGGCAGAAGTCCACAGGTAGTATTAACCTTACTAGGAGAAAGTGCTTCGTTCTTCACCTCTGTACCCTTTATCCTTTTCCTTTTTCCCCCTTCTCTTCCTTCCCTGACCTCCTGTTCTCTAGTAACTGAGACCCAAGTCTTGAAGCCACCTTCTTCCTAGGAGGAGACTAGCATGAGAGTGAAAACCAACACGGGAGGCTTGGCAGAGCAGAAATCAGAAAGGTGCTAATTAATGAAATCCGCAAGTTAGGACACCACACCTTGGCATGTCAGTGACGGAAACTGACTTGGAGTGTCTATAAACCTCGGTCACAAAATCTCATGGTCGCTAGAAATGTGAAATGAAAGTTCTCTGATGGGATCTTTCAGTGAATTTTTGAGTAACTGTTGTTGAAAAATCCCGTCTTCTTTAGAGAGAGAGAGAGAGAGAGATTCCTTCAGGGCAGGGGGTGGCTTTTTGCAAACTCTTCTTCACCTTCCACCCCTCCACAACATCTAAAAGTAGATCCTTAAATACATCTTGGCCCACTGTGGCAGAAATGTCTGCAGCGAATGCCAGTTATCAAGGGGTTATCATTTTTACGAATTTATTTGAAATCTTTCTTGTCATTTCCTGGCCCTTGAGGAATTTCAGAAGGGACCCAATAATTAATAGCAACGTAGAGACATTTCTTTTTAAACTGACACTCAGAAGTGTCATTGCTCAAGTCATGCCACCTGTCCAGCCCGGGCACATGAAACAAATGGTCATTAGTGTCGCAATCTTGGCGTCTTGGCATCTGGTATGCATCAAGCGATTTAGATGTACTTTTCCTGATCCTCACAACCTGGATGTAGGTTATTCTCGCTCTTAAAGAGATTTAAAAAAGAGAGTTTCTCAGGTAAATTAATATCTCTAATGACACACAGTGCATTAAGTTTTGAAAAGGGTTCCTGGTGTCAGAGCCTTAGTTTCCCCCTGTCTCCACACTAGGTAAAGGCAACTCTTAACATTACCTGCATGCTTAAAACCTTTTCCTATTCCTCCCTGCCCACTCCCACCTCTTCCAAACCTCTCAATCATCCCATTCACAGGATTACCCAAAGTCAAAAGTTTCCTCTGGGGTTGCCACTCTCTAAGACAGTGATGGAGTCTGAATGACCCCCTTTATGGTGTGAATTCTTAAGTGTTCTTCTTTGTTTTCAGCCACTCTGTCTATTCTGGAGATTCTGTTACAGAGGAAGTCGGTGAAGTTTCTGTTTATCCTTATAGTTGTTGATCTCTATAGTCCCAACACTGGTGAGAAGAACTTCGAAGCATATGTGAGTAAATACGATATTTTCTATTAACTAGAAGTTCTGCAGCTTGTTATTGTTACTTGTTATTGTTACTGTTACCAACCAGTATTGTACCAGTATTTGGTTTTCCGAGCCTGCTCCTGAAGGGCAACAGGCAGCGGGTGTGTTACCAGTGGGGGATGAAGATCTTGAGGAAAAAGATTGAGTCTATTCAAGCGTTTTCCACCTCTTCCCTCCTTAGGGTCTGCATTCTTGCCGCCTTGCTCCATGGAGCAGAAGTGCGGCCTCATGGTGCCCTCTTGTGGTCATGTGTTTAGTTGCAAGATGGTGGGGGAGTTCTTTGCAACTATGAATAAAGAAAAAGAGAAGGAAAAGAGGTCCTGCATATGTTTTTAGTCAGCAACAAGTTTTGAGATGTGACAGTCCTGTCAAAACAAAACAATTCAACAAACTTCAAAGGAAGCACAACAGAAGATATGTAGACACATTTTGGAGCCTCGTGACACAGCCCCGCTGGAAAATGTGCCAAAACCATTTGAAGGACAAACAAGAAGATCCGAAAGGGAAGTAGGGTCCCTCACACTCAGGTGTGTGGTAGTTCGGACAGAGACCTGGGAGCCAACCAGCTGAGATGCGGAGGGAGAGCAGTAATGCCAAGGCCAAACAGACCTTCACTTTTCCTGTTTTCTTCTGTAGGAAGATGAATTTACTGCCCATTTTTAAAGAAAGTGTGAAGATCTTTTTCTGTATATGAAAGGCAGTTCCCAAATAAAAATTATGCTCTTTAAAAAAAAAAAAAAAAAAGAATGTAGGAAGTTCTGTACCCAGCGCAGGAGTCTGCTTGTCCCTTTCCCTCTACCCTCCCCCACTCTTTTTTTTTTTTTTAAAGATTTTTTAAAAATTTATTTATTTGACAGACAGAGATCACAAGTAGGCAGAGAGACAGGCAGAGAGAGAGGAGGGGAAGCAGGCTCCCTGCTGAGCAGAGAGTCCGATGTGGGGCTCGATCCCAGGACCCTGGGATCATGACTTGAGCTGAAGGCAGAGGCTTTAACCCACGGAGCCACCCAGGTGCCCCTTCCCCCATTCTCTCTTAAACAAACAAACAAACAAATAAATAAAATCTTAAGAATGCCAGAAGTTCTGCAGTTCCTTCACATACTGTCCATCCAGGCATGAACAAGACAGTGTCCCTGACTCCACAGAGCTGACATTTTAGTGGGAGGCGAAGGAAGACATAAACAAACAAGGAAACAAGAAAACTTTAAGAAGTGAGTGTCCCCCGGAGAAAAGAAAAACAGGAGGATGAGATGGAGACAGACATGGAGGAGAAATGGGAAGAGGGAGAGGGAGAGAGCCCTGGAGGTAAGAAGTGGTTACATTCTGGATACATCGTGGAGGTGAACCTGATCTGTTGACAGATCGGGTGTGGGCCGTAATGGAGAAAGGAGCCAGGGTGACGTCAAGGGTCTGGAGATGGGGAACCTGCCGAGGGGGCCACCTTCTGGTGGTCAGGTCTTGCAGACGATGAGCTGGCAGCGCCCCCCACCCTGATACCCGATCAGTGGGCGCCTAGATGTGGGCTACCCAGGGCTGACGGGGGAGGGGGAGCTTCCCGCTCACTTGATGGACCTGCTGACTTGCCACACGTGTGCACTGGGCGGGTGTGCTCTGGGCGGGAGGAGCCAAGGGGGCAGCGTCCCAGAGGAGACGGAAACTCCCAGGGGCCACTGGGCTCTGAAGGCAGCCCAGTCAAGAGGGAGGAGGGGGCCTGCCACCCAGCTTGGATGGGGGGGCCTTGAACCTGGGCACCTCTTGGTCAGGGGGCCAGGGAAACCCTGGAAACGACTGGGTTTTAAACCCAAGGAGAGGTAGAAAGCCCTAGGAATCCTGGAGAAGATCTGCCTGTGATGAGGTTAAGCTGTTTTCTCCTAAGCGCGAAGGAGTCATAGGAATCTGGTTATGATTTCCATTCAGAAAGTTAAAAAAGAAAAAGAATTGACACACGGGGTCACAAACCTGTGCCATTCTTAAGCTTTCCGACTCTGTCGAGCTCTGAGAGAGGAGTCCCCCTCCTGCTTCACCAGAGTCCTGGCCCTGCTGGGAGTCCTGGGGGACAGCACATATGGCAGTTAGCCCCCCCAAGGGGCATGTGTTCATCCACCGACAGCCGACAGCCATGCAGAGCTGCTCCCAGGGGCCTCTGGCCCGCCTGTGTGTGTGGCCGAGCACTCAGGGGGATGCAGGAGCTGGCGGAGGAGGCTGGGGGTGCCCTGAAGTGGTGGGACTGGTGGGGGTGGGGAGGCACGGTGACATCTCCCACAGCTGTGCTTCCCAGCTGCTGCTCCAGCGCAACCTTGTCCCCGGGAGCTCCCTCGGGTGCTGGCGACTATAGTCAATGTCCTTTCGGGGTGCAACCTCACATCTTCCTTCCTGGAGCTCGTCACTGTCCCTCTGAGCCCAGGACCTCCCTCCTACAGCTCAGCTCATGTTTGATGGTGGCATTCCCTCCCCACTGCACCCCAGTCTTCTTTTCTGGGGATCAGTAGCCGCAGTTTCTTAAATGCTCCTCACATTCTGCCCAAAGGCAGGAGAGCTCTTAGCATTTCTTTGCTTTTTGGTTTTGCTAGTACAGAGAGACCTTCGATGAATAATCATGCATATGTTCCATTTCACAAGTGGGCAACTATATTTGTTAGATAAAATCCTAGAGGTAGGAATCCTAGAGGTAGGAATCTGGCTCCAAATGTATGTGCTGTTTGCTTCTGAAATAATCTAAACTATTTCCTTTTCTTCCTCCAACCCTCCCTCTCCCCCCACCTTTGTCTCCCTCTCTCTCCCTCTCTCTCTTGCCTCTCCCCTTTCCTCTCTTTTCCTCCCGTCCTCCTTCCTGGAAGTGGGAGCTGGGATCTTGTGCTGGAACGTTTGGGGAAGGTGCGTAAGGAGTATGGGGAATATTTAAGGTTTGGGTTCTTTGTCAAATCGGGATCGAAACTGGCCGATTTCTGTCCGCTCTTGGAGAAGACAAGGTGAGGATCCCGAATTCTAACTTGAAGATCCTGTAGGATCCTGAAATCTTTTTTTCCAAGTTTCTACCAGGAAACATCATTCGCCCATGTTCTTTCTCCTGATGGCCAAACACGCATTCACACCACCCGGCGTGGGCTCTCCGTCTCTGAGTGACACATCCTAGGATATCATCATAAAACAAAAATAGCATATCTACATCCTCAGAGAAATAAAAAATAGAACTACCACATGACCCAGCAATTCCACCCCTGGGTACTGATCCAAAGGGAAGGAAAAGAAGAACTCGTGTTGGATTTCCCTGCCTGGCAAAAAAAAAAAAAAGACACCTTCACAGAAGCAAAGCCTTGCTCTGGAATGTGAGACTCTGCTGTGACAGAAAACAAAAGCTCAGTGGAAAGCACCCCATGGGTTGAGAACAAGTCCCTTCGGGGCACCGAGCTTTGAGTCTGAAGAAAACCTAGACAGAAGCCAGCTTCCTGCCCCAGCTTGGCAGGAGGGATCCTTGGAAGCTCCCTGGCTCGCTGGCTCTGGGGAGGGAGCAGGTAGCGTGGGAGGCGGGACCCTGCGGGGAAGCAAGTCTCCACTTCCGCCTGTTTCAAACTGGCAGTGCCTGCTCTCTGCTCTGCTCTCCTCAAAGGGCCTGCGGGGGTGGTTTGCCGTGTAGCTAACGAAGGCGCCTCTGTGCAGACCCTCTCAAAGAACACACCGGAGGCAGGAGCATTTCCTCTTGGAAGCCACCATCACGTCACCGTCACCGCTCACTGGCTACCTCCTGGTTCCCCCTGGGTGCCCCCCCTCCCCAGGGGAGCCAGCAGCCAAATCAGCTGTCCTCTCCAAGTCTCTTTTCCCCAGTCTGCAAATGGGCACAATGGTAATTTTGCTTTTTGTCCTCATTGGAAAGATGAAATGTGTGTTATTGGGACAGTTTAGCCTGCCCTAAGATCCGGTGGCCTTTGGGATTCCAACCTGGCAGTTTGTTGTTGCTGTTCATTTATTTCGACAGCTCAGCCTGATAAATGGGCTGTGTCAGAGGACAAGCAGACAAAACACACTTTTAGAGAATCCTAGGGAGGCTGTTGGGTGCGTGTCCCTGAGACTCAGCTCCAACCCTGTTACTAACCTGTTTGGTCACTGAGTGCAGGTCCCAACTCCCCCTGGGTCTCGGTTTCCCAGCTGTATGCTGTGGGGTTCGATAGAGCAGAGGTGTTTTTTGTTTGTTTGTTTTTTAAATCTATTTATTTATTTGACAGAGAGATCACAAGTAGGCAGAGAGGCAGATGGAGAGAGAGGAGGAAGCAGGCTCCCTGCTGAGCAGAGAGCCCGATGCAGGGCTTGATCCCAGGACCCTGAGACCATGACCTGAGCCGAAGGCAGAGGCTTTAACCCACTGAGCCACCCAGGTGACCCTAGAGCAGAGGTTTTTACCGAGGCTTGTGTGAGACCCAATTAGAGAGATTTGAATATATGTGCCCAGTCCCTAGCTCGGGGTTCAGAGGCTCTGGTCAGGGAGTCTGGAGTCTGAGTTATAAATGAGGGGTCCCAGGCATTCTGATGGACCAAATAGCCAGAGTAGACCAGGTGTCTCTGGGGTGCCGCTGCCTTTCCTATACAGCAGTTGAGGGAACTCTTAGAAATGAACCATGCTCAGGCTCTGGAAGCTTGAGCTTGGTGATGTGACCACCTCCCTGTGCTTGGGGTGCCCACCACATGGGGATGGGGAAGGGTTGTTATTTCTGTTTCCCAGGTTGGGGGAGGGAAGAGAAGAGGAAAGGTAGGCACACCTGGCCTGTCTGGGATCTGAGTCCTTGACCTCTAGGGAGTTACCAGACCCAAAATCTGGGTGGGAGGGGCGGCCTGCAGTTTCCCCGTGCCTCTATCTGGCCTGAGCAGGCAGCAGAAGGGAAAGCTTCCGTCCCCCCACCCCCCACCCCATGACAGTCCCTAAAGAGGGGAGGAACCAAAGAGACCCTGGAAAGTTGATTGAATCTTTAGTAGTTCATTTCTTTCTAATGACTTCATTAAACAAGCAAAAAACCCCCGGCTTCTTCCATGGGAAATGAAACTGAAGAGTATCCTTCTTAATATGGAAATCGTTTCCTGAATATGCAACATGATTTTGCATTTATCTACCTTAAAAGTTTGTTTGTTTGTTTAGTTCAGTTGGGGGAGGGGCAGAGGCAGAGGGAGACACCCTGAAGCAGACAGACTCCCCACCGAGCTGAGTCCGACCCCCCCCCCCCCACCTGAGCCGAAACCAAGAGCCGGATGCTTCATTGAGCCATTCAGGTGCCCCTGTATTTATCTGCCCCAAAATTATTTTTAAAAATCTCTAAACATCTATCTCCCTTTCCTGTGCCTTAGAGTCATACAGACCTAGACTAGGTCCTCCGGTTGCCATTAACTAGCCGACTGACCCTGGACAGATTATTTTTACCTCTCTGTGTCTTAGTTCTCATTTTAAAATTAAGAAAAATAAAACCTACCTCTGAGGGCTGCTGCAGCAGATTGTGATTTCCAAAGATCGTGGCAGTGTGACCCCCACCCCCTAACACACACACTCTTCATCTCATGTGAGCTCCACAGTCCTTCCAGCAAGAGGTGGGGCCCACAACAGGTCTCCTTGAATCCGGCCAGGGCTGCGGTATGGCAGGAGGGGGTCCTCTGGCACTTCTGAAACGAGATATAAAAACACCTCCTTCTTTTGGAATGGAGCCACCATGTTGTGAGGAAGCCCAACCCAGCATAAGCAAAGGGCCAGATGAGGTGTCACATGTAGGTCATCTCAGTGATATCCCCATGTCCACGGGCAGCTTCATCCACCAGACCTGTGAATACAGGTGCCTCCAGGTGGTCCCCGTGCCCAGCCCTCCATCACTCCAAGCATCGGCTCTGCACACCAGAATAGAAACCCTGCCCGACATGAATGACTGACTCACAGAACATATGAACCTAACAACACGGTTGGTTTTCTTTTGCCATTCATTTCGGGTGGCGATGTCCTCCATAGCCGTAATAGCAGGAATGGTTGCTGTAAGACTTAAATAAGATATGGTATGTAATGTGCTTAATTGTTCCATCACCATCGTAGGGAGAAATTCTGACATAGACGAGCACGTAAAGGTGTAATTGGTATGTAAGGGGAGTTTGTAAAATCCTGCTCTCCATTAGAGAAGATACCTCCTTACCAATACTCAGGAAATAGTTATAAAAATAGTTATAAAAAATGTCATCAAATAAGTCTCAGCACATCTAAAATTACTGCTATCATAGCTCACCTGCCATTCAACACATACTGAGAGCTGTTGTGGCCCAGGGACCAAGACACAGCAGTGAACCAAGGGGAGCAGAGTCTTGCCATCTTTCTTCCAGAGGGAGAGATGGACAATAAGCACCAACTGTGGCAAATACCTACTATGTCATGTGGTGATAACTTTTTTATGGAGGCAAAAACAGAGCAGGACAGAGCAGACAGGAAGTGCTGGGGGAGGCTGTCCATTATATATGGGGTGATCTGGACAGGCCTCTCAGAGGGAACTTTGGAGAAGATGTAGGTAGGAAGTGAAGGAGCATGTCGTGCAGATGTCTGTGGGAAAAGTAACCTGGGAGGAGGGCGGCACAGCCAGTGCAAAGGCCCTGAGGTAGGAGTGGCTGGATGTGGGAGAGCGAGGAGGCCAGTGTGGTGGGAGTGGAGGCAGAGAGTACGCTCTCCACCAGGCAGTTACATTGGCAATTAATAATGTCAAACCATGGAAATGCCCTCAGGTGTTTAGAAATGTCAAACTATTTCTCGAGTAACTTAAGGGTCAACAAATAATTCATAATGGAAGTTTAAGGTGCTTAGTGTAATATGTGGCTTGATCCATAGCAAAACAGCACAGACACTGAGGGCCGAGTGGATGGCTGAGGGTGGAGGCTAAAAGACCCCCCAGGAGCCATGTAAGAGACCAGCTCCAGGCCCCTGAGGCCAGAGGAGGCCCCCCAAACCCAGGACGCCCAGTTCAATTTGAATTCCAGATACACAGTAAGTGACTTTTTAGTTTTACTTATTTATTTAAAAAAGATTTCATTTACCCATTTGTGAGACAGCACAAGCAGGGAGCGCAGACTCCCCTCTGAGCAGGGAGCCCGAGCAGGATTCCATCCCAGGACCCTGAAATCACAGCCTGAGCCAAAGGCACATGCGCAACCCACTGAGCCACCCAGGCATCCCAGTAAGGAACTTTTTAGAATATGTATGTCCCATGAACTCTTAGAGGCCAAAGGTAGGCCGCCCCCAAATGTGCGGCTTTGGCAGGCTGAGGATGAAGCTGGCGTCCTTCCTGTCAGCATGAACAGCACAGGTCACCTCAACCGTGGGCACGGCTGACCAGCCCAGCAGCACGTAGGCGCAGGCTCCAGGGAGAGGGACGCTCTCTTATCTTTCAAAGGGACCTGCGGGACACGTGGTTAACCAGCACCGCCCTGGAGACAGAATCACCAGGTGTACCTAATGAAGAAAGGCAGGTTTTCAGAATCCAAGTCTCTGGGGCAGAGAAGAGCATGAAGGGGGTGGGGGAGGGGTGGGTGTGCAGAGGAGCCCCCGCATCCAAACCTACCCATCCACAGCCTCCGCCTCCTCAGGAGACCCTGCCCCAAATTTAACCCTTCAAAATCCTCACTGGCAAGTCATGGGGGGGGGGGTGTTGGGGCCTTTTTGAGCATCAGGTCCCCATTGTCCTGGGTGACACTACACCAATAAGAAGGCTATATCTCCTTATGGCAAAAGCTCGGGGTTCGTTTTTACTGACCTGGTGGGGGACAAACTCTTCTTTGTTTTGTTTCCAATTATTTCACACAGAAGTTTCTTCGGAGACAACTTGGGCAAGGAGGACACTCTGCCCCTCCTCGGCCCCCTGAAAGCAGGAAATACATCGCCCACGTGAGGTACCCTCCCTGCCTCAGGTGGTGAAGAGACTTCCCATCAACAGAGATGGGAGATTTGGAGCCCCGAAGGCTATAGAAACAACTCCCGTTTCTTTCTATTACAACCCCAGCCTAAGTTCTGTTTAGAATTCCTTATGAACGGAAGCTCCCAAAGTTAAGCTTTCCCTGTTGTATCCATTCCTCACAGATGTATTGTCTTTTTGTCTGAAATGTATAAAGACGGCCTGCCTTGGTCATTTCTTTGGCTCTCAATCTCATTTTCAGGCTTTCAGGCATAGGGGCTGAAACGGTGTTTTTTTTCCCCCTCCTGTTAATCTGATTCATGTCAATTTAATTCGTAGCCCAGTTGGAAGACCTTGACGGGTAGAGGAAGAATTTCTCCCTCTCTATGCAATATTTGTGATTATACTTATGCTAAAAAAAAATCGTTTTGTATGTGAAATTCAAATTGAGCCCCCGTGTGTGTGTGTGTGTGTGTGTGTGTGTGTGTGTGTGTGTGTGATTTCAATCTGGTCATCCTAGCAGGACACTGCAGGGGTGGTGTGAGGGAAGGTAGAGCAGAGTCACATCGGTCTCCAGCCAGCCTGTAAGGTCTGAGGAGAGTGGGATGTTTTCTGGGCCTTCCCTCTGCTTCCCCGCAGCCCTGCCCCGTTTCATAGCTCTCAAGGAGGTGTACCTGGGCAGCAGAGGGCACTCACCTTCCCAGCAGTCTGAGGGGCTGGCTTTGCCAACATGCTCCACGCCAGGACTGCAAACCACCGTCCACCCAGCCAGCCTGGGTCAGCTTGTAGCTGCTCCCACCGGGAGCACCTAGAGCCCAGGCTGTGGGGATGGAAGGCTCAGGATGTCGTCCCTGGGGTGTGGTGGAGTGCGGAGGACCCTGGATCTGGAACTAGCTGCAGCCGGGGCTGAAATCCCACCTTGCGTTTTGGAAAACAAGCGAAAGACCACACAGCCTGGAATCTTTGAGTGGAAAAACCAAGTGCACCTAGCCTGACGTCAGATAAAGCACATAGTTTCCGACTATGGTTTTGTCTGTGCAGTGGGGAAAACTGTACCCATCTCATGGATTCATCCTGAGAAGAAAGTGAAAAGCTGTGTGTGGGAAGTGAGAATATGCTTGGGGACCAATACATGGCATCTTTTTGGGGTCCATGGGGCTCTCTGGGTGGGGGGTGGTGTCTGGAAGCTGCGTTACACTTCACATAGGCTAGAAGATGTCATTCTTAAAGAGTGGGAGTGGGGTGAGTTGCTCATGAGGATTTCGGGAGCCCCCAACTTTGTTTCTGGCACCCTTGTTAGTACTGAAAACCTTTCTGAGTCTCTGTTTTCTCATGTGAAGTAAAAAAATACTTCCTCACAAGAGCCAGATAAGAATGAACCTGAGGCTTGCGTTTGGTACATCCTCACTCAGAGCGGGTACCCAGAGGCTGTTAGGGTCAGCATCATGTGTCTCTGTGTCTCCGGTGCCCTGGGGAGTCCTTCGAACTTCAGAAGTGCAGAGACATAGCCCATGGAAGCAAGCACGGGAAGGGCCTTTTTCCTCTAGAACCTTCTTTGGGGCAAGAAGTCCACAGGAGGGAGCTCGGGGAACTCTGATCAGGGAAACCAGCTGCAGAGTGTTCTAGAGAGTTCCAGAGGGAACTGGTGGGTAATTGCTGTTGTGACTACCAGTTGTCTTCTCAAGTCTTTTCCAATTTAACTACCGGGGATTCAAAATTTTTCTTAGACACTTGAACAAGCCTTTAGCCTTTCCCCACTTTTCCTGCAAACGCCTTCCCCTTGCTTTTCCCCCCTTTCTATGCTGGTGTTGATTCTACCAGGTTCTAAATCATGAATAAGTAAACCCAGGAGTTCCCCAAACTGTCTGGGGCTCAGATTCACCTGGAAGGATGTGTCTCAAAAAATGCCGACTGTTGGGCCATCTGAAGGTGAAGGGAGTGTGTCGTTCATCAAGCAGAAGAGGATGGGGCATAATTCTGATGGGAAACCAAGTCTGTGAACCACTGGTCCAGTTCTACTTGGCTGTTTATAATTTCTTCCTTTGCTTAAAATAGAATAATTCACCGTTAAGATCACAGACCATCTGTTTCCAATGTGAGGCTCTGTGGTCTTAGGACCATCAGCTTCACCTGGTACCTTGTTGGAAATGCCAACACTCAGGTCCCACTGCCGACCTACTGATTCCCAACTCTGTGGCTGGCATCCCACGCTGGTGTCCTAACAAAACCTTCAGATGATTCTGATGCTCCCTGAAGTCTGAGAACCGCTGCGACCACCTGAATATTTGGTTCTTTAAATTGAGGTTTTAATTCACCTGGGGTTGGATTTGTGGTGTGGTTCGAAACCGTACACTTCCCCGCAGTCGTTAGGAATCAATCTCCTGTCATTAAATGTTTCTTCTGTTTGTGAACACCCATTATAGCTGATGCTCCCTCCTGGTCGCGGAAATGTTCAAAATCTAGGGGGCAGGGCGCCTGGGTGGCTCAGTGGGTTAAGCCTCTGCCTTCCGCTCAGGTCATGATCTCAGGGTCCTGGGATCAAGCCCCACATTGGGCTCTCTGCTCAGCGGGGAGCCTGCTTCCCCCTACTTGTGATCTCTGTCAAAAAAAAAATAAATAAAATAAAAAATCTAGGGGGCATATAAGACCTTTATGCCAAAATACACACCCTGAGCGCCAACGGAAACCAGCAAAATATGGGGGGATAAAGATGGGAGGGATGGTGCCTAAAGTAGAAAGAAATTGCATCTCCTCCCCTGCCATCTTCCCATCATCAAAGAGCTCATGTCAACTATCTGGAGTGTCTCCTCTTGTTTATACAGATAGGTTAAAAGCACCACACACTGGGCCCGGCACAGAACTCTACCGTTGTTCTCAGCAGTATACACACCATGCCTCCAGGCCAGCGGACCTGGATTATCCTTGTTCTAATAGTGTACGGTATCCCCTCATGCTGAACCCATCGTTTGATCACCTCTTGTGTGTCGGTTTAGGGCCACTTGTGATGATCGAGAGGTGGTTTGGACAGGTTGGGACGATGGGGAGGGGGAAGGGGGATGAGCTGTGCAGAGCAGGGTAAGACATTTCGGGATTTTTCCACTTCAGCAGGGGAGAACACTTGTATCAAGAAAGTGGGGAGATGCTGGTTTTTCTTTGGGAAATGCCTACAGATTTAAAACAGCGTTGTTCAGAGAATGAACTTGATGGGTTTCTCCAGTGGTAGGATTTCCAGCAGTGCTGGTGCCCCTCCCCCCTGCACCCTGATACCCACATGGTCTGGGCGCCCAGGCAAACATCCTACAGCTGCCTTAGGCTTGGCAGGTCCCACCCCCAAGTTCTGCCCCAAACCTTACTTTCTCTTCCTCCTCCTCCCCACCTAGTCTTGGGTGGATTTCCTGGGAAATCACCTCCCCATATTTCCATACATTTGCACCAGAGTCATCAAAGGGAATTGCATAAGAAATGTTGGCAGCCCACTGGGGCTTTGAGTGCTTTAGATCCGGTCTTCTTGGCAACCGAGAGGCCCTTTCTTGCTCAGCATAAACAAACCCCAGCACTCCCCCCACATCCCCTTCCCCTCAAGGTTCAAGTTTGCTTTGAAATCCGTAGCAAAGGATTCGAGGTGTGGCCTCATCTTGGCAAAAGCCTTAATTCCCATTATCTTAAGAGACTGTACCTATTACCCTCTCCCTCCCACATGTAATTTAATAAAAGTCATGTGTGAGAGGGGATTATCCTTCATTCATCTGGAGTAAAAGGTCATCTCGAAGTCCCAAAGGCCACTTCCCGGTGTGCCTGGGGAGCAGGCCCTGGGGAAGGGGGTGGCATGAATGCTGGTATTGCAGTTTGAATAATGACCACCAGAGGGCGCACTAATACTTGGGAACTGCTTGGTTCTACCTCCATTCTAGAAAAAGGCCTGTTAGTAATAGAGAACCAACCTTGTGTGATGTAGGAGTTCTCATCTCCTCTCCATACGTGGAATGGCTAATGAGATAAAGTGAGAGGCTTCTTGCTGGGAATTGGAGAATTCAAGGAGAAGCGTGTCCAGTAATGCAAATATTAAATTCTGCCAGTAATTAATACCATTGTTATCCCACGAGTGTAGACCAGCTTGGCTGGAATCATTGGCATTTACAGCTCCGAGTGGACACTGCATACAAATGTATTTCCCGCCTTAATGAGGAAGTCAGAACCTGCCTCGGAGGCGCTGTTCATGGTGAAAAACTGATCTTTGAGCAAGGTGGTAAACGAGAGACATTCATGTTTGGGCCCCTGGAACCTGTGTGAAAATTAGTTTCAGCGGTCTGCTACAGCCATCGAGAGACCCGTGCCGTACCTGGTCCAGGGACCATTACAGGTTTAAAAGCCCAGGAAACAGCAGAAGGTGGCAGAAACATTGCCTGACGGAGCTGGATTTCCTCTAGAAAGACTCTTGTCCACCTGCCCTATCCTGGATGCTTGCTGTGGTATGGACGCTGGGCTTCATAATACCTTCATGGGTATCATCTCGCTCACCTTCATGATAGTTTGGGGAGGTGGGAGCCTTTACCTCACCCACTGAAAAAATAAGGAACTTGCTCAGCATAGTTCAGTGTTTACCCCAGTTCCGACAGGGACGGAGGTGGGATCTGAACCCACGTTGGTATAACATTCATTCCATACATTTGTTCATCAGACATAGATTTGGGGCCCTTTGTTCAAGGCGGTGTGCTAGGTGATTGGGATACAGCAAGGAAGAAGGAAGAGGAGATCCCTGCCCTGACAGAACTTGTGCTCTAGTAAGGGGTGGCTGACTCTAAATGAACCAATAAAAACCAAGATACTTTTGAGGGATACTGGTCAGAAAATAAACGGAGATTTTACGGTGATGGAAGTACCGGACAGACAGAGTGCCTGGGGAAGGCTTCCTGGATAAGGAGCCCAGGAGTGAGTGAGGAGACATCTCCATCCGTGGCAAAATCTGGGGAGGAACATTCTGGAAAGAGGGCTCAGCCAACGCAGCAGCTTTGACAGAGGACAGGGTAAGAGGAGGCCCGCGAGGCTGGAGCTCAGGGAGAGAGGATGAGAGACACAAGGGACAGGGGAGGTGATGGGGCTGGGCCTGTGTGTCCTACGCCCCTCACCGTCACACCACAGCTCCCCTCAGCCGTCTCCACACGAGAGTCCAGCTCCCAGACATAAGTGTCGCTGTCAGAGGCAAGATGAGCCTGTGGCTGGATTCCAGCTCATTTCACCTTTTTTTTTTTAAACACTTAATTCATCCTTACTGGTCTCCCTGATTCCCAAAGGAAGACCCAGCTGCCAATTCCCTCTTTATTTTAATATCTCTCCGGGTCCCTCCATCTGCTTTGGATCAGGGTAGAAACTGTCATCGTCACGCCTGCCAAATGAAGCCCTACATCTCTGTTAACCTAACTGGCAGCCAGACACCAAGCCTTCTGATCAAGGGCAAGCCTGGCCTTTGGGACGACCAGAGGGTGCAGGAAAAGCCATCCCAGCTGAGTTTTAAGGAAAGCTCTAGGGCGATGCTTATGTCAGGATGGTCCCTGGGGTTCGTCCCCCAGTGTAGGAAAATGAAAACAAGTTAGCTGTCCATCCCCAGAAGCTGGTTAACTAAAATTTGATCTCTTCATATCATGGAGTATCAGGCAGCCATTAGAATAAGGACCTGGAGCCATGGTCATGACCTCACATGAGGGAGGTTGGAGGTGGACCACTGTGGATGAAGAGGAAAAAGCAGACTGGGAAACAGACCGTGGTCTGGCTGTGCATCGGAAGAGGTTATACAGAGCTCCATGCTTGTGACGGTGAGTGCCAGGAGCAAGTTTTGGAGAGTTCACAGCAAAATATTAACTGTTGTCTGGATGGTGGGATTTGGGTGATTGTCTATTTTCACTCTCTAGCTTAAACCCCTGCAGGGGTGCCCATTGTCCTAAGGATGAAGTTTCCACACTTCTCACAGGACACGCTCACTCAGGAGGCCAAGTGCTGTCTGACTTGTCCCCACCTCGGCAACCCGATCTACTAGCTCTTTCTTTTTTCTTTTTTTTAAAAGATTTTATTTATTTATTTGAGAGAGAGACAGTGAGAGAGAGCATGAGCGAGGAGAAGGTCAGAGGGAGAAGCAGACTCCCCATGCAGCTGGGAGCCCGATGCGGGACTCGATCCTGGGACTCCGGGATCATGACCTGAGCCGAAGGCAGTCGTCCAACCAACTGAGCCACCCAGGCGTCCACTACTAGCTCTTTCTTAGAGCCCGTGGGCTGTCTCTCCTTTTCTCCAACAATTCTTGTCCCTTCTCTTGAGGCCTTGGCTCAGGCTTTTCCCTTGTCGGGACTCTTCTTTCCCGACGACATGCCCCAGCCACTTTGCCATTGCTGCCTCTCCTTCCTGTGTGGGTTCAGTCTTCACTTTCTTGGGGAACCCTCCCTCCTGTTGACTCCAGGGGGCTGCCAGGCTGCCCTGCCTCTGAACAGCTAACATGGGGCCCTCCCCTACCTGTACTCCACCTGAGAGAAGTGCCCAGCCATTCCCTTGCCAGAGTATGGATTCCAAGATGGTGGCTGTGGCACCTGCCTCATTCCCGGGCCGGAGGGTCGCACGCATGCCACAGCTGCTCACAGCTCTGTTGAGTGAATGACACAAATGCCTTCCTGTACCGACTGCCTTTTTCTAACTAATGTTTAACTTTCCTTTGAGAAAAAAAATACTAAATAAAAATATTCTTTTTTTTTTTTTTAAAGGTTTTATTTATTTATTTGACAGAGAGAGATCACAAGTAGGCAGAGAGGCAGGCAGAGAGAGAGAGGAGGAAGCAGGCTCCCTGCTGAGCAGAGAGCCCGATGCGGGGCTCAATTCCAGGACCCCAAGATCATGACCTGAGCCGAAGGCAGCAGCTTAACCACTGAGCTACCCAGGCGCCCCAAAATAAAAATATTCTTCCTGACGATACACGATCATGGCAAGAATGTAAAATAGTTCTGCGAATGTTAAATTACCTCTGTGACATCATTTTTGGGATCAGAACACTAGAGCTATTCTCATGGGAGAAAAGGGACCAAAACAAAAATAAGACTTTTTCAGATCTCTTCCTTCCCTGAAGGCTGTGGGTAGGGTCGAGTGTGGGCTTTCGAGTCGGGCTGCCTAAAATCTACCTCTGCCTGGCACCAGTCTTGACCAGCTGTGTGACCTTGGGCACTTGCCTATACTTCTCTGATTCTCCAATCACTTTTTTTTTTTTTTTTAAAGATTTATTTATTTATTTACTTGTCAGAGAGAGAGAGAGAGAGAGAGAGAGAGAACAAGCTGGCAGAGCGTCAGGCAGAGGGAGAAGCAGGCTCCCTGCTGAACAAGGAGCCTGATCCCAGGATGGTGGGATCATGACCTGAGCCAAAGGCAGAGCCCCCCAGGTGCCCCTTCAAGTCACATTTCTTACACGGACAAAATAATAACTCCTGCATGTAGTGAGGGCTGAATAAGATAACACGTGTAAAGTGCTCAGCACAGGGTCACCAGTGCATTGTCTACCGTGGGTTTCCTTCCCCGCGGTCTCCGAATCCCGGCTCAGGGCTTCCCTTGGAGCAGGGGTTCAGTCCCTGGAGTAAATTTGTGGAAGTTCTTGTGATGTCAGCGTTACTCATTTTCTCCCAGGCTACCCAGCTCCGGGAAATCCCTCTGGGGTCTCCTCTCAGCTTGTTTTGGAAGCAGCAATCCTGAGGCCAAAACCTGTGCTGGGTGGAAGGCATACTTGCACCTTCGGGGTTGGGGAGCTGTAGCCCGCGGTGGTGAGACTAGAAGGGCCCTGAGTGGGTGGGCTGAAGTGATGTGGTTCTGTCTGGTCCCTTGAGATGGAGCATCGTTTGATGGGAGCTTGTCGTCTTTGCCTCTTCTCTTGCTCACGGGCCGCACTGGCCACTCTCTCATGGCCAGATTCTGGGAGTTCATTTGCCCCCATTGGCTGGGGACAAAAGTCAAAGCGGCTCCTTGTCTCATTCTCTTTGGTTTAATGAATTAAATTCAAAATCTTTATTGAAAGGCTTTGCGTTCAATTTCTCATCTTTGGCCTCAGTTTATGCATTGGGGAGACCATTCCAAAGAGATCAGTGAGGAGCTTCAACCAGAATGGAACTGAAATCGTAAACCTAGTTTAAAAATGAAAGAATTTTGGTTTTATACCTAAGGGCTTTTTGTCAGTAAATTCACGAAGTCTGTTTTTCTGGTCCTGAGTCAAAAAACAGAATTTGGGAACTCCTCGGAGCCCGGGGATATTTATGAGAATTAGTTCTGGCATGTCCCAAGAATGTCCTCTGTTTTATCTTGGAGAAATGTTTGGTCTCAGCTGGTCTGGGGAGCCCACGCCCCAGCCCGCCCTGGGCCTCCAGGAAGACAGATGGACATGGATGTGCCAGGGCAGCTGAGGCCAACCCCGGCCCCTCCTGGGCAGCCCTGCCCCACTCTGGTTTGTTTGGGGAGCATCCACATACCTTGAAGGAGAGTACACTTTGACCCCGACCAGGCGGGGAAACACTGAACATACATGATGACTTCATACACATAAACTCGCTTTTGCAAGCCTTTGGATTTCAGTGCATTTCAGTGCATTCGGTGAATTTCAGTGCATCCGGCAAATACTTCATTTTCCCGTAAAGTGTTTGGATTGAGCTCAATTCAGTGTTGCTAAGGATAAGGCTTGTTTTAAATTCTGGGCATAGGCTGCTGGTCCTTGAACGGCACCACCTCAAAACTCAGATGGCTGGGTCCGCTCCCAGAACTGCTGCTTCAGGGGTGCCGGGGTGGGGCCTGGGAATGTGCATCTCTCGCGAGTGTCCAGGTGCTGCCGCCACCAGTGGTCTGTGGACCACATTTTGAGAGTCAGTGATGGAAGAGCTTCTCGGTCTGCGTCCCCTGGTTCAAACTCCCAGCTGTGCCACTAAAAAACAAATATTCATGGGAAACACGCATAGTAGAAATGAAGCATTTGAAAGTGAATAATTCAGTGGCATTTAGTTTATTCCCAGTGGTGTGCAAACAATGTCTCTAACAAGTTTCAGATCATTTCCATCATTTTGAAGAAAAAACCTCACACCCATAAGAAGTTTCACTCCATTTCCTCCCTTCTCTCCTATTGGAGTTTCTGTCTCGGGTTTATCTGTTCTGGGTATATCATATAAATGGAATCATAATACACATGACTTCTCATTTATTTATTTTTTTCTCCATTTACCATGCTGTTTTTGAGGTTGACCCATTTTGTCAAATGGTTCACTACTCCTTTTTATGGCTGAATATTCCATTGTATGTGGATATGTACAATCTGTTTATTCATTCATCCATTGAGGTCTGCCCCTTTTTGCTGTGTGTTGTTGCTCAACTTACTTAGCCTCTCTGAGCCCCTGCTTTTTATCAGACCATTATCACAGTCATTTCTTTTTTGTGGAATTGTTGTGAAAATGAGTTAGAACCCATGTGTAATAAGCTTCCTGGTACAATTCTAGGCACATATTTAATGTCTCAGAAGGGGAAGCTGTTATAAATACTCTTCAGTTTGACTTAGTATTTCTCAGAAGTAGATCCTGTGATAAGGATTTGAGCCCCCAGTAGCTTATTTGGGAGGTAATCCTGAGAATCATCTTGAGGGGAGTTAAGAAGGACACAGGGCATGGAAAGAGCCAGAGTGGATTGTGTTATCAAGCCAGCTATCATAGCCTGCACCTAGAGTGGAGTCTTTCTATTTTTTTTATTTTTTAAAAATCTCTTTCCCCCATTCCCCATCCCCCCACCCCCCAAGTGGTTCATGCAGCTAAATCTTGCTGGAAACTCTGGGAAACGGTGTAGAGCACATTCCCTAGAGTTGTCCTGCTAGGAGGTGGGGGTGTGTGTGTCGGGGGGTCTGGGAGGTTTATATCCCTGCTCCTGCCTGCCACCCAGGGAAGATTCATCCGGGTATGAATTCTGCAGCCCTCGGGGCTAGAGAGAGAAGTGTGGTAGAGAAAGCCCCGGGCAAGGAGAGGCAGGTGCTGGCTGTCGGCAGTCCCACTGTGTGCCGTGATGTGGCAGGCCGAGAGGAGGTGGGCTGGCACGGCAGCATCCGCTGTGTCCTTCCCGGCCAGTTCTGTCTTTGTGCCAGCGCTTAGCATGTCTATGCTCCATCTTTGCCATGAGATGAATGGGCTTGAATGATAGCTAGTTGGCTGTTTGGAGCCTCTAAATTCTGATCTGAATTCCTCCCTGGAGCCTAGCCTGGTGCTAGTTCTGTAGAACTTCTCACCGTTGCCCCTTGGGCAGCTGATGACGGTATCCTCAGTGGAACCCTCTCCGCGAGGCTGTTGGCTTGCCTCACCGGCTCTGCGGCCCCAGATACTTCTCTGCTGCCAACTGAACTGATGGCACACCCCCCGTCCCTCCAACGACTGAGTTAGCCCCCAGACCTGTTCATGTTAGTTGTGTGGTAATTTAGAATAAATTCAATTTAATGGATTAAATAATAAATAAATTGAATATCGTGTGATCCAATTAGATATAAGTGCAACATTTAACATTTCTCTGAAAACTACAATGAATGCTTTGGGAAGCTAATTTGCTGAACAAAATTGCTGTTGAATTCGGGGCAAGAAATAGTGAAAAATGGTTGTTAAAATTTGGAAGAATCCTTCATTCATAGGGCTTTGGAATGGGTCTAGATTCTCTCTGCTTTTGAGACACTGTTGACTGGGTAACTCAGTGCCTGATTCATTCCCCTTTCTTCCCAGTCTGCCTCTGTTACAGAGGCTATAGGCCAAATTCCCTGAATTTCCAGCTTTCTTGGGATCCTGGTGTGTTAGTGACCTAGTTCTTACTAATGAATACATGAAAGTGTGCTGAGGGAGGACGTGGTTATGAGAAATCAGGAACAGGTATATGTTAAGCCCTATGCTTTCCTCTTGTTTCTGCATTAAATGTAGGTAGAGTACCTGGAGCTGTAGCAACCGTTTTGTGATCATGAGGCTCTAACCCCAAACCAAAAGTCAGTAGAGTGGAAAGTCTTCTATGACACTCTAGAGCCACAGCACCAATGCAGGAATGTTTATCTTCAGACTTTGACATATTAGATAATTGAATGTTTGTATTACTTAGTTCATTGTTAGTTGTAGCCCAAAGCATTCCTAATTGATACAGCTTCTTCAAAGAACTTGAACCCAAAATTCATGGATGTGCATTCGGGGTATGGTTTATGCCAGAAAGGTGGCATGCAATCTTGGGTGACCCATCCACACGAGGATTGGTCATTCATCCTGCTGTTGGCTAATGGTGGTGTACCCATATGTTTTAGTTAAAATGTTACATAGGTAACTGGAATCTAGTCTTGAGAAGAACAGCAGTCTGACTCCCCACAGCAGACATTCTAGAGGACATTCACCAGTTGTCCTCAAGACTGTCATGATCATGAAACTAGACGGAGAAACTATCACCACCCAAAGGAGCCTGGGGAGACATGTCCCTAAATGCAACATGGGGGCCTGCCCTGGATCCTGGAACAGTAAGAGGACGTTAGTGGAGAAACTGGTGAAACCAAATGAGTCTGAAGTCTCATTAATAGTAACATGCCAAAGCGAGTTTAGTTTTGACAAACGTGTCCTGCTAATAAAGGCTGTTAATAATGGGAGAAACTAAGTGATGGGAACTCTGGGTCCTGTTGGTGAAAACTTTCACTGCAAATCTAAAGTCATTCCAAAATAAAAAGTTTACTGGGGTACGTAGGGTGGCTCAGTGGGTTAAAGCCTCTGCCTTCAGCTCAGGTCATCTCAGATCATCTCAGGGTCCTGGGATGGAGCCCCACAATGGGCTCTATGCTCGGTGGGGAGCCTGCTTCCAGCCACCTCTCTGCCTACTGTGATCTTTCTCTCTTTGTCAAATAAAATCTTAAAAAAAAAAAAAAAGTTTACTAAAGGGGTGCCTAAGTGGTTTAGTCAGTTATGTTTCTGACTCTGATTTCCGCTCAGGTTATAATCTCAGTGTTATGAGATTGAGCCCTGCATCAGGCCCCATCCTGGTGGGGAACCTGCTTAAGATTCCCCCTCTCCCTCCCTATGGCCTCATTCTAAAATAATAATAATAATAATAATAATAATAATGAAATAGGAAAAAACCCCATTCATTCCTTTAGAAAAAGTTTATTAAAAATGCTCTGTAGGCATTATCAATCGCTTCTCTTGTGGTATCCTCACTTGGACAGACACTTGATGGACTCACCAACTACCAGCCTTCTAAGACATGGGCGTTTCTAGTGCACTTGGGGTGCTCACTTACGCTGCTTGCCTTGGTGATACAGAAAAAGAAATAGTTTACAAACAACGTTCTCTCCCTTTTTAGTCTACATCTCATAGCTACCTTATCATAGAGCTGCTTGGGGCTTTAAAATTTCAGTTTTAATATATTTATCTAAGGGCACCTAGGCAGCCCTGTCGGTTAAGCCTCTGCCTTCGGCTCAGGTCCTGATCCCGGGGTCCTGAGATTGAGCCCCGGGTCAGGCTCCCTGCTCAGTAGGGAGTCTGCATCTCCCTCTACCTCTGCCCTCCTGCCTCTGTCTCAAATCTTTAAAAAATACTTATTAAAATTTAAATTTGTATTTACTTTTGAATTTAATCCATTTTCACCATTTTACTTGCAATTAATTATTTCTACTAATCTGATTTAATTTTATCTTCAATTTGATTTTTATATTTTATTATTATATCATGCTGGGCAAGTAGATAAACCAATATGGTGGTGAGAGGTGGTTTACGGATGGGCACGGGTCTCAGGACTTTGCTGGAGTGTTCCCAGGAATGACGCCCTCTCCTTTGGCTGGGGATGCTAGCTGATGGATGTTTGCCTGGTGACATCTGTGCCATCACCAACCCAGAAGCCTGCTTGACAGTGACCCTGGAGGCAAACAGAACCCACACTTAGTGACCAGCTTTCTTAACATTGTTTGAGCTCCTGGGATCTAGCCGTGTTCCTATCCCCGGACTTTTCCATTTAAGAGCCAGTAAATGTCCTTGTTCTCTTTTTAAAGTCACATGGAGTTGGATTTCTTTCTCTGTCACTTAGAACCGTAGGATTTTTGTTGGAACAGTAGACTTCTCGCTCTTGCGATTTTCAGTTGAGTCCTTTCCCTCTGCCTCCCGTGGTCCTTAGCACGAAGCTATACACACCGCCTACTCTTGCGGCGAGTCCTGTGGCACTGGGTTGACTTCCTCGCTCTGCCCGCTCTTACCTGTGCAAGTTCTAACCAGGGCGAATTCCCTGACTTCTTAAGAGCCTCAATTTCCTTGTTTGTAAAGTGGGAATGAAAGCCCTGCCTGTGGGTCTTATTTAGATAATGAAATGAGGACATGCCTGTGCAGCACGAACTGAGTTTCATTTTAAATAATGAAATGTCAGTGATTTGGTCTCCTTTTATAAGTGGCCAGGTTGTCACGGACAGCAGCCCTATCTTACTTATCTTCGTATCTTCCACAATGCCCGGAGTCCAGCAGGAGGTTGAAAAATTTTAAAAAGGGTTAAGGATCTCTGTGCTGGTTTCTCAGAATAGAAAGCTGAGTAAGACACAGTGTGTCCCCTCAGGTCCTTCAAGCCTCGTGAGAGCCATCGCCAGGTTGAAGGCCAGTCAAGAACAAAAAGAGAACGTACCTGAAATAACAACAGACGGGTTCATAGACGCAGCCAGATTTTCTGAGCACCTACTTCATGGCAGACCCCGTGTTGGGGGAGGGGCTGTGAATAAAGTCAGGTGTAAGCTCTTCTCATTAGTGGGTAATGAGATGGGTAAGCAACTTGTGCATACGATTTTAGGAATGGGGAAGAGGTATTATACAAATGGACTCATCCCCGTGCTTGAAGGTCGTTTCTCCAGCAGGGATCTACGTTTTGCAGATACTGGACGGATGGCACACTGAGAAATGTTTCCCCAAGATCCGGCGGGACCATGGCCTCCGGCAGGCGGGCGGCTACTACTTTTAAATTAAAGAGAAAAAGACTTGGAATTAAAAAGACTTGATAAAAAAAAGTAGCAAGACTAAAAAAGAGAAAGAAAAGAGAACAACATGAGCACTGAATGTATTAGCACTAAAATAAATGTGTGGTACCGAACACCCTTACCCACACACAAACTGGACTTGAAATAGTTATTATTTTAAAATATTTATTTTCGGGGCACCTGGGTGGCTCAGTGGGTTAAGCCTCTGCCTTCGGCTCAGGTCATGATCTCAGAGTCCTGGGATCGAGCCCCGCATCAGCCTCTCTGCTCAGTAGGGAGCCTGCTTCCTCCTCTCTCTCTGCCTGCCTCTCTGCCTGCTTGTGATCTCTCTCTGTCAAATAAATAAATAAAATATTAAAAAAAAATTTATTTTCAGGGGCACCTGGGTGGCTCAGTCGGTTAAGCGGCTGCCTTCGGCTCAGGTCATGATCCCAGGGTCCTGGGTTGGAGCCCCGAGTTGGGTGCCCTGTTCAGTGGGGAGTCTGCTTCTCCCTCTGCCTGCTGCTCCTCCTCCTTGTGCCCTCTCTCTCTGGCTCTCTCGCTGTCAAATAAAATCTTTAAAAAGATAATTATTTTCATAGTATATGGTTTTGTAAAAACAAAACAAAATAAAACCACCAAGATATGTCTCTCTTGTTCTTAGTTGTCGAACTTGCCTTAAAAATAATGTAGATTTCCTCTTATTTCTATTTTTTATAAAACAAAATTAAGCCAAATGTAAGGCATTTCAGAATTGCAGACATGCAGAATCTTTACGAGGACCATTTGACCTGATTTGTTTCACTAATTAACAAAGCACCCTCCCCTGAATGGCATGTCTCACCCTACAGCACATTTTTAATCAAGGCATAAATTGTAGCAAAACCAAGGTTTTCTTAGCAAACCAGGAAGCACTACCTCGATGGAAAGAATGCATTTGTGTCGCAGCAATAACACAGCGGGAACCTGGATGAAGGGAGTGGGGAGTTAATTGCAGGGGGAATGAAGGGTCCCGAGGAATGACAACTTCCTGCCCCACGACAAGTGGCCACGAGCAGATGGCCGGGGGGTGTCTCCCGTGGCAGCTCACGGGAAGGTCCAGGTGCTGTCACAGGGCTGATGGCATCCAGTGACCTAAAGAGCAATTAAAGGAGAAATCATTTGGAGGAAAAAATGTCAAGAAGGACATGTCCCGGGGCGCCTGGGTGGCTCAGTGGGTTAAAGCCTCTGCCTTCGGCTCAGGTCATGATCTCAGGGTCCTGAGATTGAGCCCCACATCAGGCTCTCTGCTCAGCAGGGAGCCCGCTTCCCCCCTCCTCTCTCTCTGCTTGCCTCTCTGCCTACTTGTGATCTCTGTCAAATAAATAAATAAATAAATCTAAAAAATAAAAAGGACATGTCCCTGTGAACAACAATGTCTGCGCCAGGTAGCCTGCCTGACTCATTCTAGCTTGAGCAGTAAGAGGGGTCAGAGACAGAGGGCTCCCTGTGGTCCTGGTCCCCAGGGAGCTGGAGGGCTCAGATCTGAGCTCTGAGGGGCCTGCCCTGGGGGCCATGCCCACAGGCCTCAGTGATGGAGAAGTGAAAGTCTCCTGCTGGGATACAGTCCCCCCAGTGTTTAGGGAGACAGGTGCTACCTCCAGCTTTAGGGCTGTTTATATTTGGGGGCATTGCTATGTTTCATTTCCAACTTTAAAAAGTTAGCCTTTGCTAGCCCCAATGTAGGCAGGTAGTTGAGACTATTCTCTTAGGGCTCAAAGTGCTTAGGATTCTGCATTTCAAGAGAGCTTTGTTTTTGTCTCAATCTCTGCTCCCTCTTTCTGCCTCTGAGAGGGGTTCTCTGTGGAATTCACAATTCTAAATGACAGCTAAAATTTTTTGAAGTAGATTAAAGAACCTTAATACATCTGGTTCATAAAAATTCAGTCGTGCAACAATCTAACCTCTAGAACCAAGTCTTTCATGGTCCCATTTCCCAAGGACGATGCCTTTGCATGGCTGGGTGTATGTTCATCCAAACAGATTTTTAAAATTTTAATTTTAAATTAAAAAATTGTTTTCAGAAAGGGGGGTGGGAAAGGAGTAGAGAAAGAGAAAGAACCTTCAGTAGGCTCCATGCCCTGCATGGAACCTGACACGGGGCTCGATCCCACAACCCTGAGATCATGACCTAAGACGAAATCAAGAGTCAGGTGCTTCACCGGTGGACTGAGCCATCCCGACGCCCTCTTCCAAATTTATTTTTAACGTACAAATGAATATATTATCGTTTTAACAGAAATGGAGCTGTTCATACATCTTGACTTGGCTCCCTATTGATGGATATTTGTTTTTGTGGCTGCCTAGTATCTGTGGACACACCCTGCTCATCTTGTGACAGTTTTCTGGGTAGCTCTGCTTTGTTTGCTTAATGATCCGTCATGGAGATTTTTCCGTATTGAGACTTAGAGACCCACTGCTTCCCTGCTTCCTTTGTTTAAGGACTATGGCTATGTGGTATTCCATTATATGGATATATCACCATTTTTTTTCCATCTATTTCTCACCGATGGACTGGAGCAGAACATACATTTGGAAACTCTATTTCTCTCTCCATGCATACACACACACACACACACACACACACACACACACATTTATGGCACTTAGAGAAGTACCGTAGGGTTAAGAAGAGAAAACTTAGGGTTAAGAAGAGAAAATAAGGAAGAGAAAAGTGCATACACACACACACACACACATGCAAGATCTTTACAGCTGTGCATGTGTTCAGTGCTAGTGGAAATGGTTTTGTATGAATTACTTGGATATGGTGATCTATATTGCATAGGTTATGAAGCAGCTATGCTGGTGAGGATGGGACAGACCTATTCTTTCTAGAAAGCCTTGATAAATAAGAAAGAGACTGTAGACTACAGTCACACTTCGAGCTTTGCAGGTGTAGACGTGCGAAGAATAATGTAGCACCCCTGCTTGGATAAGAGAAACAGTAGCCACGAGATCCTGACACTAAAGTCCAGCGTATAGTGAGGAGGGATGTTACTATAGGATGTTTGAGCCAAGACCGTGTCCCAGGAACTTGTGGTGGTAGGAAGAAGGATGCTAGGAAAGGATATTTAAAGGGGAGTTAGGGAGAGATAGAAAGTACAAAATAGGCTGGAAGTTAAGAGTATCAGGGTTGGGGCACCTGGCTGGCTTAGAGGAACATGTGACTCTTGATCTTGGAGGCATGGGTTCTAGCCCTGTGTTGGGTGTAGAGATTACTTAATAAAACTTTAAAAAGTGCAGCAAAGTTGCAGTCTTGCCTAGGATTTTGGGGTCAAATTTACCAAGCATGTAGACTCTTAGGATAAATTTCCTGTCCTTTGCCCATGGTGGAGGTTGCAAACCCATACGGCATCATTTTCCCTTTGAACCTGAGGTAGCTTCTCGAATCTTCTCTCACTATTGTTCTCAGCCAGTCCGAATAAAGTCAGGCCTGACAGGAGGGATGAATTCTGTTTGCAATCCCAGGTCTATAGGGGCCTGTTCTATAGGGGATGGGTTTCGGGGTGGTGGAGCTTAGAATTGTCCTTGATGGATTCCCCTGTACTTTCCAAACCTTTGGCATGCCAGAATAAAAAACAAACATACCCCCAAATAAAAAAAAAAAAAACAAAAAAACAAAAAAACAAAACCCAAACCAAAAATACCCAGTATGGAATGGTAGGACAAGCAAGGACTTTTGAGTTAGCCAGAGTGGAAGTAAAGCCACTGGCTCGTCTGGGAACCTTGGATAGGTTAACTAATTTGCTTGGACTTCGTTTCCTCATTTGTAAATCGAGGAAAGGAATACGGCACATGAGAGCGCAGGAGGTATTGGAAAGTGAAGGGCATGCTATTGGAAATAATGCAAGTGCTCGATAAGCATTATTTCTGCATTTCTTTTTCATCTTCTTGCTTCCCTGTCTCGTTACGGGTCTCAGGGGAGGCTGACTGGCAGGACCTGGTTTATACGCGCACCCCGAGCTGCAAGGCAGTCTGGAAAGTGTGGTACCTCTAAGAGGAAGTGACCCAGTAAGTGGGCAGAGCGGGTGTCAAGCAGCACAGTTCTAATATTCCCATTGGAGCAGCTCGCTTTGCTCACTCAGCTTCTCCTTTATGATCTAACCTTGTAAATGACCTTGGCATGTCATTGCTTCACGCACAGGCTTCACAGCTCACTGCTGTAGTCTCCCTGTGTTTCCCAAACCAAACGGGCATACATGAGAGCCTGGCTTGTTCTGCTCACTTTCAGGTGCCAGGCCATGACTCTGGTCACTGGACAACTCTTGGGCTGATTGGCTGTCCTTGTGTCCAGCTGCGCTTCTCCATCTAGTCTGCTTGGTCCAAGAAAGATGGGGTTGAGGGGCCAGGTTCCTGGTGACACAGGGTGGCTGACTGCCTGGGCTCCAGTGGCTGGGGTGGGGGATTATGCAGGAAGGTGGGAATGTGATAGACAGTCATGGATGATTCTAGCATATTTCACATCCATGATTCAGCCCAAACCTAGCTTCTGTGACATCACCCAGAACCCTGCCGCTAATGTGGGTGGTTTCTTTCGCTGACTCCTGAGTGTCACATGGCAGGTTGCACAGCCCTGGGTTTATCCTTCTCCTAGGGCCTTAAGCACTTACGTTCTGTGTCCCAGAACTACTGTGTGGGCCAACTACAAGACAAGCGTGCCTCAGACTACTGGTCTCTTGGGCTGGAGGTGACCTTGGACGGAAGCAAGCAGGCAGCCCAGGATTTGTGAGGAGCCCAGAAACCTCCTCTTTTCCCCCTGTCTTCTCTTCCCTGTGGCTTTTCTACTTGAAAGGAATCACCAACCAAAAGCACACGTAGCCAAAGAAAAATGGAATAAATCAAACATCATGATATCTAAAAAGTTGCTGGGTCAAAGGACACCAGCAAGAAAGTGAAAAGGTCATTCACAGAATGGGAAGGAATATTTGCAAATCATATATCTGCTCTAGGAGTAGTATCCAGAATGCCTTTAAAAACTTCCATAATTCAACAATAAAAAGACAATGTAATTAATAAATGAGCAAGAGATTTGATTAGGCATTTCTCCAAAAGACAGATATATGGCCAAAAGGCACACGAAAGATGCTTAACAAATCCAAACCACAGCCAGTTCTCACTTTACACCTGTAGGATGGCCACAATAAAGACAATAATGAGTGTTGGTGAGAATGTAGAGAAATTTGAGCTCTTAACCCACTGCTGGTGGGGATATAAGATGGTGTAGACACGTTGGCAAATAGCCTATTGGTGCTTCAGAAAGTTAGAGTTATCTTGTGACCCAGATTTCTCCTAGGTGAATACCAAGAGAACTGAAAACCTACATGCACACAAAGCTTGTGCATGAGTTTTTATAGCGGTGTGATTCAGAGTAACCAAAAACACAGAAACAAGTCCCGTGTCCCTCACTGGATGAACAGGTGAACAGAATGTGCTCTATCTGTCCGATGGAGTGGTATTCCGCCATAAGAAAGGATAAATCACTGATACATGGTGCAACATGATGCATCTTAAAAGCCTGATGCCGGGTGAAAGAAGCCAGACATGGAGGCCACATAGTGAACAATCCCATTTATGGGAAATGTCCAGAACCCCCAAGCCCCTGCAGACAGGATGTAGGTGGGTGGTTGCCAGGGGCTGCGGGTGGAGGGCATGGGGACTGACGGTGTTGTCTCACCCGGTGAAGAGCTTAAACAAAAGGAAACTGTATATTTTATTATTATTATTATTATTTTATTTTGTGTTTTGGAAGGAAGCCATTTCTAACGAGGCTGACGGTGTCAACTGCAGCCCCCAAATTCCATCGATCCTTCGCTATGGTGACTCTACTTTCTTTTGATTAATGGCCTTTAAGAAGAATTTTATTCCTGCGGGATGTTGACAAATTGTGGGATGGACAGAAACCACAAAACGTGTTATCTCCTGGGGCTTCCATGAGGTTAGAACCCAGGTCTCTAGAGATGAAAAATTACTTCTTTGACCCACTACATGAGGAGACATCCCTTAATCCAATTCCAGGGTGGCCTAACCCAAGCTAATCATATAGCCTCTGCAGCACTGAAGATTAATCACCGTGCCCGCAGATGTGGGGCCGTGGCTCTGAAGACTCAGTTGGCCCAGCTGTGGTGTGTCAATAAGCCATGTGATCAATGAAGGAATGGCCATAAAACACCCTTTTGAAGGCTTGAAAGGACGGGGACAGTGACAATAGTGGAGAGGGATGTTGGGTATCAAAGGATCGGTCACTGCTGCCGTTCAAATAAAGGGTTAGGGATTTATGGCAGCTCTTGGCCTGTTTTCCCCAATTGTTAAGGGATGGTATTGGCCATATGGCCTTTCCTGTTGTGAAAACTCCCAGGTCAAATGTTATAAATTCTGTCTTTGACCGGGAGAAAGGATGAAAGCAAGGGACTTCCTTGTTTGAGCAAGGAATTAATAATAGAATGTATGGAGAAGTTAGGTTTTAAATCAACACTTATTTAGAATAGGCACTATTCGAAATGCTTGACTGATAAATTCATTAAGTCTGCACAACAGCCCTATTAGATGGGTGTGATTATTATCCCCATTTTACAGATGAGGGCACTGAGCCACAGAGAGGTTAAGTGACCTACCCAAGGTCACATAGACAATGAGTAGTACAGCCAGGATAAAAACCGAGCCTGCACTTTAATTTTGCTGTTCTGACTCTCAGTGACCTGTTGGGTTCATCCCACTTCAACAGCTTTCCAGACATCAGGGCTTCCAGAACTTTTAATATGGTAATCAGTATTATAAATCTTTAATATCTAGATAGAGGATATGATATTTTCCATATTAATTGCTCTCACTCAGGACATCTGTAATTTTGCAGAAGAGCTGAATTCAGATCCACACAAATCTGGTTCCAGGATCCAAATATTAACCATTCTGTCACACTACCTCTCAATGTGGCCCACTCTCCCAAAGATATTTTTCCCCTCAGACGATCAGAATGGCAGTTGTGGATTTTAAGTCTATGTTAAAAGCTGATCAGAACCGCGATGTTAGTAATACAACCTGTTTGTCTCGGCGCAGGACGTCTGTCACTTTCCCCAGGCTGGCAGAGTGTCTATTCTCCCTTCTTTTTATTGCATTCCAGTTTTCCTTGGCGGGGAGGGGAGTCCCACACTCTCTCATCGCATGCAGTCAAGGCGTCCAATAGAAGTCAAGCAGATACTTTCCTGGGAATTTGAATCTTTCGTATTTGAGCTAAAAAAAATCCAGCACAAAACATGGTGGGAGCTGCTGAATTTTTCCAGGAGAACCTTGAGGCCGTTATGCTGCCTCCAGTTCCTTTGGTTCTAGCTTTTCTGACCCTTGGCTGTTGCATCAGTTACCAACGGCTATGGTAATGCTGTGTGACAAATGGCCACAAAACTTTCAGTGACATTAAAAAATAAGCTTTGGTCACATGTGTGGGATCAGCTGGCATTTGGTTCTTCCGCCTTGCTGGGTTGCCCACAGGATTGGGGAATGGATGGCAATCGGCGCATTCTGGGACAGAATCAGCTGGGGCAGCCTCCTCTGCTCCACGGGTCTCTTACCTTCCAGCGGGTGAATTGTGGCATGTTTTCACAGCTGCAGCAGAGGCACGAGAAAGTGCAAATACACAAGCCCATTAAAAAAGGAAAATTCCAACTTTAAAGAATTTTAAAAACCTATCTTGACACAATTATAGAGTCACATGAAGTTTTAAGAAAGACAGCAAGATCCTGTGAACCTTTTTGTGATTTCTTAACACTGAGATGTTGCAAAGCTGTATAGTGCAGTAGCACACCAAGGATTCTGATGCTGATACAACCCATTGATCTTGTTCAGATTTTCTCAGTTGACTTGTACTCACTTGGGTGCAGGTCTGTATTTGGTTCTTCCCAGTTTTATTGCAAGGGAGAATTGTGTATCCGTTACAGTTAAGATATGGTGCTGTTCCAACACGACAGAAATAACTTTGCATGGCCATGCCCACCTTTCTCTCATCCCCTGCCCCTTTCCCTTAGAAATCACTAATCTTTTCTCTGTTTTCTTTTGTTTGTTTAGATTTGTTTATTTGCTAGAGAGTAATGGTGTATAAATCTTCTTGTTTTACATTGTTAAAAGTCTGTTGGTAATATTTTGTTAAGGAATTTTATATCCATGAGAGACACTAGTCTACAGTTTTTTCTCTTTTTTTCTTTTTTAGTATAGTCTTCTGTTTTTAGTATCAGGGTAACACTGACCTCATAAAATGAATTGACAAGCATTGCCTTCTCCTCTGTTTTCTGGAAGAAGAGATTTTATGAAGCTGGTGTTAATTATTCTTTAAATTTTGGTTAAATTCTCTAGTGAAATCATCTAGTCTGGAGAATTTCTTTTGTAGGTATCATTTAAATATTCAGTTTCTTTGCTGACTATCATATTCACATTATCCATTCTATCTTAGTTTTGATGGTTGGGGTCCATAAGAATTTGTCTGTTTTCTCTAAGTTGCTGGATATATTAGTCTACAGTTGTTTTTAGTACATATTCCCTTACTATCCTCCTTTTTATGGATTCAGGATCTGTAGTAATCTCTTGTTCTCTTCCTGACAATGGTGATTTGTGTCTTTTTACTTTTATCAGTCGTAGAGGTTTATTAATTTTATTGGTCTCCCAACCCCCCAAACAGTTTTGGTTTTATTGATTTTCTCCATTTTCAATTTCATTGATTTCCATGCTTATTATAATTACTATTATTGCTGTTATTATTTCCTTTTCTCTGCTTTGTATTTTTATTTTCTTTTTGTAGGTTTTTTTTTTTTTTGATTTAGAAACTTAGGTTATTGATTTGAGATCTTTTCTCTCTCTCTCCTTTTTAAAGGTTTATTTATTTGAAAGAGCCGGGGTGGGGGGTGGAGAGCACGTGTGGGGGGACGGGTGAAGGGAGAGGGACCAGCAGAATCTGTTGAGCAGGGAGCCTGACTTAGGGCTCAGTCCCAGGACCCTGAGATCATGGCTTGAGCTTAACTGACTGAGCCACTTAGGTGCCCCAAATCTCTTCTCTTTTCTACTGTAAGCAGTTAGTGTTATAGATTTCAGTCTCAGAATTGCTGAGCCACATATTTTTATTTTATGTATGTATTATCTTGTAAAGACGTTTCCTTGCCTTTTTTAATTTTTTAAAGATTTATTTATTTATTTATTTATTATTTGAGAGAGAGAGATCACAAGCAGGAGGGGCAGAGGGAAAGGGAGAGAATCTCAAACAGATTCTTTGCTGAGCGTGGATATGCTGGGCTCCATCCCTGGACCCCGAGATCTTGACCTCAGCAGAAATCAACAAACTGAGTCACCCAGGCACCCCCGTGTCACATGTTTTTAAACACCGTATTTTCATTTTCATACTTTAAAAATTTCTTCTGAGGCTTACCCTTTGACCCATGAATGATTTAAAAGTGTATCATTTAATTTCCAAGTGTTTGAAGATTGTTCCTTTGTCTTTCTGTTACTGATTTCTTGTTTGATTCCTTTTGGGTCAGAAAACAAATTCCGAAGCTTTAATTTTTCAAAAAAATTTGGGGAGTTTGTTTTAAGATCCTGGATATGGTTTATTTTGGTGAAAGTTCTATGGACACTTGAACACAATGTGTATTCTGCTGTTGTTTCATGTTTCGTAAACGTTGTTTGTCTCTATTGATTGCCAGGTTTGTTCAACTATTGTAGAATTCGGCCCGTTTTCTTTCTAGTAGACCTGTCTCTTGCCAAGTGTCTCCAGGGATGACTGCAAAAATGTCCATTTCTCCTTTCAGCTCTATTAGTTTCTGTTTCACGTATCTTGAAGCTCTGTGGTTTGATACACACACAGGCAGACTGCTGTAACTTCTTGGTAATTGTTTTATGGTTACGCAATGTACTTTTTATGTCTTTTGTAATTCTCATTGTTCTGAAGTCTACTTTATTTGAATATAGCCATTCATGCTTCTAAAAATTATTAATCTTAGCATGATCTGTCCTTTCCTTTTGCTTTCCAATGTTGTCATTGTGCTTGAGGTGAGTTTCTTATGGACAGTGTATGATTGTGTCATGTATCTGTCCTTCTGTCCTTCAGTTGGTGTATTTAGACCACTTACATTTACAGGGACTACTGACAGGTTAGGGCTTAGGTCTACCATTTTATTATTTATTTTCTGTTTGTTTCCCCTGTTTCTCATTTCTCTGTTCCTCCTTTCTTGCTTTCCTATGGTTTTCTGAATATTTGTAAGGGATTCATTTTTTGTTTGTACTATGTTTAGTGTATCTTTGTATTATTTCTTGAATTGTATTTATATAGTTTTTTCTTTTAGCGATAGCCCTAGGTTTTATAATACATGCACATAATTTATCACAGCCTTCTTGTATTGATGCTTTAGTACATTTGATGGAATATTAAAATCTTCTATTTAGTTTCCTTTTCCTCTCTACTGTTGAAATGTGATTGTCTCAAGTGGTTCCCCATTATGCACTGAGTACCACAACATAGGATGTTTTCATTTTTGCTGCAACCATAAAACATGATTTAAATGACTCAGGATGATAAAGACAGTCTATTTCTTAAATTCTGTCATTACCTATCTCACTTGTTTTTCTTCCCATTGTGAAGTTCTACTACTTCTGCTCCCATTCTTCTGTTTGTCTGAGAGCTTCCCTCAGCCATTCTTTATAAGGGTAGGTCTCTTGGCAACAAATTATCTTAGTTTTTGTTCATCTGGAAATGTCTTTATTTCTCCTTCATTCTTGAACAGTCATTTCATCAGATCCAGAACTCATGTTTGACAGTTTTTTTTTTTTTTTTCATCACTTGAAAAAACATTGTGTCTCTTTCTTCTGGCTTCTATGGTTTCTGACAAGAAAGAACTCATCTGAGTTGGTGATCCCTGTTAAGTACTAGTAAGTAACCAGTTTCTCTCTGGTTGCTTCTGAGATTTTTCTTGGTCTTTAGTTTTCTGGAGTTTAGTTATGATGCGCCTTTGCATTGATCACTTAGGTTTATCTTACTGAGGGTTTGCACAGCTTCTTGGATCTGTAGGTTTATGGGGTTTTTTTTGGTCAAATTTAGATTTTCAGCCATGATTTCTTTGAATATTTTTCCAGCTGTCTCTTTTCTTCAGAGACTCCAAAAATACGAATGTGTAATTGGCGCATAGGTCCCTGAGTGGCAATTCATTTTTTTTAGTTTGTTTTTCTCTTTTGTTTAGATTAAGTAAATTCTACTCGTCTGTCCCCTTCTGTCATTTCCACTCTACCCTTGAGCTTATCCACTGAATTTTTTTTAGTTACTCTACTTTTGGTTCTATAATTTCCAGTTTTTAGTATGTGTTATTTATTTGTTAAAGTTTTGTCTTTTCATTTGCCCAAGAGAATTAATAATTACTTTTTGAAACAATTTGATGACAACTGCTTTAAAATTTTTGTGAGAAAGCTCAACATCTGATTTATTTCGGCATTGGTATCAGTTGATTGTCTTTTCTTGTTCAGGTTGAGATTTTCCTAAATCTTGATCCTATTTAATCTTTTTAATTTTAGCAGGAAGTCACTCTGTTTGGTTTAGTGTATAGGTTCTGGTCCATCTTTGAGGACTGTAATTCCAATGGCAATTGAGTATTTTGAGCTCTTGCAATGTTATTCTGCTCTTTGTTCTTCTGGCTCCTTGGAGCCCTTGCCAGATCCCTCCTGGTACTGCCCAGTGTTTGGGGGAATAGGTTCTGGTGGTTCTCTGCCACTGGGTGGGGGAATCAGAAGACCCTGGGCCTTATTTATCTCCTATGGCTGGGTAGGGAGTTAGGGATGCCAGACCTTGGCTGCCTTTTGGGTGGAGTGTCCGGAGATGCAGGTTCTGCTGGTGCAACCAGGTGTGGAATGTGGGATGATTCCCCCTGCTCAGGTAGTCTTTGTTGATGCTGTGGGAAGATTCGAGTGGGTTGTTCCCTAGAGCTCTGGTGCCAGTGCTGTAAGTAGATCGGGCTATTACTGATACTAGTTTTGGGTCTCCCTGCTATGTCCCTGATGGGGACTTTGGCCAGAGCTGGACTTTTTTTTTTTTTTTTCTTTTTAATAACTCTTGGTGAATCTGGGTTGAAGGCTCTCTGATAACCAGTCTGGAATACATGTGAACTAAAGAGAAAACCCAGGGAACTTACCATGGTTTCTTTCTGTAAGTCCTGAGGTCCCTAGCCAGTCCACTTTCCTCTCTCCACCTTTTATGGTTGTTGGATTCTTTCCAGGGTATTTCGTTGTACTCAGAGGGCAGATATAGAGGGAAATTCATCTGTGCCCCCTTGGTACCCCCAAGTCCAATTGTAGCCTCTGCTAATGTTGCCCTGCTAGCATTCCATTGGCTAAAGCAAAGCACAGAGTTGAGCCTAGTGTCAAAGGGAGGAGTGAGTCGGTCCAGCCAGGCTGGGGGGCACTGCCTGCTTACGTGCCAAGGACATGGAGATCTGGAGGGGTGAGAAATTAGGGTGGTACTTGCAAATAACCACAGTTGTCCTTCTAATTACATCCTCTTTTCCCTTAGCTGGAGTTGGTTTCTCTTGCTTGGAAGCAGAGAAGCTAGATGATAAACCATGCTCAAGTAACAGCTTGATCTGTCTGTAAGTTCTGAGTCTCGTGGGGGTTGGGACTGTGTGTCCCCAGTTAGCTGCTATGTCCTCAGTGCCCGGGAAAGACAATTTGGCAAAAAGTGCTGACTTGAACACCGGCATGGGGCATCTACCATCTCTTTTAGGACGCATAGTCACCGTGATGTACATTTGGTCTTCTTCACTGTAGCTTTCTCGTTGGGAGTCTCCAAGCCCTAGCTTGGAGCCAGATATCCCATGCAGACATATTTCCGTGACCATGAAGTAACTATGATCCAGATTCATGTTGTTATACTACATAGTATGGTGGGGTGAGTTGCAAGCAGCCTTTGACCTTTCTATTAAGATGGCTACCACAGACCCCAAACCTCAGTGCTGAGAAATCTGGTCAGTCTGGGAAGCTGGACTGGTACACATGGAGCTCTCCATTTCTCTGAAGTCATTTGGATCCAGACTGAAGAAAGCTATGAGACTTGACTCTGTGTGACCTCCCTAGTACCTCAGAGTTGGATTTTACAGCTCGCTCTCAGCAGAGCATAGAAGGAAGAGGACTGTGACATAGTCTCCCAACACACAGTGACCGTCCTAAAGTGGGCTGTGCCTGTGCAGACAGATGAACAAGGAGGACATTATGCCATGTATTTGGGCCAGGCACGTAGAAACACAGCCTTACTAGTGTCTTTTATTGTTCCCTGCACGTTCAATTTTCCTAGTAATGAAGATAATATTGATATGAGTAATACTAATGTCAACTTATATTTACTTACGCATTCATGCCACAAATATTTATATAACCTTATAACATCCAAATAACCGCTCTAAGAAGGGGCACTGTGACTATTCCCAGCTGACTGGAGGCCCAGAGAATTTAAGTAACTTGGAGTACTATCTCTTCGCTAGTGAGGAGTGAGTCCGAAAATGCCCTCCTGGTTCCCTGCCGCCCTGAGGAACCAGGGTTTTGGGAAAGGAGATTATAACAGGCATTGGAATTCTCTGACCGGCACTGGGGACTCAGGCAGACCCTATGCTCAGCGTTTTGTCTTCTCTAGTGGTTCTTCAGTACCAGAGCATGGCTTCTGATTTCTCTGATAGATCTAAATGCCAATTTAGAGCTGCATATTAATTTCCTCGCATTTTTTTGCTTTTCTCACATATTCTGAGAGCACAGGCTGTCCCCTATAAGTCACTGTCAGCCACCTGTCCCTTCAATCAGTCCTGCACTCAGTCCTAATAGGACGACAGAAAGAGCCACAGAGCAGCTGCCCCGCCACCATCGGGAATGCCGAGGAAATTAATTGAGAATCAAATATTTGCCTACTCCAGAGTGATTTATCACAATTAAAAGGAATAATTATGGGCCCTTCGGGTCGTGTCAGAGATTTCGAGGGGTTGACTGCTGCAACATGTCCATAAATCAAGCCAGAGAAGAGTCTCCTTGGGTTTCAGTTTGGTCTAGCACAGTTTTTCAGTTGGGAAGCCAGGAGGTGTTCGGCGGAGTGGATTCTTACACCGAGGCAGCTTGTAAAGGCAATGCTTCAGGAGCATGTCGAGGGCAGCCAAATATTCCTTGAGAATCTGGTGGAGAGGCCCCTTTCTGGAAACTAAGAGCCCATCTGTCAGTAAGTCCACCATAGACAACTCACCCCCACCCCTGCTCACGGTGGAATTCTTCATGGTTTCTTAGTTGAGCACCAGATGTGGTTCAGAGCAAGTTCAGGCTGAGAGTGACCTCGGGGACAGCTGAGTCATATTTCGGATCTCCGTTCTCTGTAGGACATGTGCTCAGCAAGTGTGTGGAAGGCAGAGTCATTTGCACTATTTCAATTATTTCCCTTCCCCCCACCACCCCGGTTCCTTCCCCACACTCTCTGGCCAGTACATGTGATTGAATTTGCAAAAATCAAACCTACCATTATGCAGCCCTACTCCAGGGAGATGCCGAAAAGCCGTGACTTTTCAAAGTTAGAAAGCGCTTGGATGGCAGTTCTGGAAAATTCTCTCCTATAAACCATGATGACAGCTGGGATTGATTACCTTTCACTAATGATTCCAGCCCATGTGATCAAAGCAGATGGAGGAGTTAAATCTGAACAGTGTATTGGTTGTATAAACCTTTATTTGTCTTTTGTAAGGCTCTCAAGGTCAACTTTTAGGGACGTTACCTTTCAGAAATATCACACAGGTGTTGAAGTTTTCCATTGACAAGGAGGTTTTCCTTACGCTCACACTATCAGATGTAAAAAAGGTGCCCATGAGAAACTGTTCAGAGGGGAGGGCTTGCTGCTCCAGGACATCATAGGCTTTTGCAGAGTGGAGACAGTTTTTGTGATTAAAAGAAAGTGCGTGGGGTCCGCGGCAGTCTGCTTATCTGAGGCGTGCAGGCTTGCCGGAGCGACAGCCTAGTCTCCTAATTAACTCGACACAAACAACCCACACCTCCCTTCAGGCACTCAAGGTCTTTGCCATTCCAGTCACCTGAAACTCTGCCACTTCTTCTCCCCAGGGACAAACGGCTAGCCACGTGGCATTCACGCAGAAGAAAGGGACTTGCCCTGGGATGCCCTAACCTACTCGGGGTCACCGTACTGTCATTTTCCTCTGTATTCGCTCCATTTTTTCTGCTTTAAGGACCAAGTCTACCTTTTGGCTCCCTGTTTCCCAGGACGGCCTGTAATTCAGACTCCAATAGTAAAATATACATAACCGGCCATTTTACCGAGTCATCATTTATGAATACAGCTCGATTAATTTGTTTAGTCAGATGTAGAGGGGCAATAAAAAGTGATTGACGAAAAACAATTAAAACAGTAAAAGTAAATTGTTTGTGTCCATTAAAACCTGCTGAGGCCGTCAGTTGAAAATTGTAGGGCCTCAATGTGAAAATTAAAACTATTGATTTCCCCCTTACGTATGTGAATATCAGAGTTCTAATTTGTTTTGTTTTTACTGGCTGAAAGCCCCTGAGGTCGAAAAGAAGGTGCGCCTTCAATAAGCTCTTTTGGTGGAGTTAATAAAGATTTGGGAAGACAAATACGGGTGAGAAACAGAGGAGATGTTTTAGGAAAGAATTATGCGTCTGATGAGCACCCAAGGTGCCCTGCTGCGCTAATACTTGGTAATTTATTGCATTTTGGGGGCGAAAGTGGAAAATCAGCGGCAGCATATATGATATTCATAGGTTGAGTTTTTAGGGCTTTGTGTTAATTTATGTGACTAAGTGAGATATTTTTTTATTATTGTCATTTTATTTTTTTATGCGCTGCACTAAATCTTGTATTCCACGAACTATTATTTTTTAGTGTTCAATTAAAATACCGACATAAAAGGAATTACACATGGATAGATCTTGACTCCTAAGACGAGAACTTGGGGGAAAAACCCTGTGGATCAGATGGGGAGGTTTTCAATCAAGAGATATGATGGCGTTAAACCTTAGAATTCTGTAAACACAGACTAGCGTGTTTGGAATTCCAAGTATTAGGCTATCTGTCACTGTATCAGGTTGGGCATGAGTTGATATCAGGCTTACAGACTTAATAAATCACACATTGAGAATGCAAAGTGTTATATTTGGTGATTAAGTGAATTATCAAATAAACAAGTCAGACTTTCTCTTCATCTCTAAGGCATGGTTTTCGAAGAAGTTTTAATACAGCTAGAAAGTCAGCCCTTTGCATACAGCGTTGAAAAGGCTGTTACATGTGTGGTGTTACCCGAGTTTGACTCTCACACACTGATTTTTCAGGAAATAAAAGAGTCAAACAAATAGCTAATTTTTCCTTCTTGGGGAGTTGTTTCATTCACTCCCACCCAATGCTACAGAGTTCTCTAGAGAGGATATAAATTCTTTATCTGCAGGAAATGCTGTGGCTTTTTTCCCCTTCAATTTTATTTTTTTAATAGCGTTATGGAGGTGTACTTGAGAAGTAGAATTCGTATATATTTAAGGTATGCAGTGTGATGGTTTGATAGCCATATGCATTGTGCAATGATTACCACAATCAAGCTGACTAACCCAACTTTCCCTTACCTAGTTACTGTTTTCATGTGTGTGGTGGTAACTGTTAAGATTTACTCTTTTAGGGGTGCCTGGGTGGCTCAGTGGGTTAAGCCTCTGCCTTCAGCTGGGGTCATGGTCTCAGGGTCCTGGGATCGAGCCCCACATCAGGCTCTCTGCTCAGTAGGGGAGCCTGCTTCCTCCTTTCTCTCTTTCTCTGCCTGCCTCTCTGCCTGCTTGTGATCTCTGTCTGTCGAATAAATAAAAATAAAATCTTAAAAAAAAAAAAAAAGATTTACTCTCTTAGCCAGTTTCAAGTGTGGAATGCAGTATTTAGTGACTGTGCTATACATTGGATTTCTGGAACCTAATCATCCCGAAAAACCAAACCTTTGTGCACTTTGATCCTCATTTGTCTGTCCACCCCCCGCCACGCTGCCTCCCGCCCACCCAGGTCTTGGTCCCCGGCAGGCACTGTTCTACAGTCTGCTTCTATGAGTCGGACTTTTCTCCTAGTCCACATATAAACAAGTTCATACCATATTTATCTTTCTGTGTCTGGCTTCTTTCCCTTAGCATCATGTCCTCAAGCTTCATCCTTGCCGTAAGTGGTCAAAACTCCTTTTTTTTTTTTTTTTTTTTTTCTAAAATCAAATACTATTCCATTGTATGTATATATCCCATTTTCTTTATCTCTTCAGCTGGAGACAAACGCTCAAGGCTGTTTTCCTCCCTCGTTCATTGCAGGTTATTCACAAT
The DNA here is from genome assembly GCF_030435805.1 of Mustela lutreola. NCBI lineage: Eukaryota > Metazoa > Chordata > Mammalia > Carnivora > Mustelidae > Mustela > Mustela lutreola. The sequence goes on from NC_081291.1 coordinate 40,657,752, forward strand.
AGCCAAGATAAGCACTTGAATATTTCTTGAATCATTGACTTTCAAACATGAGCGAGCTGGAGACACGCTGTTCTGTTCGAGCGGTGTATTCCCAGGCACCACCTGCAGATCCTCTGATGTGAGAGGGTGGCAGACTTTGGAAGTACGCATTTTAATTAATTAATTTGGAAATAGGCATTTTTAAAAAGTGTTCCTGGTGGGAGGCCTTAGGACTGCCCATTGAAATATAGACTGCAGAACAGTGATGCTTAAATTTTGGGCGGGGGGTCAGAAATGTCCTTTAGAATCTTCTCAGAACAACCACCATATATGTATATGTGTGTGTATATATATATATATGTATTTGGCTGAAGGTGTCTGGATTTTATGGTCTGATATTAAGAACTTCCACTACTATATATATATATATGTATATATATATAGTGTGTGTGTGTGTGTGTGTGTGTTTGTGTGGTGGTGGGTAAGCATTTTCACCCAGAAGAAGAATTAAGCAGGGAAATGCCTAAGTATCATGTGGTTTCTGTGCAAGACCTTTTTTTTTTTTTAAGATTTTATTTATTTATTTGACACAGAGAGAGAAAGAGAGAGGGACAGTGGGAGAGGGAGAAGCAGACGCCCTTCTGAACAAGGAGCTGGGTGTGGGACTTGATCCCAGGACCCTGAGATCATGACTTGAGCTGAAGGCAGACGCTTAACTGACTGAGCCACCCAGGCGATCCTGTGCAAGACTTTTTATGGTCCTCCAGGGTTCATGCAGCTTCTGAGCTGAGGGTTTTGTGATTATTTGGTGGCTTTGGCTGTTTTCTGGTTGTGAGAGATACCGGGTGAGTAGGACCAGATGTGCAGACTGTGGTGTTCTGATGAGCCCTTTTCCTTACTGCGCAGGTGTTTTTATATGGCTATAGTTCTGAAGGTATTTTATATGGCTATAGTGAGCGGTGAGTAGGGGCTGGCACATGCTTGGGATGAAGGGATTTCCGCCATGCCCAGTGGGGAGACTGGGTCACACGACCTGCCCCACCTCACTGGGGGACCCACAGGAGGGTTGCGCTGACCTTGCAGAGTCACAGGGTCCTGCTGGACTGAGACCAACTTTTGCTGCAGACTGCAGACTTCGCGACACTTCATGTAATCTTTTCTTAAAAACAAAACTAAAAGTGAATTGGGTATTTTAGGTGGGCAATATCATTGCAAGGCTTACAACAGGAAAAGCATAAGACTCCAGGAAAAGCCCTCTCCCATCAGGCCTCTAGTTACTTGACTAACTTGGGAGAAATTTTACATAAAGGAAAGCAGATACATTTGTACATGTCATTATCCTTTTAATTTTAACACAGTTGGTGGTGTATGAAACACATTGTTTTTTGTAAGTTTTAACATTTACATTTGTATTCTTCTCTGGAGAAGAATTTAGAAAGGGAATGTGATACCGTGTGTGTAAATTTTATCGCTCTTTCTCTTATACTGAACAATGTGTGTAATCCTAAACAGATGTTGTCAGGGGTGCCTGGGTGGCTCAGTCATTAAGCGTCTGCCTTTGGCTCAGGTCACGATCCCAGGATCCTGGGATCGAGTCCCATGTCTGGTTCCCTGCTCAGCGGGAAGCCTGCTTCTCCCTCTCCCACTCCCCCGCTTGTGTTCCCTTTCTGGCTGCCTCTCTCTCTGTCCAATAAATAAGTAAAATCTTAAAAAAAAGTCCTAAATGGATGTCGAATGGGTACAAACATTAGCGCATTTCCCGAGGGTTGAGTCTTAAGATTTGGAGCCAGGCTCTGGGGTGAGGCCAGAGGCATTGGTCGGCTAGCATAGGCACACCTCAGAGATGCTGTGGGTTCCGTTCCAGACCACCATAATGAAGTGAATATTGCCCTAAAGTGAGTCAAATGAATTTTTTGGTTTCCCAGTGCACATAAAAGCTAAATTTACACTAGAGATTAGTCTTATTAAATGTGCAATAGTATTATGTCCAAAAGGACAATGTACGTACCTTGATTAAAAAATACCTTATCACTAAAAAACGCGAACCATCTTCTGAGCTTTCAGGGAGTCCTAATTTTTTGCAGCTGGAGGGTCTTGCCTTGGTGGTGGTGGCCCTGAATGATCAGAGTGTTAAGGCAGGAAGTTAGGGCGGCTGTGGCAATTTCAAAAAATGGGACAACAATGAAGTTTGCCTTATTGATTGACTCTGCTTTTCACTTGAACACTTAGAGGGCATTGTAGGGTTAGTAACTGGCCTAATTCCAATTCTGTTGCATCTCGGGGAGTAGGGAGGCCTGAGGAGGAGGAGACAGAGATAGGAAAGCCTGACTGGTCGAGCAGTCAGAACACATGCTCACACTCAGCTTTTATTGATTAAATCACTGTCTTATAAGGGCATGGTTCTAAGTGCTGCAAACAATTATAATAGTAACATCAAAGATCACAGATCACCATCACAAATGTAATAATAACAAAAAAAGTTTAACATGAGGTGATAATGACCAAAATGTGACATAGAGACACCGTGTAGGCAAATGCTGTTGGGAAAATGGCTTCATGAAGTGTTGCTGCAAACCTCCAGTTGGTCAAAATGTAATATCTGTGAAGCTGCATTTTAAGTATCTAGAAACTCAGTGGGAAGTTTTGTTTTTTATTTTTTTTAAAGATTTTATTTATTTGACAGAAATCACAAATAGGCAGAGAGGCAGGCAGTGAGAGAGAGGGGAAGAGCAGGCTCCCCACCGAGCAGAGAGCTTGATGCGGGGCTCCATCCCAGGACCCTGGGATCATGACCTGAGCTGAACGCAGAGACCTAACCCACTGAGCCACCCAGGGGCCCCTCAGTAGGAAGTTTTAAAGAATAAAACAAAGGAGTGGGCTTTGATACATAATAGGCGCAAAGTCCCCTCAAGCTGGTGCTTCTGCTTTCCTGGTTCTCAGTAAGGTCCCGGGGCAAAGGGGCTTTCCTGGGTGGTTAGTGTACCTGCCAGTTGAGCTCTCGTCTGGGGATCCAGGCTGGGGACTGTGGGCATGCCACTTTTTCTCATCTAGAAGATGAAACTTTGTGGTTCTCAAGCCCGATGATCACCAGAACTACATGAGGCTTCTAGAGAAACATGCTTTCCAGTAATCCTGCTGTGGGGGGTGACTAGGAAAGGGAACGCTTAACAAGCCCTCAGGTGAGTCTGATGCTGGCAGTCCGTGCGTGGACCAGAGGCTTTCTAAAGTCTTGCCAACTGGAAATTGAAATTGTTTCATCAATGTCTCTAAGAGCTATCCTACGTTGACCACGAAGAGTTAACATAGATTAGACTACCCACCCTCAGGCTGAATCTACCACAGAGAAAATGTCATCTTAGACTACACAGAACTCCCTAAACCATAGACTACAGAGCCCTGAGCTTTCCCACAAATTAAATACACCAGCTGTGATTCAGACACCCTTCCTGTTCTCAGCACCTTATTAACCCCCTCCCCGACCTGGGAATCCCACATTGCTTGCAGCTTGCTGCATGACTTAACACATACCTGTGTGTGTGTGTGTGTGTGTGTGTGTGTGTGTGTGATATAAGTATAAGAAGCAGACAAGGTTTACTTCTTGTCCACTTTCATCTTGATAGTACCAACATTCCTTCTTCCAGCTGATATGGATAAGCATTTCTTTTTTTTTTTTTTTTAAGGATTTATTGATTTATTTGAGATAGAGATTGTGTGAGCAGGGGGAGGAGGAGAGAGAGGGAGGGGGAAAGAACCTCGAACAGGCTCTGCGTAGAGCCCGATACAAGGCAGTCTCATGATGCCGAGATCGAGACCTGAGCCGAAACCAAGAGCTGGTCGTCTAACTGACTGAGCCACCCACGCATCCTGGGACCAGAATTTCTAATGTCAGTATCATTTCCTTGATTTCACAGCATGATGGCCAAACCGTGCAGTGTGTATTACTATGTATTTTGGGACCAACCATCTGCGTCAGAAAGACCTGGTGAGCTTGTTAAAACATGCGGGTTTTCCAGGGTCTGGTCACAAGGCCGTGGAATCAGACTTGTAACACATTCCCCAAGGTGATAATCAGAATGCCAACACCACCATCGCATCGATGACTTACACACATTTGATCCTCTTTAACTGTGCTAAGCCAGTGAATGGTGGCAATTTCCTATTTTAATCAAGGGCTTCTTCCAAACCAGATCAATAGTCATTTCTAACTATGGAGCTTGTTGCTGCTGAAACTTTTTTTGTTTTGTTTGTTTGTTTTCATTTTTAATTAAACTCAGTTAAGTAACATACAATGTATTACTGGTTTCTGAGTGGTGGTCAGTGATTCATCAGTCTTATTTAATACCCAGTGTTCATTATATCACGTGCCCTCCTTAATGTCCAGTATCCAGGGACCCCATGCCCTGCCCCCCCACCTCCCCTCCAGCAGCCTTCAGTCTGTGAAACTTTCTCTTTGCGGCCCATCTTCTAGCACAATATTCCTCAAACTTCAGTGTGCTTGTGAATCCCTTGGGGATCTTGTTAAAATGCAGATTCTGATTCTATGGGTCTGGGATGGGGCCTGAGACTCTCCCCCTGCTGCCCGCCGAGGCTGAGCCTGCTGGTCCAGGGACCACACTGTGAGGAGCTCTGTTCAGCAGGTTGATCTCTGCTTCTGCATGTCAGTAGAGCTAAGGTCTGTCACATGGATTTGCCCGCCCAAGGCTGACTGTCATAATACCAATTCAGGATTCCTCTGATTTTATTTAATTTTTGTAGGTGAAGGAAGCCTGAGACCCCTGGGAGGGAGGCCCAGCTCCGTAGTGGAGGAAGGCAGCCAATTACATCACTAGCCAGAGGGCCTATCGATCTGGTGCAGCGGGGTTCGTATTGAGTGGGAAACAGCCAACTTCCCACAATTCAGGGGAGCCTCGGGAGAGCGGAGACCACCTCTGCTTTATTTTATAATGAAGGGGAAAAAAGTCCGCCCTAAAATGTTCCTTAAGGGTCTTGCCTTTTACATTTATGTCAATGAGTCGCTTATGAATCAAACCACCCACTTTGAAGATGTCAGTTCAGATATTGGTTTTCCTGCTCAGTGGCTTTATGCAAATGTTCTAGCTTCTCCCAGGATGAAGCTTAATGGGGACTCCAGATCTAGTTGGCCTAAAGTGGGAATGTGCCCCCTTGGCTGTGCACTCATGTCTGATTACCGAACCCTTGCTCCATCATTTCCTTATCCTGGGGGATAGAGTGACATTGGTTTTTTCAGAGACCTTTTGAGGGGAACGGACTTCAGAGTTCTTGGAAGTATGAAGACCATCAGTGGAGGGAGAAATGTTCATACATATGCACTTTGTTGCCCTGGAATCCAGTCTGAGGAGACTTTCCAGATGAATTTGCTTGGTGTTGCTGGACCTAGTGAAGCCTCCTCATTATCCAGAGCTTGACCTGATTCCTCGCCTCGGGGGTAATGGGCCAGTTGTCTCTGCGGTTAGGGCTCCCATGCTTGTCTCTGTTCTTAAGGCCCCCATGCTGACCTCTGTAGCATGTTCAACCGCTGCATCATGTTGATGTGGAAGCTTGGGGAGGGGCAGGCCTGGGTGTCTCGGGGTTCCTAGTAGTGTCCAGTGCCTGGCTTGTGCCTCATACTTTAGGAGCGCTCAAAACATATTCGGACAGATGTGCGTGCTCCTAGCAGACACATGCTTTTTATATAATTTTAATGGGCATTGCTCCAAAGTAAAAGAAGATGAAACTTCAAAAATACTATCCATTGTATTCACAAAGAATTTTCTACTTTTACTAGCAGAGTAAGCTATCAAGACCAAAATGACAATCATGCATATTTGTTTCAATTCAGTTGATACCAAGCTTTGTTAGCCCCGTTGTCCTCACATCCACTGAGTTAATCATATGCCCATGACCAAAAATGCTAGATACTTCTCTGAAGTGTTTCTTCCCTTATCACTTAGCAGTAGAGTCTCCAGTTTTTACATGGACACATGGTGACCTTAAATAAATACATTTCCCAGTTTCCCTTGCACCTAAGCATGGTCATATGATGGCGGCAGATGGAGGCACTTGTGATTTCTAGGAACTATCATATTACTGTCTTCCTGCTGTGGGACTATAGATGTGATGACTGGAGTTCAGCAGCCATCTTAGGCTGTGAAGATGGTACCACAGCAAGAAGAGGGACCCTGAGTACTTTTCTAAAACTGCCTTACCAGCCCTGCACTGCCCGCTTCCAGACTTCATTTATGTGAATTAGCTACTGTTACTTTGGATTTGCTCTCTAAGCTAAATGGAATCCCACCTAATACAAGAACAGAAGAATTACAAGTCTCAGAGAGAACCTTTTAAAGGCCAGTCTTGAAAAACATGCTGCAGGTCAAGTTACTGGTGAGGGTTTGCATGTGACAAGGTTTTGGGTAATGTAGTGTGAGTGTTAAAAGCATGGACTTGGAAGAGTGTTGGATTTGAGTTGCCATGAGTTCTTGGACAGTCTCCTTAAGCTTTTAAACTTTTGTCTCCCTGTCTGTAAACTGGGGATAATAATATAGTGTCTGATTCCCGCTGTTTCTCTTGTTACTTTGAGTTATGGAAACTCCATATAGCTAATTCTCTAAGGGCCAAAGCAATTTCAGTTCAGTAAAATATCTTTCGTACAGTTTTTGTTTTTTTCTTTTCTTTTTAAATCAACAAAATGAAATAACAATAGAAATATAACTAGTTAAAGCACAAAAAATTGTTGGTTCCTTTCTGTGATAGTATGTCAATTGTAGACAGTTTTTACCATCTCAATGGCAGTTCATTTAGGTCTTCTTAATTTGATACTTAACCAAGTACCAGGCATTCTCTTAAGACCTGGGTACAAAAACCAAAATAACAACAACAAATGGTTAAGACATAATTGCACTATTACAGAATGTAAAGCAACAGGATGCATGTCCTTCTCTTTATGAAACAGTTGTAGTATATGCAAATAACGTGGTCTTTGGGGATAGAAATGTGGATGTTCTGACCATGAGTCTTTTGTTTGGTCTCATTGATGCAAGGATAGGTAAACTGATTCCAAGTTAGTGGGGCCATTGTATGTGTGTGATACATTGTATGTGCAATCCAGATGTTGGCTGCATGATCCTTGGCCCTCTGGGTTTGACCTGGACTCTGATTTTCTCAGTCTTCTGAGAGTCCAGAAACAAAGATTCCCTCTTCCCTAGAGTTCTACAACGTCCTGGCTTTTTCACCACTTCCTCTGTCTTGCACTCCTGTTTTCAAAGAGGGCCTCTTTGATTTATATGTGAGTGTATTTCGTCTTTCCACTGATTGTAAGGATTTTGAGATCAAGGACTATGGCTTCTTGTAGGATCTGCACATGGGTCTTCAGCCAGTGTTTTATGTGCATCCCTTCACAGATGGACCAATTCCTGGGGCCAGCTAGCATTCTCAGAGCACACAACGTCCATCCCTCATTATTGAGCGAGAGACCTGGAAATGGGCTGCCCCAAAGACGTTCATCTGCACCAAGGGCCCTGAGTTCTACTTGGAAACCCCAGTGGGGTGGATTTCCTATGGCAGAGAGCTTGCCCCTGTGTTTAAAGGTCAGTACCTTTATTTGCCTCCTCTCCTTTGCCTTCTCCGTTTTATTGTGCCTAATAAAACGCAGTGCTTATTTTATTATTTAATAATTTCTAAGATCAAAGGAAGTGAAGTAGTCATTTCTGCTTTTATTAATTAGTCTTTTCTTTTTCAAATTAGTTTTCCATTGATGTTCTCAACAGATAAATGTAATATCATTTATTCCTCTCCGTGAAGGCCATTGAAAGTCTTAGTGGATTTAGCTTTTTAATTTATTCTTGAATTCTTAAGCAGGGAAAAAAAAATGAGAGTGTAAGTTAGAACGGATATGTTGAACAAGACATATAAGCTGCTTTTTGCCCGTTGGTTCTCATCTCTGTTGCCCATGAGTGCCATACGGGCCCCCAAGAATCCTACAAGACTGTATTTCTATGTACCATCCATAGTAGGGGAATAATTAAATCTAATGATTTTCTAATCTCCATGGCAAATGTTCCAGCGGTGGTTTTATTCTACTAAATAGTACTGTCTCCCAGAATTTTTTTTTTTTTTCACTCTTAAACTTTGGGATTTTAGGTGTTTTCATTATGCCAGGAGGCATTTCCTGATGTTCAAAAAGATCTGTGTAGTTTCATGTAAGTTTCACGTCATGCTTCCAAGTGGAGACGGGGGCATTCCGCAATTCCAGTTCTGGGGGGAATCGCGGCATGGATACCACTCTAGCAAAGAATCTGAATTGTGTTATGTATGAGCACAGTGACCTTCCTAAGTATGTTTACGGGCAATGCCAGAAATGTTATCTCTGGTTTAGGAAAACAATGGCTTGGCTTTGCTTTCCTCTGATCGAGGCTTGTGGGGAAGACTCAGTTCTCAAAGGGAAGGTGATTCACATGGCTTTTTAATCTTACCGGATTGCTTGCTAATTAGAAAGAAGAGACCTGGAACTCCCTTGAAAATGAATAAATAAACTTCTTAGGTCAGGAACTTAGGAAAAGCTGATACTCTGTATGTTACATGAAAGTCGTCTTGGGCTGATCGGAGTTTGATGTTTCTATAGTGAAAACAACCCTTGAAAAAATGGAGAACATTCAGTGATAGCAACATGCAAATATTTGTAGGAAAACAGCAACAGACCATATTTCAAGGACTTGAAAGGATGCTTGGCTGGTGGTGTCTTCCCAGAAGCTAAAGGCGTAGAGCCAGCCGAGGCAGAGGCTCCTAGTTTGAGACAGCAGCTCCTCTTGGAAAATGCTCACAGCAACAAATATATCCAGACCCTTATTTTCCCTTTGATTTTTTTTTTTTAACTGCAGTTTTGATTAATGACAAACATATTGATGTTTGGCTTGTGGGGTGTGGGTGCTTCTCTGCTCTTTCTCAGTAAAGCCTAGACCAGGGTAGCAAACAAAATCTAATTAGTTCTTTTGAAGTAGCCCCCTCACCCCCCACTGCGCTATTTGTTTCCAAGCTCCTCCCTTTGATGGTCTAACATTGTGTGGTCTGTGGACTCTTCTGGCATGTAAAATTTTTAATATATTTGTGTATTTATTTATGTATCCAAAAGCAGTCTACACGCTATGCATATGGAAATACTTAGGGAAGAGTGTATTCGTATCTGCAACTTACTTTGAAATACATAAGATGGGTTGATGGATGGGCAGAACAGTGGTTGGGTATCTGATAAAGCAAGGTAGTACAATAGTAATTGCAGAATCTTCACGGTGGGCATAAAGTTGAAGTAAAATTCAACTTTATGCATGTATGGAAATTTAAAAAAATATTTATTTATTTATTTATTTGACAGAGAGAAAAAGAGAGAGAGAGAGAGCAATCACAAGTAGGCAGAGAGGCAGGCAGAGAGAGAGTGGGAAGCAGGCTCCCCACTGAGCAGAGAGCCTGATGTGGGGCTCGATCCCAGGACCCTGGGATCATATTACCTGAGTTCAAGGCAGAGGCTAGACCTACTGAGCCATCCAGGTGCCCCTGTATGAAAATTTTTATAATAAAATATTATTATATTATAGGAGGGGAAATAAATACACAGGAGGAGCAAAGGAGAGGATACTGTCTGTCATTTAGGATTCTCAGATGAAGCCAAGCTTCTAGGAATAAAATAATTTTTTGCACAAAAGTCTTGATTTACAGGCAAACTCGGGTATTTATTGCCTCGACGTAGTAAAGGTGAAGTGGGGCATCTTTCCATGGTGTTACTTGTGAATCTGCTCCTGTATCTTCTTCAAGGCTGTATAGTACTCCATTGGGTGAATATGCTGTTAAGTTATGAAACCAACTTTTGCTTGGTGTTTTAGCTGGCCAGGCATTACCTGCTGGGGCTGTCACAATAAAATACCATGGATTGGGTAGTTAAACAACAGACATTTATTTTCTCAGAGCTCTGACATCCCAAGATCAAGGGGCCAGCAGATTGAGTTTCTGGTGAGGATTCTCCTCCTGGCTTGTGAACGCAAGGCCTTCTTGGGGTTGTCTCGTGGCCTTCCCGTGGTGCTTCTGTGGAGAGAAAGATCTCTGGTGTCAATCATTGTCTCCCTCTAAGGACCCCCAGTCTATAGGACTGATGTCCTCTGATCACTCTTGTGTATAAATTTTACCCTTTTCTGTATAAATGGGACAATTCCTTGGCCTCCAACTTATCCCTTCCCCTTTGGTTGTATGGTGCTTTCCTTTTTTTTTTTTTTTTTTTTTTAAGAGTTTTATTTATTTGACAGAGAGAGATCACAAGTAGGCAGAGAGAGGGGAAGCAGGCTCCCCGCGGAGCAGAGAGGCCCCACTCGGGACTCTATCCCAGGACCCCGAGACCGTGACTTGAGCCGAAGGCGGAGGCTTTAACCCACTGAGCCAAGCAGGTGCCCGGACGCTTTCCTTTTTAAGAGAACACCTGGAAGCAGTGCCTCCTCAGGGCTGGCTGGGGGCTCGGCTTATCCACCTCTTGGGGTGCCTGTCTTGCCTTCTCTCATGGGCTCCGTGTTTAATGGTGTATATTTGTTTTCCCAGATAGGGGGCACATGCCCCAGCGACATGGTCCTCAACACAGTCCCAACTTCTGGGGCTCCGTGTAAGGAGCTGGGAGGAGGAGGAGGCACAGGAAATGGGAACCTAGCTCAAACAGGGGTTGAGGCTGGCACTGGATGAGGTGCTTCTGGCTGCCCAGCCTTCTGCCACCATTCCGGAGACTGGAGCAGCTGTTCCCATGGCAACACGTCCCCTCCTCCACCCCTCCCTGGGCCCCCTGGTGTGATGTCTATACAAAGGTACTTGTACTTTCCCCTTGTAAACTACATTTGACAGGAACTAAGTCAATATCCACAAATAAACAAAAACAAAAACCCCTGAGAAAGGGGAAGAGAGGCTCGCTCTCTCTCTGAGGGGTTGGCCTCCAGCACTCCAGCATGTTAACTTATGGGGGAAGGACACCATTTAGTCCATAACCATAAATATTTAAGTTGTTTCAAATTTGGCGTGACTATAAGCAATTCTGCAATGAATTTATATGTACACTGGGTGTGGAATTGTTGGCTGATAGATTAAACACATTTAACAATGGGTAATGCTGATTTATCTGTTTGAACCAAGTTGCGTGATCATCTCTGTGTTTTCTGCATGTCGTTCATAATCCCGCCACACAGACCAGTCTTTTTAATACATGTCAGTCTGATGAGTAAAATACTTTGTATGAATTTGTTTATCTTTAATAATCAGTGGTTATGCACTATTCTATTCATCTTTCATATTCTTCTGAATTTGCCTTATGCATATGTTCTAGCATTTTCTTGCAAAGTCATTTGGCCTTTTAATTAGTTTCAAAGGCTCTCACCACATGAAACAGAGCAGACTTTGTTGGTAACAGAGTGCTGCTTTGTGTTGCTTTCCAAGTTCGTTTTTGCCTTTTAATCCTGGTTTTTGTATTGATAGTGTCTTACCATGCTGAGGCTTACTGGTTTTCTACGGGCCACTTTAGTATATTTATCAGAGTACGACTTTTCACTATTTTAAATCTGCACTGTCCATTTGCCTATCTGCCCCTCCCCCTTGTCCTGTTATGGGCTGAATTGTGCGCACCCCCAATTCCTGTGTGGAGGCCCTAACCCCCAGTACCTCAGAATGTGGTTGTATTTGGAGAGAGAGCTTTTGAAGAAACAACTGAAGTAAAATGAGGATCTTCATCCCTAATGAGTGGGACCCTTAAAAGAAGATGAGATTAGATGGCAGCACAGACCCAGCCGTGGGGGTAGGAGGGCCCAGGGAGAAGGTGTCTATCTGGAAGCCAATGAGAGAGGCTTCCAGAGAAATCAATGCAGCTGACACTTTGAGTTTGAATTCCAGCCTTTGGAACTATGGGGGAGATTTTCTGTTGTTTAAGCCTCCCAGTCTGTGGGGTTTATTATGGTGGCCCTGACCGACTTCAGCCCACCCCACCCAGCAAACTGTCTCCTACCCTCGGCCCAGGATTCCTATACTCTCCTTCTCCTCACCACCTGCTGCCTGTTTTCTATTTCTCTCTCATCCAAACTACCTAGAACAAGATTTGACACAAAGTAGACACCCAGATACCTGCTAAATGAATGAAGAGGATCTGAGCGCTTTTATTTTGGTTTTAATTTGAGAAGGTCCGCTGGGCTGCACTTAAGTTACTGCATCAAAGAGGCCCAAACAGGATAAAGTTTGTCTTTCAAGGGGCAGTCTCTGCGTGTCTCAGGGCAAGTAGGGAGGCTCCACCACAGTTAGTATACTCTTCCTTCTTGTTTCAGAATGGCTGCTCTTGCTCCTGCCATCTCATCAGCATTCTAGCCAACGGGAAGAAGGAAATGACTATAACAGCATCATTCATATATTTAAAAAATCTGATTTGCATTGGCATGCATAATTTCCCTACACATTTGACAAGAAGTCACATGAGTACATAAAACTGCAGGAGATGCTGGGAAATAAGTCTTGGGGCAGGTGGCCATATTGTGAGCTAAAACAATTGAAGAAAGGAGGGGAGAATGGATATTGGACAGGTAGCTACTCTGCCACAGGGGACATAGGAAAATAAATTTTGATTGCCTAAGTGCTGCCTTGTAAATATTTTACTTTAAAAATCAAAAGAAAGGATAAGCAAAGTTACTTTCTTATGTGCTTTAAATTGCCGGTGGTGAGAGAACTTTACTCAATATTCAAGAAATCCTATTCTTTAAAAAATTTAAGGCCACCTTCTATTTGAATGTGTGGATTTCTTTTTATGTCTCAAGATGGGAAAAAATGGCTATATAAAAGGAATGAAGAAAAATTAGCAAATTGTGTGGTAGTAATCACTAGAAGAACTAGAAATAAAATGGTTTCAAGTGGTTGCCTTTGGGAGTAAAGGAGATGTGACATAAAAATATTCCTTTTATTAGATGCTCTTCTGTACTATGACTTTTTTTTAAAAATCATGAGCCTGAACTGTTTTAATGCAAATTAGAGTGTTTAAAGAATAGGATTTTATAAAAATAAAGATCGAATGTATAAATTAAAATAAAGCAATGAGAAGAATACTTAAAATCAATGATGGCAAATTCAGAAGGTACATTTTTCACTTTTTTTATCTTTGCCTTGATGATAAGAACCAAGAACATACAGGCAGTTCTCTGATCCAGAGGTTTTTTATAAAAGATGTGCTATAGGGACTAAGAATAAAATGTCAACTGCTTCCTCCCTATGGTGGTTAAGCAAAGATGGACTTGTCCGGGAGCGAGGATCTACTTCTGTTCATACCAGCTTTCAAGATACTTCTGTCCACACCATTCCTCCGTTTTAAGGAAATCATCGTGTGACATTCTCCTTTTGGACAAGGCGGTGAGATTTAAGAGAGGGACTCCAAATGGAAGCACTGGGTCTTGGTCATATGTGAACATTAAGTTACAAGTACTGGAAGTAGGAAGACTAAAGTTTACACAGTTCTTTCATTTCTGAGCTGCTGTCTGGTGCAGAGTGGCAGAGAAGCTGGTGGGAGGCATTCCCATAGACATGTTCCCCTGTAGATGTGTTCCCCCACTGACCCAAGTGAGTTCCTTCCACCTCTAAAGTCATGGCTCTTGGTTAGTAGTGGGCCCTCCCCAAGATGGCTATCAGTGTGCTATTGAGTGTGATGGTGGCAGCCTGGGGTCAGCTAGCTGTCCTCAGAACCACGGGAGGCTTTTTTTTTTTTTTTTTTTTCAGGGCAGTCACACCAGGGGAGAAAACCTGGGTGCTCACCCCATATTTACATTTTCCTTGCTAACCCAGCTGGGGTGACTTGTAACTCCTCTGGGTCTGGGTTTGTACCTGTACTACAAGGACCATCCTAGGGTGGCTGGAGGCCCCGCTGAGAAATTGCCCGGTCTGGCTCGGTGCCTGGCGGGCGGCAGGTGGCCAGTGAGTGGTTGTGTTAAATGCAATGATTTCATCCCAGCTGCCTGTGACCTGGGGATCTTTGAAGAACGCCACCTGCCCAACTTCAGACTCACCAAACAGAAAACTCTGGAGGTAGGGGAAGTTGAGGAACAGCAGCATTAAAAACAAACAAGAAGGAAACATGCATATGCAGCTCTTCCCAGGCGATTCCCAGGAGCTGGGTTGAAGAAATACTGCCATAAAAGATAAAATGTAACTGTGTCTATGGGACCTTGCTGTAAGGTGTGTGTGTGTGGCGGGGGGTGGGGGGGGTGGGGTGGGGTGGGTGGGGTTTTGCAGGAGGGTGTGTGGATCAGGAGACACAAATGAAAACCAGAATTCCAAAGTAGTCAACCATTCACCAGTGCTTCAAACTGAAGGGGTCTCGGCAGGCTTCTGCTCTTTTCACATGATTGACAGTCCGCGACTGAGCTCCACCGAGAAAACCACTCTTAGGTTCTACCTTGTTTCCTGAAGGCCTCAGTAAAAAGATTCCAGGGCCTTCACAGCTGTTGCATGAACGTACCAGTCCTGTTGTTTTCGGGGGTCTCTTAGTTTCTGGGAAGAAAAGCCCAGATTTGTGACCTGACCTAACTCAGCCTGACGATGGCTCTGCTGACAAACATTGGAGGCCCCAGGGATCACAGGTAGATGGGTGTTACCTGTCTCTTCCTGCAAACCTCACCCAAGATGGTATGTTACCGGGAAATCAAACACATGAGCGTAAAAAGCCACCAGAGTGGGGTCCCAAACCCACACCTATACACTGGGTAAAGTGTGTCACCTACACTCAGACACTTTCATGAACCCTCAACTTTACTGCTCACTCTGAGGTCCATGTAGTACAAATCCAAGGGCAAGGCCAGCCACGCTTATAGTTTGGTCAGACAACAGAGCACCCATTAAGCGTGTATGGGGGGAGGCACAGGAAACTGTGGTTTTAGACCTCAAGAGTGACTCCAAGCTGTTAGGCTGCTGTACCTACATTCTTCTCATTCCCATCAAGGTTGAGACCCCATAAAAATATAATCTAGCCAGTCACCGAATTGACCTCTAACTCATTTCTCCATTGGTAAATTAATTCCTATTAGGTCCTATTTTTCATTGGTGAAATGAGTGATGTTTGAGAAATACAGACAGGAATATTATGTAGGCACTCCTGCCTTACATGAGAGGGGTTATCACAGGGGTAGCCACCTTTTCATGCCAAGGGTCAGATGAAAAATGTTTTAGACTTTTAGGGCCCTACAGTTGATATTCCAACTCTTTAGCCAAGCTATGGTGGCGGAAGTCACCACAGGCCACATGGAAATGGCTTTGTTGTAAGAAAATTTTTGTTACATTAGGTGGCCCACCTAGGGTGTATGAGAATCTAGCAAGTTCAGGATCTTGTTTCTTCTGGAACAGTGGAGGCCCCTGATTCGTCTATCCCTGTGCATTGCCTTAAGCAGGGGATTCTGTTCTGTGATCTCAGAGACCTGGAAGGAAAGGGGCTGGAACACGGTTGCATTTTCCTTGAGGGTGACTTCTGTGTGAGGACAGAAAGCTGGGACCTCACTGAGCAAAGAAGAGCTCGTTGTAGGATGGGGGTGGCAGCCGTTGGTCCTTGGAACACACCATGTAACAGCAGGGAAACGGGAAGGACCCCTATAGCCTTCCCCTCTTTTTTTTTTTTTTTTAAGATTTTATTTATTTGACAGAGATCGCAAGTAGGCAGAGAGGCAGGCAGAGAGAGAGGAAGGGAAGCCGGCTCCCTGTTTCACAGAAAGCCCGATGCGGGGCTTGATCCCAAGACCCTGGGATCACGACCTGAGCAGAAAGCAGAGGCCTTAACCCATTGAGCCACCCAGGCGCCCCATCCTTCCCCTCCTTTTAATCGGAGGCTGCCACCATGTGCTGAAAAGAAGGCGGTGATTGTCAGTGACCCAGTGGGCGTAAGTCGGTTTGTAGCTGTCACTGAGATGAACTTTCCAAAGCGAGCTGATCTGGCTTATTACGTGACTTTCAGTCCATCTTGATCCTGGAGGCTGGCCTCTCTGCATTCATCCTACGTGGATTGTAACAATGAAAATTCTTTTTTCTCTCTTGCTATACAAAGTAGATTGTGTGTGTATATGTCCGTAGCATAAAAGTAACCATTTTTAACCAGTTTGTTTTAAATTGTGGTAAAATAGACACAACGCAGAATTTAAGTGTACAATGTGGTTGTTTTAAGGATATTCACGTTGTCAAGCAGTCAGTCTTCAGAACGGTCTTGCAGAACTGAAATTCTATGCCCATGAATATTAACTCCCATCTCTCCCTCACCCCCAAATCCTGGAAGCCACCATTTCACTTATTGCCTCTGTGAATTTTATTATTCTAGCTACCTCATTTAAGTGGAATTATACAGGATTTGTCTTTCTGTTACTGGCTTATTTCACTTGGTGGAATGTCTTTAGATTTATCCATATCATGACCTGTTTCAGTATTTCCTTTTTATGACTGAGTAATATTCCATTGTATGTATAGATTGCATTTTGTTTATGCATTCATGTGTCAGTGGTCATTTCTCTTTTTGTTTCTTAAATTCCACATAAAGTGAAATTGCGTGGTATTTTTCTTTAACTTATTTCACTTAACATTTTACCTTCTAGATCCATCTATGTTATTGGAAATGGCAAGATTTCATTCTTTTAGTGGCTGAGTAATATTCTGCTCTCTATATACACCGTTTCTTCTTTATTCATCTATCTATGGGTGGATACTTGGGTTGCTTCCATAATTTGGCTATTGTAAATAATGCTGTTATAAACATAGGGGTATAGGGTGCCTGGGTGGCTTAGTTGGTTAAAGCCTCTGCCTTCGGTTCAGGTCATGATCCCAGAGTCCTGGGATCGAGCATCGCATTGGGCTCTCTGCTCAGTGAGAAGACTGTTATCTGCCTCTCTCTGCCTGCCTTTCTCCTACTTGTGATCTCTGTCAAATAAATAAATAAAATAATAAATAAACAAAATCTTTAAAAAATATATATTTAAAAAATAAACATAGAACCATATATATATATACATATATATATATATATATATATCCTTCCAAATTAGTGCTTTTGGTTTGTCTGTTTGTTTTTTTGGATAAATACCCAGTAGTAGAATTACTGGATCATATGGTAATTCGTTTTTTTGAATTTTCAATTTTTTATTTCGTGAGGAACATCCATACTCTTTTCCATAGCGCTACACCAGCTTGCACCCCCACCAGCAGTGTGTAAGGGTTCCACATCCCTGGCAATACTTGTTGTTGCTTATGTTTTTGATGTTAGCCATCCTGGCAGGTGTGAGGTGGTATCTCACTGTGGTTTTGATCTGCATTTCCCTGATGGTGAGTGATGTTGAGCATCTTTTCATGTGTCTGTTGGCCATCTGTATTTCTTCTTCGGAAAAATGTCTGTTCATGTCCCCTTCTCATTTTTTAATTGGATTATTTGTTAGTGATGTCTCCTTTAAAAAACAAATGGGAGCAGATTCAAAGTTATCTCTGATCCTTTACTGCATTCTTCTTGAAAGGAGAGAAAACAGTACTTTCCTGAGGGGTGGTTAGAGGAGTATGACAGTAATTCCATGTAATCCACAGTCTAATGTCTCTCTACTGTAGGAGCCAGCTGCTACTGTTGGACAGTTTAAGTTTTGTGGCAATTGCTGTTTATTGCAGTGATTTATTTATTCTTGATTTCTCTTGAATTCTGTCAAAATCTGATTAAACTTTCAGTGTTTTCGAAGAAAAACAGACGATCCGATTTACCAGTGGTTCTCAACAGGGGGCAGTGTTCCTTCCAGCCCCAAGGGCGTTTCGAATGGGAAGGAGAGTTGGGAACATCCTAACTCCTCTGTGTGCTACAGGCCTTGTGTGGTCTGCTGCTCAGCATGCTAACTGCCCTCATGGCAACTAGCCCGACTTACGTTCTCAGTGTGACATCCCCCGCTTCCGCTCCTGTTACCTGCTCCTCTCCAATATGTGATAACTTCTTGTGCAAACAAACCTTCATCTCTTGTTTCCTCCATCTGGAATGCCGTTCTAGCTTTGAGTAGTTAAAATTTTCCTTCGGAGCATTCATTCCTCTGCAGAGCCATCTCCGATCCTTTCTCCTCGGGGGTGTGTTCTGTCCTGTGTCCCACAGCACCCAGCAGAGCTCTGCTAATCACCAGGGATGTTATAAATACACGATTTCTTCTCTGGGAGGATGGTAGGATTCTAGTTCTCTGGCCTTCCTTCCTTAAAGCACAGTCAAATGACTTGCTTTGGCCAAACGATATATGAGCAGAATTGATTTGGGTAACGTCCAGGTGGGAGCTTTAAAGGTAGTCCCGTTCTGCCAATTTCTCTTTCTGCTGTGGCAGCCAGGAGCAAGACGGACAGCAGCTGCTCTGTCCCTAGGTCCTGGAAGAAGGAGGACAAGAAGCAGAGCTCCGTACCAGTCACAGTTGATATGTAACGTGAACAAAACATAAGCTGTGGGGTTCTAAGTGTCTGAAAGGTGTAGGTTGTTGGTTACTACACCATGACCATGAGACTAAGCTCCACCAAGCTTGGTCTCCACCAAGCTCTAAGTCCACCAAGAGACTAAGCTCCATTTCTCAGTTTAGGCTGACTGAGTGACCCCTCAATTCTAACATGTATCCTATGGTATTGTTATTGTTGGTTTTACCCAAATGAATCTCCTCAGTAGGCTGTGGGCTTCTTCCTGGTAGACTGTGTTGTTTTTATTCCTTGTTGCCACAACTTTGCAAAGAAGCAAGTTATAGTACTTACCTATTGCTGCATAACAAACTACCTCAGAAGGTAGTGGCTTAGAACAACAATAAGCAATTTAATCCTCATGGTTCTGCGGATCAAGAGTTTAGGAGCCATCTGGCTGGGGAGTTCTGGCTCAGAGTCATTTATGAGGTCACAGTCAAGAAGTCAGTTGGAGCCCCAGTCATCTGAAGGCTTGCCTGAGCCTGAAGGATCCACATCCAAGGTTGCTTACAGCTGGCAAGTTGGTAGGAGGCCTTTGTGAGAGGCATCAGCTCTTCCCCATGTAGCTTCACAACATGGCAGTGACGCCAGTGATCCAAGAGCGAGTAAGATGAAAGTGACAATGTCTTTCATGACCTAGTCTCAAAAGTCACTTCTGCAGAATTCTTTGTGTTCCAAGTTCCTAACCGAGGTGGTTCACATTCACAAGAATTAGATTTTACCTCCTTTTGAAGAAAGGGGTGTTGTTATGTTTTGAACATTTAGGTAAACCCCAATTCCTATGTTGAAGTCCTAACCCCCAGAGATAATGGTAATAGAAGTTGAAGCCTCTGGGAGGTGCTTAGGTCATGAAGCGGGGGAGCTCTCATGAATGGGGTTAGAGCTGTCCTAGCAGACTTGCCCCTTCCCCCTTCTACCGTGTCTACACAGCGAGAGATACCAGCTATGAACCAGGAAGTGGGCCCTCACCAGAATGTGTGCAACCGTGATGTCACTTTGATCTGGGACTTCCAGTTTTTGGAACTGGGAGACATAAATTTGTAAGGTATGCAGCCTGTGGCATGTTATTACCACAGCTTGAATATGTAAGACAAGTGTCAAGAAAATCTGTGGCCATGCTCTAAAACTACCTCTATGAGGGTCACATAGTGGGCCCTCAGTAAACACACCCTGAAGGAAGGACTCACTGTTTTCATTCAGTCTTTTGGGAAGGTCCTCAGTTGCCTTCCTCATTTACTTCAAACTCAAGTTTTCTCCCCTTCAATTAGCCTTTATTTCAAGAATTCAAGAGACTAAGCTCCATTCCTTAGTTTCTTCGGTTTATTTCTGCTCCAGAGAATGAATTATGTATAACCAGTCCCAGAAAATTTTTTTGAGTGTTCCTGAGGAGCTTAAAATAGCAAGAGAGCTAAGTCTCACCAACCTTGTAAATTAGACGCCTCAAAAACTGTCACAGGAAAGTAATTTGAAATTTTGTCCTTTCCACACGTTGACAAAATCACCTTTATCTTCTTATTAGATTTTTTCCAACTGGTGGTGAGATTTGGGATTCCATCAGCACCCCTCATCACTGTGAAGAGGCTTGTTTTCCTCACCCGTGGGGTTTTTGGACAAAGCCCTTGCTGTCTCCTTAGCCAGGGCAGGCCATCAGTCTCAGGCCCTGGTGAGAATCTGAGTAGCAATTCTGTTAGCTGCGTTGATGGGTTGACCAGAGCCAACGGAATATAACCTTGTATTTCTCATAAGAGCAATGGTTCAGTATTCACTAACTCCGTGTTCTGTTTATAGAACCTAACTACCACAAGTAATCAGAAATGACTCTAACTCCTTCTTGAGGTCCCCTGTTTGATAATATTTTTTTGCAATTATTTAAGAACCTCAGGGCCAGGACTAGCTACACAATTTGTGGGGCTCAGTGCAAAATGAAAATGTGGGACCTCTTGTTCAAAATGTAAGAATTCTGGGACGTCCTGGGTGGCTCCATCGGTTAAGCGTCCGCCTTCGGCTCAGGTCATGATCCCAGGGTCCTGGGATTGAGCTCCATGCTGGTCTCCCTGCTCCATGGGGAGCTGCTTCTCCCTCTCCCTTTGCCTGTGGCTCCCTCTGCTTGTGCTCTTTGTTAAATAAATAAAATCTTAAAAACACAAAAACAAAATTTAAGAATTCAAGATGAGCACATAGGGGGCCTTCTGGAATGGCACACATCACATGCCCAGGTAGCCGGATCTGCTCATGGATGTATTCAAGCTGAAAGGCACCTCTAAACACCAGGCTGGGAGAGGAGAATCTGATGAGCTCACCATAGTCGTTGCCTCAGGGGCCAATGATGTCATAGTTGAAGGTGAGGCTGCATGGTTCAAAGGACACTGCTTGTCCCCTCCTATGTGATGGCCTTGCCAGACGAGTCCGGGCTCAGGCTGCCATGTTCCTATTCCTACAGTTCCTGTTAAGTGATTCATTACCATTCCTAAAGCACAAACACGGTAGCTCTTAGAAGACTGTGGCATGCCAGCCCAGGTTTCTCCTAAGTTTTGAAGCTCCCTTTGAGGACTTAGTTGGCAGAACTCACCTAGCCAGTCCCAGTCCACGCTGATGGGTTTCTACAACTTTTGCTTTGGGGCAGTAGGTGTCCCTAATATTTTTATTCCAGAAGTTCCTAGATCTGGATGCTAATTTGCCTTTTCTTATCCCAGAGGTCCCAGAGGTCCCAGAGGTAAGGGGATAGGACTGCTTTGCTAACCTAAAGGACCAATAAATTCCTGCCTTCAAAGTGTGGAAGCATAATGACGTTGGGTGCCCTTGAAGAGGCTGCATGGATGCTCCTTCACGGAGCAGTGACGGGCTCCATGGGTCTTTCTGGGTCAGCCTTTGCAGTAGCCGTGAAGAATTCTAGCAGAAAGGCCACATATGTTTATGTCTTTATTTGGTTTGGCCTGCAGAGACTATCATTATTATTTTTTAGGTTTCAAACTAGTTGCCAACATTTTTTTTAATATTTTATTTTATTTTATTTATTTGACAGAGAGAGATTACAAGTAGGCAGAGAGGCAGGCAGAGAGAGAGAGGAGGAAGCAGGCTCCCCGCTGAGCAGAGAGCCCGATGCGGGATTCGATCCCAGGACCCTGAGATCATGACCTGAGCCGAAGGCAGCGGCTTAACCCACTGAGCCACCCAGGCGCCCCTGGTTGCCAACATTTAAATCAGGAAATTTCCCAAACAAGTCCAAATTCAGGCTCTCTGGGGGAAAAAAAAACAACCCTATATATATTGGAAGCAATAAGCTTACATTCCCACATCGGCCACCGGCAGAGAGGATGGCAGTTTTCTAGGGCCACTGACACGAAGCACTAGCTTTCGTCTCCCTCTTCCCCTGCGTGCCCACTCCTTCCCTCACCTACCCAGTCAGCGTGGGCAGGACTGGAAGGAACGGCGCAGAACATACCGGTGCCCAGCTGGGACCAGTTGTTAAATATTTCGACTCTCACCCTTGCCTGGAGCCATTTGAGTTGCTAACCCTGCTCGGGAGAGAAGCAGCTGTCAGCTTCTTGCTAAAAAACAAATTTAAATTCTGACTCCGGGGTCATTCTGTTACACTGATTAATCTGTTAGATTGTCAGTATCCTCCACTATTTCATTTACTGGGAGCAGAGCTTCGAGATGAAATCTGAGAGGGATTCAGAACGTCTGGCCATGTCTATCCTGATGGAATGGGGGCCCTGGGAAGCCAATTTGCATGAAGGCTGAGGCCCCTCCTGGAGGACAATTCATCCTGATGAAATGAGAATCCAGGTACTAGACCCTGACCTTGTTAGAGGAACTCACTTGTCAGATAATGGCATGAAGTCTGACATCCTGATTTCTCTCTGCTTCTAGCCTTCACCAGCTCTGTAGCCTTAGAAAGCAGAGCAACAAGTAAAAAAACGCAACAGTGTTTCTCTCCAGACTCTTGGGTATCCCCCTAACAGAGTGGAATAGAAAGGGGACAAAGAGATATTCTTGGATCTCTTCCCCCTGGACGCTTGCTACTCGATTCACACACCTGCAGGGAATTGGCAGTGCCCTGTGGACCCCTTAGTGCTCTGCGGGAGAAGACACGTAGGTCCATCTTGGTGGTTTTGGGTCCTCACTAATCACCCCCACCCTTTCCAAGGTCCTTAAACTGTTGCGGACAGACATAAGGAGCCAAACAGTTTCAAATCTAGAAACTGAGAGCATGGCAGGGTGGTTCTAGTGCCTGTAATGTTCTCCAAATATTTGAGTGTGGATAGTGGTTTCTGTGCATGTGCGTGTTAAGTATAATACATACCCTAGGAGCTGTTGGCCAACATGTCAAGAATGCTTAGTCTGGTTACCTGTTGCTGCATAACTCCCCTCACAGCGTCATGGGTTAGAAGGCAGAACCTTGATTATTGCTTGTTGTTCTGTAGATGGATGGCTCAGTTGGCAGTTCCCGCTTGGACTCTTGGATAGGGTTGCAACCTGCTGGCAGCTGGGACCGCAGGCTTCTGAGGCCTCAGTGGGGGTGAATGTTCCAGGCTGTGTCTTTCCTCACGTGGCTGGCACCTGGGCCAGGATGCCTGTCACGGCTGGGGGGTTCCCTGGGGGTCTCTGACTTAATGTGGTCTCTTCACCCGGCTAGCTGGGGCTTTCTCACAGCATGGAAATCTCAGGGCAGCCAGACTTCCAAGAGAGCGTGGTGAGGCTGCAAGTGTTTTTACCACTTAGCCTGGGAAGCCGCGCTCCATCACTTCTCCTGTCACCAAGGCTGATGGGGATAGTTAATTTTCAGTGTCAATGTGGCTGGGGCTTGGTAACCAGATATTTGCTCAACTGTTATTGTAGATGTTTCTATGAAGGTATTTTTTAGATAATGGTAACACTTAAATCAGTAGACTTCGAGGAAAGCAGAGGGCACTTCCCAATGTGGGTGGGTCTCATGCAATCAGGTGAAGGCTTTACTAGAAAAAGACTGCCCCTGAAGAAGAGGAAATTCTAGCAAATTGTCTTTGGACGCATCCACCATCAACTCTTCCCTGGGTATCCAGCCTGATGGTCTACCTTGCAGATTATGGATTGGCTAGCCATGATAGAAAGGAAAAATGGAAATTGTGAGCCAGTTCCCTGAAATCTCTGTAGCTCTGTTTCCCTTAGTGGCAGGGGGCTTAGAATCACAATGGGAAAGGCATCCAAGAAAACGTTCAGTCATCTTTAATTTGTCACAGTTCTTATCTGAAATTTGCACTCTGTGGTTAGTTAGTTGTATACAATTTCTCAATGGTTGAATGAGTGGTGTTCAAGATATTTGGCTGGCTAGAAACACTCTACAAGCACCATAGTCCTTGAGCCAAGGAGATTTAAAAACCTGACAAGCCTAATATGACAGCACCTGCTCTTGGTCTAGAAAGTTATTTATCCTTGTGTCCCCCACTTATCAGAGCACCTGTTGCTTGATCTAAATAGAGGGATTACAAATGAATGAAATTCTCTGTTAAGCTTCTTGTAAAGCTCAAGGATAGGAAATCAAATGTCCCTGAGCTGACAGGATAGGTTATATATGATTACTTTGAGCCAGTCTGCTTTAAGAAACTGTTATACAAATGGAAAAATTTGGTCCACAGCTTGGTTTTATTATAAAATGCCATGCAGAAGTGAACCTTGGAGGAGCTACATAGCTCCCACATACCTCTAACTGTTGGCTATGACAATACTGGCTCCCCCAAATCTGTCCATATTGAATGGCCAAATGGGCTCAGATCAGTTTGCCCCATGAACATTCTCTCTCCCTCTCTAAACAAGAACCCTGGGATTCATGTGACTTTGGTTTGCCTATTTATTTACAGGCTAAAGAACTAAGAAATTGCAAACTGGCCAGGCTGGCCAGCATCTGACCCTGCTTCATCGCCTTACTAGAAGGAGCCAGGGGCACAAGGAATCATGCCTTCAGTGGGCAGGTGGCTCTCGCTGTCCTTGTTCAGTGCAGTGGTCCTGCCCCAGGCACAGGTGGCCCACTGGGTGTCATGTGGTCTCATCTCACCAATCATATTCATGACTCCTCATTCCAATGCCAGGAGCTATAGAGGGCTACAGAGCTTACTCTATTGCTGTCCCTTTCAGGGAATAAGGGAGAAGTCTTCTTGTGGAAATAAATATGGAGAAAGGGATATCCCAACCCAGATATTAAAGATGACTCCTCCTAATCAGACACCACTACAGAAGGAGGGTGGGGATCCTGCATGAACGGTGTGGCCCTGAGCCACTGACATTGATGTTTTATTGGGACTCTGTCCTCAAGCTGGTTGGTGAGAGCCTTCTTCTATCCATGTGCATTGTTGTATCCGTAAGTAGACATGAGGTCTATGTCACATTTCTTATGAACTGGCCTTTTTTCACCCACTTAACACCAGGATAGTGCTCTGTACTGTATTTGTTGTCAACCGCGGTATTCGGTATTCATTGTTACGGAGTTCAGCAGTAGGAGCCCAGGGGCACTGTGGGTAGGTCTGTCGTGAACATTTAGAAGTTTCCAGTGCATCATTTTCAAACTTCAATAATGTACTGATAGACAAGGTCCTTACATGTTTATTTATCAGATAAAATTAAGTGTATTTAATATATATAACGTGATTTGATGGAGACACACGCATAGTAAAATGATTGCTATAGTCAAGCTAGTTAACATACCTTCTCACATACCTTTTTGTGCATGTTGGGTGCACCTGCCGTCTCTCGTAGCAAATGTCCAGTGTGGAGGAGAGTATTAACTATACTCCTGC
This sequence comes from Mustela lutreola, assembly GCF_030435805.1. NCBI lineage: Eukaryota > Metazoa > Chordata > Mammalia > Carnivora > Mustelidae > Mustela > Mustela lutreola. The sequence goes on from NC_081291.1 coordinate 40,682,969, forward strand.
TGTCTATGACATCTCTAGACTTATTTCTCCCACGTAACTCCAACTTTGTACCCTTTGACCAACATCTCTCTATTTTCCCCCTGCGCCCCCTGCCCTCAGCCATAGGTCACTGCCATTCGACTCCCTGCTTCCATGGATTTGACTTTTATAGATTCCACCTCTAAGAGATCATACAGGGTTTTTTTCTTCCTGTGTTTGGCTTATTTCACTTAGCATGTCGTCCACATTTCCAGTTTGCGTGCACCAAGGAGAAAGCGGCTTTTAAATCAAAGGCAACTTACGGACTTCTAGAGTTGATTTAACATTTTTATAATGTTTTTAAATTCTTGGCATTACAGCACTCGGTTTGCATACACCGTATTCCTTCTCTCCACTCTGCCTGTGTCCTGCGGGGACGACCTATCTGAGCCACAGCAGCGGTCTCCTTTCCTTAGGGCTTCTGATTGGGGTCAGCCCATGGGGAGCTCTGGCAGGAAAGTCAGGCTCCGTACCTCTGACTGCACCTTGTACCTGCCGTTCTCAACTTCTGACAGGGCACTCTCTCTGCAGACCCCACAGTGTGCTTCTCCCCTGCTTTGCCCCTTTAGGCCTTCAGTAATAGCCTTCCTCTACCCCTCCCCATGCCTTTATGAATGGCTTGCATGTTCAGCTCTCCTGACATTCATTACTCTGTCTCATCTCTTTCCTGTCTGGACGCTGACTCATACATTGGGCCAGTGGTTCTCATCTGGGGACATTTGGGAATGTGTGGAGACCTTTCTGGTTGTCACAAATTGGGCTAGGGGTTGCTTTTGGCATCTGGCAGGGAGAGGCCAGGGGGGCCGCGAAATGGCCTGGAATGGCCAGGACATCCTTGCAACAGACTCAGCAGGTCCCAGATGTCAGCAGCGGTGAGGCTGGGAGACGCGGCTCTCTGGGGGTAACGCTCATGTCTGCTCCACGTCTATAAAGGCAACACAGATTTATAAACCACATATGAAAACTACAGAACCAATGAAATTTTAATTAACGATGTTAATTGAAAGTTAAGGATGCGGTTGTTGAGCTGAAATGAAATATCACGAGGTCCCGACTGCTTAGGTCCCAGTTGGGCATGTGTCTGGGCGCCTAAGCCCATAACTCCCTCCCCTTCGGTATGTCTCTCTGTTCAGGCTACTAGGGGACATTTGCTCTTAGGGCACATGTTGCGGTTTTGTTGGCTTTTATTTGGCATCAATGTAATTTCCATCTGAAGTCTACCATTATCATTTCTCTCCTAAACCTGTGTCAACTGATGCTTTGTTAATTGTTGTCACTATGTTCATAAACATAAAACATAATCACAAAGGAGAACCCTATAGCAATGCTCTACTCAGTCCTTCAGATACACTTTCTTAAAGGTTTATTTATTTATTTGAGAGAAAGGGTGTGAGCTAGCACAGGGGAAGGGGCAGAGGCAGAGGGGGAGAGAGAGTCCCAAGCAGACTCCAAACCAAGCGTGGAGCTGGTCACAGTTGTGGACCTTAACCTCATGACCCAAGGTCGTGACCTGAGACCATGACCTGAGCCGGAACCAAGAATTGGACGTTTAACTGACTGTGCCACTCAGAGGCCCTTGTCATTCCATTATTTTTAAGGATTTCATAGAGATTAAGACAGGAGGGTAAAATAAAATGTTTCACAGAGAACTCATGGGACCCTGACAATCTATCCTTGCGCTCCTATGAGGGGATGCCGTTCTGGTATTGGATGGAAAATGCGAACAGACCTCAATTCCTTCCTTGATGATGGAAATGCAGGAAGCTTCCGCAGTGGGCAGAAGGTTTTGCAAACAGACACACAGCTTTCTCCTTGGCTCTTTCTGTAATGCCTCAAAGATAAAGAAAGGCCTTTCTAATAAAACCTTATCCCCAAGCTGCCCAGTGGGAGGTTCTCACACTTTCCAATCAACATGTTTTGCTTTCTCAGCTCTGGCTTTCTAAATGAAATTCCCCTGTGACATGAGGATGGCAACTTGAGGTTTTTCTCTTCATGAAAGAGATTTGTTGGATTTCCTCCTTTTCTCCCTGGCTGGGGGAAAGTATGTCGGCTTCTGAGGGCTATTGAATTGTGTATGGTACAGACTAGCTTTGCAGAGAGCCTGTATTCTAAATTCCGCCTGGACAATGCAAACCTTATTTCTGTACCTAATAACCTCTCCGGCTGACCATATCTATCACAGAATCTTGTGTTGCTCTTTATTTTACTCACGTGTTAGCACCTTTTGCAAATCTAAAACAATTATGAAACCATTTAAAAACAATAATGCTTAAATGCAAACACTTAAATGTTATTAAACTGTAGCATCTTGCTGAATTATTTCCTTGTGGTTAATTACTTTATTTCTTTATAGCTAGCCATGATGGATTGCTGCCTAGTGTGGTTTCCACTCTGTGAGAAAATATAGTTGTGTGTTCTGAAACTGTTAAGAGTTCCCACCACTACTTTCAAAACTGTTTCAAAGTATTTGTGGGGTGGTGGGGGTGGGGGAGAGGCTGGGGAAACTCTTTATTTTAGTTTAGTTTTTATTTTTAAATAAATATTTAGCTACAGTGATTTTGATGAAAAGCCCTTTACTGGCTTAATGAAGGATTTTTATGGGTCTATATAACATCAGTGTCTTAATTACTACAAATGGATAATAAACCCTTTCTCATATGTGAGAATGGGAAACACACAGAGTGAGCGCCATTAGGAACAATTGGATTTTCACTTGATAATTTGGTAAAAAAAAAAAATGTAAATACTGCAAATAACAGCCCAAGGGGTAGACTCTGCAAGCTCTACCAGAAACCATAGAGCATAACTAATTTTTACAGAGATTTTTCTCTGTTTTTCAGGCTGTGACAAAAGCAAAATATATATTCATGCAGGGAATGAAAACTTTGTTCATTTGGTGAGCACTAATTAATTCCTCTCTGTGTGCTGGGGACATTTAATTCCTCATCATAAAAGGTCCTTGAATTTAGGACATGGCCCAGGGAGGAATGTATGATTCCATCCAAGTGGACAGCAGTGCACCAGGAAGAGTGATCTGGAGGCTCAAAATGTGTGTGTGGTTCCAAAAAACAAATTCACTTGGTTTTAGAAACTAGCTGATTGCTAATACGGTTTGGCCTTTGTCATTTCAGCAAAAGGCCAATCAGGAAACCGTTTCAGAGAGGTAGTGGTTTCAGCTCTTCAAGTCAGAAAATGGAAAGCCGTTGAGTAGATCTTGAAAGAACTATTAAATTATCACACTCATCATTTCCTAATCAGAGGGTTTCAAGCCAGAGTGTGTCGAAGAACCACCTGGAAAACTAGATAAGATGAAGATTTGGGGGCTTTACTTCAAGACTTCAGCAGGCTTGGGTAAAGTCCAGAGACTTTTTTTTTTTTTTAATAGAAAAGGACCACAGGTATGGCCCATGTTTTGAAAACAGTGGTTTCTTTTTGTAGTTTAAACATTTCCCTTGAAATTGTTCTTTTTATTTTTATTTTCTTCCCAGATTACATTTAGAGTATTTAATGTTACTCAGTCCCTAATCAAATGGGCCCAAATTTCAGGTTAAAAATCTTAAAGCCTGCTCATACACAGGAGAGAGATAATCTCTGCTTATATATAGAGATCATTCTTAAAAATGGCCATTGTTTTCAAAAAGTGGCACATGAGTACATAGCTCTCTGTCTACCTTTCTGTATAGCTCTGGTTTGAATAAAGATAGGGCTCTGGAGAATCCAGAGTCTAAATCTGCAGAAAGAGTGTATCTCTAGCTCCAGAAACATATTTTGTAGGCTTCTTATAATGAGATCTTGGTTGGATCTGTCTCTGTAATGATATTTGATTAAAGATTTATCACTCTGACTGAGATATAGCATTTATTTCCATTAGCATAAAGCATTTCCTTTGCCCTGTACTTTGTTCCCCTTTGGAACAATCTTCTCAAGATTCCACAATGTCTAATTTTTAAGTGATCTGGTTATAAAACTGAAACATTTTCTTCTTCTACTTCAATTCAAGGATTTGCAAAACGGCTTCATTTTTCTTATCAAAAGAATGAGTCCACCATATCTAATCCAAGAGGGCCACTGGGGTCCTCTGCAATTATTTCTTTTTCAACTAAAATTACTTAATTTTATGAAAGTATAATTGGCATACAATATCCTATTAGTTTCAAGTATACATCATAGTGATTCAGTATTTTTATGCATTACAAAATGGTCTCCAAGGTAAGTCTAGTTACTATCACCACACAAAGTTATTACCATATTATTGACTATGTTCCCTATGCTGTACATTCCATCCCCATGACTTTTTTTTTTTTTTTTTTTTCCTGATTGAAAGTTTGTACTCCTTACCTGTTCACCTATTTCTCCCATCCCCGGATTCCTTCCCTTCTCTGGTAACTGACTGTTTCCTGTATCTGACTCTGTTTCTGTTTTGTTTTGTTTGTTTCGTTTTTTTTTGGATTCCACATATAAGTGAAATCATACAGTATTTGTCTTTCTCTGACTTGCTTCACTTAGCATAATATCCTCAAATCCCACCCACGTGGTTGCAAGCGGCAGGATAGCATTCTTTCTCATGGCTGAATAATATTCTGTGTGTGTGTGTGTGTGTGTGTCCGTCCGTATTTACCTCTGTTTAATCCATTGAACTGTTGATGGACATTGACATTGCTTCCTTCTCTTGGCTATTACAAACAGTGATGTAATAAATATGGAGGTGCAAACATCTCTTTGAATTGGTGATTTTGTTTTCTTTGGATAAAGACCCAGAAGTGAGATTGCTGGGTCATTTGGAAGTTCTGTTTTTAATTTTGGGGGGCGGGGAGCATCCATACTGTTTTTTATAGTAGCTGCACCAATCTACAGTCCTCCCAATAGTGTAGGAGGGTTCCCTTTTCTCCGTATTCTTGCCAACACTTGTTCCTTTTTTCCTCTTGATAATAGCCGGCTGATAGGTGTGAGGTGGTATCCCATTGTAGTTTTGATGTGTGTGTCCCTGACAATGAGCAGTGCAGAGCTTCTTTTCCTGTGCCTGTTGCTCATCTGTACGTCTTCCTTGGACAAAGTCTTTTCAAGTCTCCTGGCCATTTAAAAAAAAATCACATCTTCTATTTATTTTTCAATATAAAGTTGTTTTAAGTTGTTTATATCTTTGGGATATTAACCCCTTACCAGATGTATGATTTGCAAATATCTTTCCCCATTTAGTAGGTTCTCTTTTCATTTTGTTGATGGTTTCCTTTGCTGTGCAAAAGCTTCTTACTTGGATATGTCCCATTTGTTTATGTTAGCTTTTCTTGCCCTTGTCTGCAGAGCCTGGTCAAAAAAAGTATTCCTAAGATCCCAAGGCTGAGGTCAAAGAGCTCACTACTCATTTTTTCTTCCAGGAGATTTAGCGTTTCAGGTCTTAAATTCACGTCTCTAATTAATTTTGAATTTGTTTTTGTATATGGTATAAGGTAGTGGTCCAGTTTCGTTCTTTTGCATGTAGCTATTCAGTTTTCCTAGCACCATTTATTGAAAAGACTGTCTTTTTCCAATTGTGTCCTCTTGCCTCCTTTGTCATAGGTTCTATGACCATGTATGTGTGGGTTTATTTCTATTCTATTGATTTATATGTCTGTTTTCATGCCAGTACCACACAGTTTTGATCACTTTAGCTCTGTGTTATAGTTTGAAATCACAGAGTGTGATGCCTCCAGCTATGTTCTTCTTTCTCAAGATTGTTTTTGCTATTTGGGATCTTTTTTTAGATTTTATTTATTTATTTGACAGAGAGAAAGATCACAAGTAGGCAGAGAGGCAGGCAGAGAGAGGGGGAAGCAGGCTCCCTGCTGAGCAGAGAGCCTGATGCGGGGCTCGATCCCAGGACCCTGAGATCATGACCTGAGCCGAAGGCAGAGGCTTACCCCACTGAGCCACCCAGGTGCCCCTATTTGGGATCTTTTGTGGTTCCACACAAATTTTAGGATCCTTTGTTCTAGTCCTCTGAAAAATGCCATTGGTTATTTTAATGAGGATTGCACTGAATCTGTAGATAGCTTTGGGTGGTATGGATGTTTTAACAGTATTCTTTTATTCCATGAATACAGAATATCTTTTTATTTGTGTTGTTTTTAATTTATTTCATTATTGTCTTATAATTTGCAGGGTACAGGTTGTTTACATCCTTGGTTAAATTTATTTCTAGGTGGTTTATTCTTTTAAATGCAATTATAAATGGGATGTTTTCTCAATTTCTCTAATAATTTGTTATTTGTTTATAGAAGCATGACCGATTTCTGTATGTTAATTTTGTATCCTGCAACTTCACTGAATTCATTTCTTCTAATAGTGTTTTGGTGGAGTCATTAGGGTTTTTCTATACAGTATCATGTCATCCGCAAATAGTGACAGTTTTACATCTTCCTTTCCAATTAAGATATAATTTACTTCTTCTTTTTTTTTTTTAAACCTGATTGCTAGGGCTAGGATTTCCAATACTCTGTTGGAATAAAAGTGATGAGAGTGGGCATTCTAACCTGTTCCTGATCTTAGAGGAAAAGCTTTTAGCTTTTTCACTATTCACTATGATGTTAGTTGTGGGTTTGTCACAGCCTTTTATTCTGGCCTTTATTTTGCTGAGAGTTTTTAAGCATAAATAGATGTTAAATTTTGTCAGATGCCCATCCATTCAGATGATCATATGATTTTGATACATTGTTTTGTTGATGTGGTGTATCACATTGACTGTTTTGTGGATGTTGAATTGTTCTTGCATCCCCGTAATAAATTCCACTTGATAGTGGTGTCCGATCCTTTTTAATGTATTGTTGAATCCAATTTGATAATATTTTGTTGAGTACGTTTCCATCTATGTTCATCAGGGGTATTGGAGTGTCATTTTTGTTGTTGTTGTTGTGTCTTTGGTTTTGGTATCAGGGTAATGCTGGCCTTATGAAATGAATTTAGAGGCATTCATCCCTCTTTGGTTTTTTGGAACAATCTGAAAAGGATAGGTACTAATTCTTTAAATATTTGGTAGACTATCGACTATGAAGTCATCTGTCCTGATTTTTTTTTTTTTGAGGGTGTTAGTTTTTAAGTTGTTGGTTAAATTTCATAACTTGTAATTGCTCTAGAAAATATTCAGATTTTCTTTTCCTTTGTGATTTAGTCTTAGAAGGTTGTGTGTTTCTAGGAATTTATCCATTTCTTCTAGGTTTCCTGGTCTGGTGACTAACTATTCATAGTAATCTCTTAGGATCCTTTGTCTTTCTGTGGTGTCAGTTGTAACTTCTCTTTCATTTATGATTTTATTTATTTGGACCCTCTCTCTTTTTCTTGATGAGTCTGGCTAGAGGTTTATTGATTTTGTTTATCTTTTCAAAGAACCAGGTTAAGTTTCATTGATTTTTTTCCCTATTGAATTTTTAGTCTCCTTTTCATTTATATTCATTCTGATCTCTATTATTTCCTTCCATGAAATTTGGGTTTTGTTTATTTTCCTTCTTATAGTTCCTTTAGTATAAAGTTAGATTGTTTATTTGAGATTTTTCTTGTTTCTTGAGGTAGACCTGTATTGCTATGAACCTCGCTCTTAAAACCGCTTTTGCTGCATCCTATAGATTTTGGAAAGTTGTGTTTCCATTCTCATTTGCCTTAGGGCACTTTTAAAAATATTCTTTTTTGATTTCTTCTTTAACCCATGGGTTGTTTATTTTCCACATATTTATGTTTTTTCTTGTTTTCTTCTTGTAATTGATTTCTAGTTCCATACAGTTGTAGTTGGAAAGGATGCATGATATGATTTCAGTCTTCTTAATATTATTGAGACCTGTTTTGTGGCATAGCATGTGCCCTATCTCAGAGAATGTTCCAGGTACATTTGAGAAGAATGTGTATTCAGCTGTCTTTGGATGGGAAGTTCTCTATGTGTCTTTTAAGTCCATCTGGTCTAATGCGTTGCTTAAGACCAATGTTTCCTTGATGACTTTCTGACAGTATGATTGATCTATTCATTCATGTCAGGGGGGTGTTAAAGTCACTTGCCATTATTGTGTGGCTGTCAATCTCTTCTTTTATGTCTTTTAATATTTGCCTTATATATTTAGGCGCTTCTGTGTTGGGTCATAAATATTTAATGAATGTTATATCCTCTTCTTGGATTCACCTCTATCATTATATAATGCCCTTCTTTGTCTTCTGTTGCAGTCTTTGTTTCAAAGTGTATTTTGTCTGATAGAGGAGTATTGATATCCAGCTTTCTTTTCAATTTGCATGGATTATCTTTTTCCGTCTTTTCACTTTCAGTCTGCGTGTGGATTCAGGACTGAAGTGAGTCTTTTATAGGCAGCATATAGTTGGGTCTTGTTTTTTCATCCATTCAGCCACCCTCTGTCTTTTGATGGGAGCAAGAATTCATTTACATTTAAAGTACTCATTGATGGGTATGTACTTAGTGCTATTTTATAGTTATCTAGTTGTTTTTACAGTTCGTCCTTTTTCCTTTCTTCTTGGTCTCTTCCCTTGTGGTTTGGTGGTTTTCTTTATCTTTTTAAAAAATATTTTATTTATTTATTTGAGAGAGAGAGAAACAGTGAGCATGACTGGGGGTGGAGGAAGAAGCAAACTCCCTGCTGAGCAGGGAGCCTGACATGGGGCTCAATCCCAGGACCCAGATATCATGACCTGAGTTGAAGGCAGACACTTAACTGACTGAGACACCCAGGCACCATGGTTTTCTTTTCTTTTTAATAATGTTATGTATTTATTAATTTGAGAGAGAGAGAGAATATGAATGAGCAGGGAGAGTGGCAGAGGGAGCGGGAGAAGCAGACTCCCTGCTGATTGGAAAGCCCAATGTGGAGCTCCATCCCAGGACCCCAAGATCATGACCTGAGCTGAATGCAGGTGCTTAACTGATTGAGCCACCCAGGCACCACCCTTGCTTTGATGGGTCTTTTAGTGTTATGTTTGGGCTCCTTTTGTCATTATTTTTGTGTATCTATTATTAGGTTTTTGGTTTGTGATTACCATGAGGTTCATACAATCAACATATATATATATATATATATATATATATATGGCATTCTGTTTTAAGCTGGTAATTGCTTTGGTTTGAATAGATCCTGAATGTACTATGTTTGTACTCCCCCATCCCAAGTTTTATGTTTTTGACGTCATATTGCATCCTTCAGCCCTCGATTGTTCTTTTATTGTACTTTCTGACTTTTTGTTGAAGCTCTCATTGTGTTCCTCCATTCTTCTCCTGAGTTTGGTGAACATCTTTATGATCAATACTTTGGATTCTTTATCACATCTATTACTTACTTACTTTATCACATCAATTACTTACTTCTAACTCATTCGAGTCCCCCCCCCCCCACACACACACCAATCCTGGGGTTTTATCTTGTTCTTTTATGAAACATATTCTTCTGTCTTTTAATTTTGTTTGACTTTCTGTGTCTGTGAGTTCAGCAGAACATCTACCTCTCCCTGAAGGAGTGGCTTTGTGTGGGAGCAGCTGGTGTGGACTGCATACTTCTGACAGATTCTAGCTGGAGCTAGAAGAGCCAGGAGGGTCTCAAGGCCTGTCATGTCAGGGCCACCTTGGCTGGATGCTGGTGTTGCAGTGGGTGTGGACGGAGGGAGAGGTGTCTCAGGGTGTATTTCACCTGGGCCACCTTCATGAGGTTGTGGCTGGCTGGCTGGCTAGAGTGCCTAGATCCTGCTTCATTTGTGCCATCCAAGTGGAAGTGGAACAGGAAAAATGACACCCGCCAGCGCCTCTTACCCCAGAGAGAGTTCCAGAAGTACCCTGCCCATTTGGCAGATGATCTAGGGTTAGTAAAGGGATTTCCTTCACTTAGAGTCTAGTTGCCCTTTAAACTACTATTTATTCACTTTGCCCCAATGCAGGTGAGTCTGCACATGGGTTAGTTACATCTCTCCCTAACACAGATTTTCTTATGAGGGTTGGGATTCTCATATTTTCGTGTCTCCATTTGCCCCACCCTTCTCTATGTGATCTCTGTATCCTTTGTTGTGCAGAAGTGATTTTGTTTTATTTTATTAATATATAATATATTATTTGCTTCAAGGGTACAGGTCTGTGAGTCATCAGTCTTACAATTCATAGCACTCACCATAGCACATACCCTCCCCAATGTCCATCACCCAGCCACCCCATTCCCCCACCTCTTCCCCTCCAGCAACCCTCAGTTTGTTTCCTGAGATGAAGAGTCTCTTATGGTTTGTCTCCCTCCCCAGTCCCATCTTGTTAGCCCTCAGTTCTTCAGGGGAATTGCTTGTATGCAGGTATAGATTTGCTGTGTTTGTGGGAGGAGGTGGTGTCAGGGTCTTCCTATGCTGCCATCTTGAACCACCTTCCCTGTTATCCTACATACTTCTTATAATTTGCTTATCAGTTTAAAAATTGAGGGGTAGGTTTTGATTCAAAAAGTAATACATTTTCAGGGACGCCTGAGTGGCTTAGTCGGTTAAGCGGCTGCCTTCGACTCAGGTCATGATCCCAGCATCCTGGGATCGAGTCCCTGAGCAGGGAGCCTGCTTCTCCCTTTGCTTTTGCCTGCCACTCTGCCTGCCTGTACTCTCTCTGACAAATAAATAAATAAATAAATAAATAAAATCTTTACAAAAAAGGTAATACATTTTCAATTCTTGAAAGATTAAAACAGTACAAGGAGAAAGTGAAAATTGTTCATTTCTGCTACTCTGACATAATTCCATTAATATTTTGGCACAGTTGAATTTAAGCCTTCTAAATCTAGATTGTGCTAAAAAAGTTTAAGTTTTACAGCACTTCCACTTAGGAAGTTATTAAGAACATCTGGTCGATCTGACCACATTTTGTCTTTCTTTGGGACCACCTCCTAAGAGGACAAAGCACTATGTGGTTCATGGGGCCACTCAGAGTCTTTGTAGCCAATTCTGTTCTCACCTCCTTTCCAAACTGGTTACTCTCCTAATAATCACCAATAAATTTTATGAGATTCAATTTGGGGATGGGTGAGAGAAATTTCTTCCTCCTCCTTCCTTCTTATCCTCTGTCTTCCTTCCCATTCTTCCTCCTCCTGCTCCTCTCTGCCCTTTTCATTTCTTTTCTCAGCTGGCCCGTGATGGGTAAAAACACAGACCTTCCCATGGGCATCTTACCAATCAATATCCACACGACACACTAGAGATGTAGATTTTTCTCTGTTGCGACTGCTGTAATTTGATATTTGCCATGCCAATAGCCACCACATGTTTCTTTTAGTTAAATGACATTTATTTGACATCCTTTGTCACATGAGTAATCTTTATTCTATGTAGTCCATTTATCTTCTTTCAGTCTTTCAGCGACAATCTTTGTTCAAATAATAACAGTACCATTTATCCATCAGTTACAGAGCATTACAGCATGCCAGGTGCCTGGTGCTAATGCTTTAAGTATATTTACTCATCTAATCCTTGCACACCTCTTAGAGGTCAATGGTGGCCTCACGATTTGACAGGTGAGGCAGTGAGGCTCAGAGGGTTAAGGAATTTGCCTTAACATGGCAGGGCTGATAAATGGTGGAGCTGGGATTCCAATCCGAGTTTCTTGGATGCTAAAGTCAGTGAATTAATCAAATGTTCCCCCAACAATTGAAGGAACTTTATAGAATGGCATTAAGATGTCTGCCAGATGAGTGACCTCATAGAAGAGAATAGATTTATTTCCCTGGGAAGTTCAGTGAGATGAAAAGAATCCTATGAACCCTCTTGAGGCCCAAGCATCAAGTCTCTCAAGTCAGGGAATTCCAACCTTGATGTTTACTCTTGAGGCTCTGTCTGTATTCGGTGATGCCCAAGGCGCTAGCTTGGCATTTTGAACAAAGGACTCAGACAGTGGTGGACTTTGTGTCACATCCATAGGAAGTCTTAGGAACTGTCATAAAGCAGACAGAACATGGTAGGTTATGAAAATGCTCTGTTTGCTTAGCAGGGGCGGGTCATGGAATGAGCGCTGATGACATGAGATCTGGTCTCTTTCTCACATGGAAACATGGTAAATCTTGAGGTGCAGGAAGGGTGGAGATGTGGTGTGAGTCTGGGAAGTCCGTCCTAGAAGAAATGATGTAGATACCAGTGGCAGGTCAGAATAAGCTCCATCAGGCAATCCTGAAGTGCTGAGAAACCTGAATTTGCTGTTAATCAAATTTAGGAGATAGTTTATTGAGAAAAAGAAATCAAGAATCCAAGCTCTTCACTTTTTCACTTTTTTTCTTTTTGAGACTGATGGAAGAGGACATAAAGTCTTCCTCTTTGATAAAGACTTAGCTATGGTAGCTAAGTCTGTACGCAGACGTCTTTTCTCTATTCAACAAAGTGATTTTCAGTAACAATTATAAAATAAAACAAGTAATAGTAATAGAACAGAGATGCAGACAGTCCAAATGTTCAAATGTTCTTTTTCTTTCTTCTATTTTTATTTTTTTTAAGAGAGAGAGAGAGAGGAGTATGGAGGGGGAGAGGGAGAGAGAGAGAGAATCTTAAGCAGGCTCCATGCCCAGCACAGAACCTGATATGGGGCTCCATATCATGACCTTGAGAGGTTGATCTCAGCTTAAATCAAGAGTCAGACACTTAGCCAACTGAGGCATCAAAAAGGAAAAAAAAAAGGATGAAAACTTTAAATCATATCGTGTTTTTTGACAAAAAAGAATCCTTATATTCGTTTGCAGCAATAAATACAGTTTTTCTTTTCAAGGCTTCTACAAATTTGACAATGACGTCAATCAAGTTGATCTTCATGGCTTTGGGGTCAATAGATGGTAGAGCCCGTTTTGCCAATCTAGCTTTACTCACAGCTGATCAGAGAATGTTTTCTGCTTTAATATGAAAACTTTTCTTTTACACGAAGCAACAGATTCTCAAATAGTTGGGAGAAATCTTAAACATAAGGGTAAATTTCACAGGGAGCCGTACAATTTTTATATCACCACAACTTACCCAGAAAGTCACGACATCATCCATGTCTGTTTTCATTCAGGCTGGATTCTGGTGGCTTTCAATTATCTTGGCTGTTGAAAATTTTAAACACAGACACCCAAGTGGTCATACCGCATGACAGCTGGAGTAACTCAAATTCTATTTCTTCGTCTTTGCATCTGTTACGTTGTCTTTATTTATTTTGAAGCTCCTGTTCAATCACAGGATTGTGTTGCACCACAAGTGCTTGGAAATAGAAACCGTGCACAAAACAAGCTCACTTAGGAACCTGATCTTGAAACCAACACATGCAATCGAGTTCCTGTTTGTTGGGAATGACTGTATAATTAATTATCAGAATTTGCTTTCATATAGAATATGATTATGAAAGTATAAATAGCAGAATCATGCTAATTTGAAGCTTACATACATGTTACTAAAAGTGAACTGAGTAAGTGGTTACTCAGTTTGGTTTAGAAAACGAGTTAGTTTAGCAATTGTTTTGAACTTAGACCAATGAAAGTGTTGTTTTTGTTTCTGTTTTTAAGGGAAGAGTATTTTTTTTCATTATAGTCCTTAGAAGTGCTAGTTTATGGTGATAATAAAATGAAGACTAGACAGTTTTATTTATTTATTTATTTATTTTTTAGGATTGATTTATTTTAGAGAGAGAGCACACATGCGGGGGAGGGGCAAAGGGAGAGGGATACAGAGATGAGCAGGCTTCCTACTGAGCTGTGTGCCAGGCGAGGTCGTGGGGCTCCATCCTAGGACCCTGAGATCATGACCTGAGCTGAAATCAAGAGTCAGATGCTTAACTGACTTGAGACTCTCAGGTGCCCTTTAAAATAATAGTTTTGGAATTCTCTACAGTCAGTGCATTTTCTTATTGCCTGACCTTGGGCAATCCCTTCCCTATCCCTTCCTTTGGGCTTTGGAATATCCCTCCTTAAAGGATTTCTTTGGATTCAGGTGTTTTCAGCTATTTCTGATATATTTCATGATTTTTTCCCCCCATGTCTTTTCTCCTAGAGGGCAGCCTGGGTGAGGGTTGGGATTCTTTGGAAATGTCACCTGTTGAAGGGCACCCCCATTCTGAGCCTATGAGCTCACTGCCCCATTGCCATGAAAATAGGAGCATGGTGTTGCTCACCAGAGGGAGTGAGGTGGCTCGGCTACTGGCAAGCTCACTCCCAGTCCCCAGGGAAATCACTGGCCAGGTGTCTCACTACACTAGGACTGCCTTGTGATCTTGGTAAATGGTCTGAATCAAGATTGGATCTCTTTCTAATTTAAGTTCTTTAGGGGGCCTCCAGTATACCAACCCTCCCTCTTTCTACCAGAGGCAGGAGTAGTGCCAACCTCACTAGGCTACGCTAGGAAGTTGTTCTTACTGTGTTTATTCCCTTCCCCTGGTTGCATTTTTCTTCTAAAGTGCCCGCTTAACAGCGCACTATAATCTTGATCAGCTAATCCCATTAGGAGATGGTGCCTTTGCTGGACAATCTCATCAGAAATTCCCCTGGAGAAAAAAAATTAGTATGAATTTGGCAGAGGGAATCCTAATTCCATACAATACATCCTCTGTAAAACATATCCCTCTCCCAACGAGACCAGAAAGATCTATGCGCTCATTCTTATCTTGCTAGTGCTCACTTCTTAGAGATTTTATTTTTACTATAGAAATGATAAATACAGCACGTGTATTCCATTTAGTTTTCATTGTGAGGTAAAATACTTATTGAAATGAGCAACATCGGGAGCCTCTGAGAATGGTTAAGTCCATAGAACATCTGGAGGGGAGGTAAAGAAAATGTTTTTGCAGGTTTTTTGGAGGGGAACAAATGGGCCTTGGGTTGGTGGAGGTAGGGATCTGAGAGCATTTGGTCTCATATGAAAGATGAAACATGTTTAGGCCAGGAGGCCAAGGAGACATGAATCATGGAAACGAAAGCCTATTAGGCATAACATTATGTGTGGAGGATTGTTTGCCAGTCCTGGGTCTGTCGTCTGGGATCCACCCTGGGGCAGGAGGGGTAGCCCCTACGGTGGGATTTCTCAAGTTTCTGAATCACCTGGATGGATTGGACCAATGGGATTTGTGGATGGGAGGTCAAAGGGCAGGGGGAGGGACAAACTGGGTAATTCTCCCTCCCATCCCTACTTTTCTGCCCTGAATCAAGTCTCCCCCAGTCCTTGTGGTTCCTCTGTGGCCTCAGGCACGCAGCGATTCTAGCTTTGGTGGTGGCCCCAGCCCCTGGCCTGGGGTAAGCCCACTTTATAAACTCTGTTTATTCAGGGTGGTAATAGTTTTCCTGCTGCTACAGCTCTCTGGGACTGCTTCACTGTCCTATATTGGCTTCTCAGCTCTTTCCTCCCTTTGGTAATCAATTGCCTGTTTTAAATTCCCTCTGCTTTCATTACAGGGAAATTTCCTTTTTTTTTTTTTTTTTTTCTGATGGGCTTATAAAGGATACATTCCGAATAGTTCTGTTTTTAGAAGTGGCCCAGTGAAAACCATATATGAGGCAGATGTTTGGTTTATTATTTACTTACTAATGTTCTTGTCCTTCCTGTCTTCCCTCTGGGATTCTGTTAAGGACCAGACCTGAACTGTTCTAGACTGGTATCTCTGCTGACATGAACGTCATTGGAAAAAGAATACTGGTTTCATACATATAAGGTTAATTGATTGATGGATTTGGGGGCTCAGTAAATTCACTGGATGCTGGAGCCTCAGTATTGGGATTAGGTAGGAAGCCAGGCACCTTTATGGTCATAAGAATGTTCTTTTTGCCACCACCATGGCTGACTTCTAACCTGACCTTCCATCCTCATGAGGTCCAAGATTTCAAGTTGGCAGAGAAAATGCCACTGGTGAAGCTTAAGTCATGTGGCTCCCTCTGTCTGTACTAGAGGACATGGGAACAGGGAAGAAGGAGCTCTATACTTCAACTTGCATGATGGATGTGAGTCTAAGAGCTAAGACCCTGCTAAGACCACACACTGGGTAGAAGAGGTGGTTCTCTGGAGGAAATTGGGTCACTGTTGGGAAGGGAATATGGAGGCTGGGCAGCCACAGAAGGACAAATATTCACCACATTCTCAGGGAATGGTAGTTCTTCTTGGTTACCATTCCCAGTCCAGCCTCTCTGGTGAAGGTCTGAGAGTAACTGCTATTTTTTGATGCTCACTTAAGGGTATCTTCTCATTTAAGTCAGTTTACAGATGAGAAAACCATGGCTCAAGATGCTGAAGTGAATGCCAAAGGTCACCTTCCAGGAAATGGAGCACAGCTGGGTTTGAATTCAGGTGTGCCCCCAAGGCCTAGAATGGCAGCCTTGATGTCAGGAAGCCTTTTTCCAGAGGAGCAAATACTTTTGTTCACCAGTCACCCTCCTCAGAGCACCCATTTGATGTCCGGGTTGATTCAGGCACCAAGTTGCTTGCTCAAGAAAACCCATGGTGGGGGCACCTGGGTGGCTCAGTGGGTTAAAGCCTCTGCCTTCGGCTCAGGTCACATTCCCAGGGTCCTGGGATCAAGACCCGCATTGGATTCTCTGCTCAACAGGGAGCCTGCTTCCCTTCCTCTCTCTCTGCCTGCCTCTCTGCCTACTTATGATCTCTGTCTGTCAAATAAATAAATAAAATCTTAAAAAAAAGAAAAATAAAGAATACCCATGGTGGGAAATAGTGTTAGGGGCTGTATTCCAGACTGCGGTTCCAAAGACTTTCCTTTATTTTCTTACTCCTTGAGGTGTTTCCCGGAGAACTCTGGTCTTGTGAAGCAAAAGAGAGACAGACAAAAAAACCTGTGGTTGGACTGGAAAAACTATGTAGGATTATCGCCCTTCAAGACAGTCTACAGTGTTCATGGCGCTGAAAAGTCCTAAAATAATAAGCCCTGTAGAGCTTTCGGCTTCGTTTAACTCAAAATTTATGCACCTATTTTGACCTCGGAATGCGGAGTACTCATTAACATTTGTTTTAGGCAGGATTTTCCAGAAAAACAGACCCAATAGGATCCATATTCTAAGCAGGAGACTCAGGAAAGCCAGTGATGTAATTCTAGTATGAGTCCCAAAGCCTGAGAACCAGGGAGCTGGAGGTGTAAGTCCCCGTCCAGGTGCAGGAGAAGATAACGGGAGATGTCTCAGGTCCAGTAGGCTAGAAGGGAAGGGAGTGAACACCTTCTTCCTTGCCTTTTGTTCTGTTCAGGCCCTTAACCGATGGGATAATGCCCACTCACACTGGATTTTATTGAGTTGACTAATTCGAACACTAACTCATCTGGGAACACTCTTGCAGACATACCCAAAAGTAACGCCTGGTCTGGACACTCTGTGGGCCGGTCAAGTTCACACATGAAATGAACCATCACAACAGATCATTTGATGAACATCAATCAGGGAACGTTTACTGTTGTACTATGTTCCCATCTAGGTAAACTGATGAGGAGGTGGTTTCAAGGCCCAAGCTGTAGCTGCTTTGAGGGATGGGGGGAAATATGCTGGTCGCTCAGGTACGCCGCACCACTCTGGTGGGGCGTTTTTGCCATGCAGTTTTGGTTACAGTCCAGAAATTCTGGGCCTTCCTCAGACCTGCCCACATCGCAAGACACAGCTTAGGTTTATGAGTGGCTTTCCCTTTCTTTTTCCTCCCCAAATGCACAGGTGTACCGCTTTGCTATGTCACCTTCTAGAAACATGAAAATGAGTCTAAATAGATTTGGGACCATTATGACACTAGTTATAGTAACTAGGGATATCCCAGGTCTTTAAAAACTACGTTTGGGGACAATACTAGTTTCAGTGTTCAGCTAACTAACTCATGGTTGTTGTATCCTGGGTTTAGGGGCAAACTCCTGATGCCATTTAGTCTTTCCCTGACACAGGCACGGAGAGAAGAGAATTCTACAATATAATGGAGCATTCTCAATTAAAAGAAAGCAATCCCACCTCACATCTTTTATACCTGACCTCGTTTTAGAAATGAACAACACAGCAGTCTTTCCAATTGGAATCTTCTGGGTTTTGTGCTTGCGTGTGTGTTAATGGTGGTGGCAGTGGTGGCTGTTTCATGGAATGCTCATTAGAGAACTAAATAATAAGGTCTCTGTAGAGTTACAGTGACTATATTTGAACTGTCAGCCATCTTCCCATGATGCACTGCAGCTTGCATCTTTTGGCTGCAAAGCTGTGATGTTATAAATCTGGAAAGAGACAGGCAAATTACAAATTAGGCATATTGTCCTATTAGCTGCAGGTTTCATGATAAATTCTGCACATAAAAACTTCCCAGTAATGGTTCTATCTATGAGACTTTGTACATATTCCGTATATATCTTTTGAAATGAAGACCGATGAGTAATGGTTTGGTTGAGGAATAAATACATAATGAAGAATCACCTTTGATCTTTCTTGCTTTCTATGAGGTCAAAGTTGGGATGGGTTATAAATCATGATTTATGCTTTAAAGTCTGTGGTATTTTTTTTTTAAAACAGTCTATTTCCCCATTGTTTTGATTTCAGTTGTTTAATTATTCATCAACCTGCAGTTCTTCCACTTTTTCAATGTTAGGTGTATTTGTTTAATTTTGGATACAGTTTGATTTTCAAGACTTGACTTTTTTTCCCACCTCCGTGCATTGTCTTTGTGTTTACTGTGTTACATGACTATGCTATGAAGATTTAGTTGTGGTAAATAAAAACCCAAAATACGTATGTGTATCCATCCTATGAACTGTGACTGCAATCAGGGATTTTTAAGTAGAATTTTCAGGTGTTTTCTTCACTTGCTACATTTTTTTTTCCTTTCCTTCCTTTCTTTTTCTTTCTTTCTTTTTTTTTTTTTTTTTTAAGATTTTTATTACTTATTTGACAGACAGAGATTACAAGCAGGCAGAGAGGCAGGCAGAGAGAGAGGAGGAAGCAGGCTCCCGGTCGAGCAGAGAGCCTGATGTGGGGCTCGATCCCAGGACTCTGGGATCATGACCTGAGCTGAAGGCAGAGGCTTTAACCCACTGAGCCACCCAGGTGCCCCTTTTTTTTCTTGAAAAATAAAAAAATTTTAAATGCTTATAGGAGCTGCGGGACCTCAAAAACATGACATGCTTCACACACAATTGTAATGAATTTTTGAACACAGCTTGACTTGGTAGTGTGAGCATCTGATGAGAAGGAGTTTTTAAAAAACGATGTTTCTTAATACGATAATAATAGAGGAAACTTGAACTGATTTTGCGGTCCCAGCGAGGTAACCTGCTCCCCTTAAACTAGAAAGACAGCAGGCAAATTTCTTTTTATCGTAGTGGTTGGTTTTAAATTTTGGGGTTGATGGGTGGACAATACTCTGTGACACATACAGCCCCTAAACTCCATGCTATTCAGTGCTACAAAACATCAATCAACCTTTTAGCATAATGGGATGTTATAATTGGATACTGGCAAAAGCTTATTTCACACATTACTTCTGTTAATTTGTTTTTATGCCCCTGTTAAATATCCCTGCCACTTTGTACCTCCTGGGGAAGAAACAGTTGGTAACACACTTGAGACGAACCTCGGAGGGCTTCACATACAGGGTAAAATGCTTCTTTTCTCCCCCATATTGTGTTCCTACCTTGAGAGTTCTCTTAACTCCGAGACTTGGAACGAGCACGGAATATTTTAGCAAAGCCAGCGTCACCTCATTAAGCATCCTTCACAAGGGTTGAATGTGGCCGTGCGGCCATTCTAGTGAATATAGTCCCGGCACTAAAAAACATTTATCGCCATCATTAAAAAAAGAACTTTTAAAATGAGTTTGAAAGAAAGTCATTACCTCCTTAACTACCAAATAAACTCAGTGGTCTATGTAGATGATGATGAAATATCCCTGGTGCTTCCATCTTCCTCTCTTTGTTCCGTACGCTGTAATTCATGCTGTCTGTGCTGACAGCTCTCCCTCCAGGACCCTCCCCGCGCCTGTCCGCTGCCTCTCCTCGCTTAATCGTGTTTGCCTTGTTTGCTCTCTGCTCTTGTTTTCATCTCAGAATAAACTTTATTCCTTACTGTCTTTTAAAGTGTGTGTGTATGTGTATAATCTAAGGTATAGAAACTTTAAACGAAACTTGACTGCTTTGGGGAACTATTTTTAGCAAATTTAGCTTTTGGATTTCTGTTACTGTTTTTTGCAAGCACGGGAATTCACTGATGAGTAGAGGTTGTAATCTATTCAGGGAAGCTTAAATGAATTGACTTAAATCATCAGGGATAGAGAAGTGTCTAATTTCCCTACCTTCCACCTGTCCAAAGTCTAAATGCTTGGTGTCTGGAAAGCTCCACAGATCCTAAGCGGACACACTGGGCACTTTTTCATTAAGGGAGGGCAGATCACAGAAGTCTTCCCTTCTTCCCATTTTCTCCTGCCTGCTTTGTAGTGCACTCTAAACGTGGCTGTGCCCTATCTTTGATAGCAGTGAGGTTTGGCAAAGTCATTTGAAGGAGCAGTACAATCACCAGGGGTTGGTTCCTTTGTGCTGGCCGGCCATTTTCTTGGCCTCACATTTCCACAGCAATATCCAGAGGGCTTTGGGCAAGCATTAGCTAAGTCTCCCTTTTACAGCCAGGTCAGAATTTTAAAATTCATGGTGAATCGCTGGTACCATTTCGTGACTGGAGGTTTCCTAAAATTAAATGCATGTATTCGAGTGAAAAGGGGCTTGGCAACAACCAACCAAGAACCACACCAACATGTGTGAACGCTGTGAATATTTGTGTTAATGTGAAGCTAATAATGTCTCTAGCAGCATTGAGGCCTGGGTATCTACGTCCATTTAGGTCCCCTTCCATTAGCTCTGGGTCTGGCAAGCAGGACAAGGGATGAAGCCTTGACAGCTAAAGAATGAAATCCAGGGGGAGGCAAACAGTTGGGAGACCTGATTCTAGTTCCTCTCCCTCCTGCCTGGATTCTAGTTCCTCTCTCTCCTTACATACCTTCAGAGCTTTACTTTGATTAAGAGAAGGCACGGGTACGAAACTGGACCAAATAATGGATGTGAAAGCCCTTGCTGATAACATGGATTCATTATAATTGCTGTTTGGCTTGATTTGTGACAGGACCGATGTCACAGAGTGTGATCTGTGTGACCACACGGGCCCTGAGCTCAGAAGGCCCCTGTGCTTGGTGTGGTGTTCTACTGTTGCCATCTTGAAATTCTTAATAATTTCAGAATGAGGGGCCTCACATTTTCATCCTGAACTGGGTTCCCTTGTTGGGTAGCCCATCCTGACTGTGGGCCCGCAGTTGGCTCAGATGGCTGGATTGGTTCACTCAGCGAGTGTCACTGGGCCCTGCTCCAGGAAAGTGGGATTTTATTTTTTGTCCTGGGTCTGTCTTGAGCCTCACATAGTTACAGTTGTGGGTCAAGGCTGTCACTGCTGGGGCTCTCCTCAGCAAGGCAGAGGCCTGTCAACTGGGAAACCACTGCCACTGAAGCCACAGGGAGCCTCCTTGGTAGGTCCACCTTTAAGACTTGGAGAAATGTTGAAATTATATTTATGCAAAATTTTATGACATTCTCTTTCACCTTTGGACCTACCTCTGCTATTAAGGAGTAGTGTTTGGAAAGGGATGGCGGTGCTGAAGGTTGTCATAATAATTGGAGCAGGGCAGGTGGAGGGACAACACTGGCCCTTGGTGGCACGGGTAAGGAATGCTAGATTTCCTGCCACGCATGGACAGCCTCACATCGTGGGTACTTTTCTTGCTTCCCATACAACATCCCACGTGCCGTTCACATCACCTAACCAGTCATTCTTGTAGTGAAAAGTGGTTTCCATTACTGAACGTAGGAATCCCAGGTTCCACACAAGTACACTCTACTTTTTTTTTTTTTTTAAAGTTGTATTGATTTATTTGCTAGAGAGAGGGAGAGAGAGAGAGAGAACACAAGCATGAGGAGCGGCAGGCAAGGGGAGAAGCAGACTCCGCGCTGAGCAGAGAACCCAACATGGGGCTCAATCCCAGGACCCTGGGACCATGACCTGCACTGAAAGCAGATGCTTAACCCACTGAGCCACCCACATGCCCCTTTACATGGTTTTTATATACCCTGAGTCATGCAGCAATGCAACTGCCGTCCAAAGAGAGAAGGTTCTAGTTTGTTTCGTCCAGAGCTTGACTGTGAACTATTTATTCAGTATTTTTTAAAAAAATATTTTATTTATTTATTTGACAGAGAGCACAAGGGGGCAGAGAGGCAGGCAGAGAGAGAGGGGGAAGCAGGCTCCCCCGCAGAGCAGATGTGGGACTGGATCCCAGGACCCTGGGACCGTGACTTGAGCCAAAGGCAGAGGCTCTAACCCACTGAGCCACCCAGGCGCCCCTACTCAGTGTTTTTTGAAGGTTGTCAATGAGGACAGAAATGTGGGTGGCACTTGACTCCCGCTGAAGCACACCGGCTGTAGTGTGTCTACAGCGGCTCTGGCATTCAGGGTGGTTTGATGCACGTGTAGACACACGGCTACACTTATTAAGGTCTCGTTCTGACATGTGAAGTCCAAACTTCATTATACGTAGGTCCAAGCATCTGACATCTGCTTTAAGGTCTTCTTCAGTTCAGGGATCAGCAAACTAGGGCCAAAGCTGTCCTGGCGTCTCTTTCTAGACTGCTCAAAGCCTCACCAATACTCAAGTTGTGAAAAAGAAAAAAAACGAGGGCCAAAGCTGTCCTGGCGTCTCTTTCTAGACTGCTCAAAGCCTCACCAATACTCAAGTTGTGAAAAAGAAAAAAAAAAAAAAGAAAAAAAAAGAAACAAAGACCCTCTTCAGCCCACAAAGCCTGAAATACTGACCAGATGAGCCTTTACAGAAAAAAAATGTGCTGACTGCTGGTCTACTGTAATAATGCTTAAGTGGTGATATATCAAAATATATAGTTCATTAAAAATTATTTTCTTTTTTCACATCTCCTTTATATACAGGTAAGGGCATCATGTGGATTAAGGCCATTTGACTATTGGTTGGATATTTGCGGCTTTCCCTCAGAAAAGTAAAAGGAAATGACCGTTTGTTATGTCAAGGTCACTTTTTGGGAAGGGTGCTCTGGGTTGAAGATTCACAAACGCTGGCCTCCCGTCCACTGCTGGAGAAGTGCTTTCTGTCTGCACTCCCATTGTCTTTAGCTCGTGGTTTCCTCAGAGCACACTCACACTCACACCCCATTCCTCCTTTCCCTCTCACTTCAAGCCCCAGCGACTGACAGTGGCTGCACCAGAGCTAGCGAGGGGTTGTCTATGGGCAGCAGATTCCTGTGTTTCCCTCTGTGGGCACTGGTCTCCTGGGCCCGGCCCCACACAGCCCAGACCCGCAGCCTGCCTTCTGGCCCAGAGCTCCCTTCCTGATCCCGGCTGTCCTGTCTGGCCTCCTCTCTTGCCATGTCCATTCTCCCCTTTTGTTGTCTGGTTCTCTCTCAGTTTCTCAAACATAATACGTTCACGTTTCCCCTTGGTCTTGGTGGATATTCCACCCCCCCACCCCCCCCCATTGCTTGGCTTTTCCCAACTCCGCCTTCCTGCCGTGGTGCTGCCTCCCTGACTGGCCTCCGCCTCCATGAGAACAGACCTCCCTCATGCGCCTTGCTCCCTCCATTGCTCGGCTCCAGGCCTGTGCCTGGAGGCACAGTCACGATTCGTATGCCACAAGCTCACCCTTCAAACTCTGTAATTTTCTCCCGTGTGAGGCATATGTGGAAAAAGAAAAATTAGCCCTGATGTCTTAATACTATGTTGGCCTGCTTTTATAAGTAAGACCTTTAGAAGTGTATGTGTGAGTTTTCAGTACACACTGGCTGGTCAGAAGGATTAAGACCTCCAGCCATTCCATGTGGAAGGGTGAGAAACCATAATAAGGAGTCACTGGAAAGCTTGGACTTAGGCCTAGGGGATTCAAGGAACATGGAGACACCACTTTTTGGGAGGAATAGTCCTGTGGAACTTACCCGGACACCTTTTCTCTAAAAACTGCCTTCCCACTTAGCAACTAGGTCTTTGCCACACAAAGACCAGCTACACCTAGTGAGATCCGTGGAGATATTTGGCTTTTCCTCCGTGCCTTAGTCACTATCAGCATACTAGTGACTAGTCATTAGTCACTACTATCATCAGTTCACTTTAGAGTTTTTACAGTAATTTTCTGACTTCAGGAGCAAATCTATTACTCCGGTAGGGAGCAAAAATAATAGAGAGGCTCTCTTCTCTGTGATCCTCAACTGTCCCATGTAACAGCACCTTTGGTGCCCCTGGAGTTGCCATGTCTGCATTAGGACCCCTTCACAAAAGGGAACTTATTGGGTCACGTAACTTCTGGCTTCACTGGTTGCAGTTGTTTAAATGATCTAGTCAAGGATTTCTCTATCTCTTCTCTCGGGAGTGCTTCATTCTCAAGCTTGTTTTTCTTCATGGATCTCCTCCCCCTCCATCTCATTTTTCATGGAGAAGAGTAGCAACATCCCCTGATATTTGAAAGAAGACACTGGGCACAGGCGACTCAGCAACCTTTTGTTTTTTGGAAAGAATTGTGTTCAAGATGTTTGTATTGTTGGCCTTGTGTGTGGTAAGCTTACTAGGATAGCATCTCCCTGGGAGAGGCTGACGTCCAGTTTCCAGAGGTTAAGTTAGAGAGTATAATCGTGACTTGAAGTCAGGCTTCCCTCTCCAACATAAAGTGGATATTGTTTCTCTCTGTCATTCTGACTCCTCTGTACGTCTCTCTTAATTAGGCTTGTATACAGGAATTGGTATTTAAATGTCAACCTCCGAACCCCATCTGTGACCACAATTTGTGGTTTTCATCTGAATAGTTTAGCAATAGCCCAAAGAAAAGTTTCCTTTCTTTGTACTGTGTAAGAGAAGTTTCCGTGTAACCCTCATTCGTTAGGCCTGATTCACATACCTAATTTTGAGCTGTTACTGATTGGCCACACCGAGCGTCACAAAGGACCCTCAGGTCCACAGGCCACACAAACTGAAAGGAAGAAAGGCGAATGTCTATCAACAGTTGTTCTCCAATGGTTAAGTAAATATCAATTACTTGGGGCTCTTGATAAATGTAGATTCAGATTCACTAGGCTCCAGGGTGGGGCCTGAGATTCTGCATTTCTTTCTTTGTTTTTTTTTTTTTTTTTAAGATTTTATTTATTTATTTGACAGAGAGATCACAAGTAGGCAGAGAGGCAGGCAGAGAGAGAGAGAGAGGGAAGCAGGCTCCCTGCTGAGCAGAGAGCCCAATGCGGGGCTTGATCCCAGGACTCTGGGACCATGACCTGAGCCAAAGGCAGAGGCTTTAATCCACTGAGCCACCCAGGCGCCCCAAGAGATTCTGCATTTCTAATGAGCTCTCAGGTGATGCTGATGGAGCTGGTCTGGGCACCACATTTTGAGTAGCAAGGTCTGAAGGAACACGGGGATGTGGTTACTCAAGGTGCATGATGCTGGGCAGGGGAAGGGGACCAGAGATGGCCGCCATGATCCTTTCCTGTCAACCCATTTTTTTTTTTTTTTAAATCACTTCTGCTTAGTGAACACAAGCTCTAAATTTCTCAGGGGACTTACCTCAACAACCACAATGCAGTGTGACCTGTCCTTCATTGAACTCCTTGCATAAAATTCATCAAATTATTGATGATGGTGAGACATCTGGCATGAAAAAATTCTCGAGGTTAGATTCATTCCTAAAACACTCAAAGGAAGGAAGAAACCTCTTTCTGACATGGGAGCACTGTTCTGTAGAGCTCCTGCTCTAAGGCCATCTACTCTGTATGGAGACTGAGATTGAGTGGGTTTCTGTGGCCTGGCCCACCAAGATAACTTGCTTCATTGGAGGAAACTGGTTCTACATTCCAAACTGATAACTTATGAAACCAGGCAGCTGGAACAAAAACTGCTTGGTGGAACACATTTTTTTCTTGGCTTGAGAATAGGCGAGAAGGCCACTTATTATTTGAGAGTACTGATGCTGATGAGGTAACAGGGGTTTATCTGGAGGTGATGAGGTGGTTCTGCTTACCTAATGCAGTATTAGACGCCCCCCCCCCCCCGCCCTTGCCGATAACAGCCTTTTATTTTACTCATAAGTGTGTAAACTGGTCAGGGTTTAATGGGACAAAGCCCGTCTCAGTTCTACTTGGTGTTAGTTGGGGTAGATAAAAGGCTGGAATCATCTGAAGGTTCACTCATAGATCTGATTCCTGAGGAGACTCACACAGCTGGGGGCTGGCACAGCTGGACTTCTGGGTGTTTCTCTCTAACTCTCTCTCGCTTCTCCATGTGATCCCTCCAGCCTGGACACTTCCTTCATGTGAATGCAGGGCTCCCAATGCACATGTGGAAAGAGCAGGAGTGGGGAGAGGGGGAGGGGAAAAGAGAGAAAGGGAGATGCACATGGTGGTGGTGGTGCTGGGGGAGGACCAAGCTGAAGCCCCATATCCTTTTATGACTTGTCCTTGGAAACCACACAGCATCACTTTCACTGAATTCTGATCTGTCAGTGCAGTTACAAAGACCCACAAAGTTTCAAGGGGAGGGAACTTGGACTTTTTGTGTAAAGTTTCAGTATTGCAGTATAAGAGGAACCTGAGGGATGGGGGGTGTGTGTGTGTGTGTGTGTGTGTGTGTGTAGCCATCTTTAGAAACTATGAACTGGCACAGAGACTATGGGTGACATGATAGCTTTGTAAGAATACACACCTGACTGATGTTTTCAAAGAGAATATATAGCTTTAATATCTAAAAAAAATTGCAACAAAATGACTTTGATAAAAAGTCCTATAGGGGTGCCTGGCTGGCTCAGTTGTTAACCATCTGCCTCTGGCTCAGGTCATGATCCCAGGGTCCTGGGATTGGGGCCCTGCCCTGGGCTCTCTGCTCAGTGGGAAACCTGCTTCTCCCTCTCCTTCTCCCATTCCCCCTGCTTGTGTTCCTTCTCTCCCTCTCTCTCTCTCTGTCAAATAAATAAATAAATAAATAAATAAATGAATAATAAAATCTTTAAAAAAAAAAAAGGACCTTGTATAAGATCTAAGCACCAAAACCTTGGCCAATATGTAATGTCCTTCTCTGCCCTCTTCTCCTAGCCATTCCCATCACCGATTATGACAGAATCAAGCCCCTTCAACAGAGAATAAGGCATTGGTCATTGGGCTGGCCAAATCACAAACAAACCGATTTCTTCTCAATTCTTCCTGATATTACAAACCAGGAGCAAGTGAAAAGCTCAGGGTTTTCTAAGTCAAAGAGGTAGAGAAAACCTCCTTGAAACAATGGCCAGTCCTTTCTGTTCAGCCCAACTGTGTAATTTCGAAGCCTGGCGTTGGGCTCCAACAGCAATATCCTAGCTGCAGGGCATGGCGGCAGATGGAGTATGGCGTCTAATAAGCTCCAACTCCCCATTGCCGCCTGGCCACATAAGGAGAGCAGTAATAACACTCCAAGAATGAAAACATCCATCAAAGCCTGACAAACCTCTGACATAGATTTTCTTTATGTTCCTAAAAGAGCTAGTTAAATGTGATGGAACTGCTAATAAAAATTCTTTGGTGGTCCTAATGAAACAGCTTGGTACACCCAATCTCCTTCCTTGTTAGGCGAAAAGGAAAACCATATTAGAATTTTTGGTGGCTAACATTGTTTGTGGTCTGGTGGAACGGAGGGGAACTGGATCAAAGCAACTCAACTCACTTGTCTTCTGGAATGGGAGACAACACAGTAATGAGTTTTAATGGTAGTCTTGCCACAGAGAGATCGACTTTGTCATTGTAGTCCAAGAACAGAAGCTTGGAGGGATCAGGGGATGAGGGGACAGGATTTGCTTTTCCCTTGGTGGGTCTAAGATGTTTTTTCTTTCATCGAGCATGGTCCCTCAGGCCATTGAGGTATTTCTTCTGGACTCAGCAGAATGGAGAGTGATGCATTCCATGCTGGCATCAGCACTGCCTGCAGAGGAATTTGTAAGGCACTTCATTGCAATGTAATGTCTTGGTCATTTGTAGGTGGTGTCCCCCCTCACCTGAACTGCACTGACCATAATACATCTGGAGTGATACAACATTGCATTAGCCCACCCTGATTACTTCCTGTTTCCCAGTGTCCACTGTTGGCTTCCTTGTTTCCCTGTCATTTAAGGGGGTGGTGGCTCCTTTTTTCTTTTTTAGAAACAGTGGGTGATTCGGGGGGGGGGCAGAGGGAGCGGGAGTGAGAGAATCTTAAGCAGGCTCCACACCCATCATGGACCCGATGTGGGGCTCGATCTCACCACCCTGAGATCATGAACTGAGCAGAAATCAAGAGTCAGACACTTAACTGACAGAGGTACCCAGGTGCCTTGAGGGGGTGGTATCTTTGACCAAGCCAGGAGTCCTAAGGTCTGTGGTCTCTTGTCTTCTCATGCTCTACATAGCCATTCCTTCGGAAATCTGGCCAGTCTCCCAGGACACCGTTATGAAGCAGGGTCTATACTGAGACTATCCCTAGGACCCAAAGCAACCCTGTCCCCTTTCTATAGAGTCTGGGGGAATTTCTCTTACTTTCTCTCCTTTCTTTCTGAAGCTCGTTCCTTCCCTGCCCCATCTAGCATTCTGGCTTTCCTGAATGTGGGCTTTTACACAACCTAGGGAAGGTGGTGACCTCAGAGAGGAAGAAACCTATGAATCAGCTTCTCAAAAGCATAAACTTATGTGTTGAGGATTCTGGGTGTCATGTTGATCTTATTCAGGAAGAAACCAAGACCTAGGTAGATGAAGGGACTAGGATAAAATCACACTGTTAAGAAGCTGAGTGAGGCTTATGTTCTGTGAGTTCAAGCCCTGCATCTGGACACCTCTCTGTCGGTCGGAACCATCAGAGAGGTTCATCCAATAGGACCTGTTCATATAGACAATGCACTTCTGAATATTTGATGTCAACAGAGCCACTTATTTCTAACGTTCTCTGGGCAGAGCTGTGGACTTAGAGTCAGAGCGTCTGGGAATTCTGACTTTCCAGCTGCCACAGGTGTGTGATCTTAGACAAGGCATTTGACCTCCCATGATCTCACAGTTTTGAAATCTAAAATCCTGGCTCAGTCAACTTCACAAATATGGATTGGAGGAAAATGTTGGCAGCCTTTAGTGAGTTAGAAGTGCCACATGGGTACGACATAAACAATCGCGATCATCATGGTCTGCCTTGACTTGCCCCAAACTCCAAGAGGTCAAGCTCTTCACTTCCTCCAGTCCCGAAAGTCTCCACAGACAGTCATGGCAGTCATGACATCACAATAGGGGCATTGGAGGCATAAATTTGCTTATTATTTATTTGTGTGACCCAGCTCTGTTTCCTGCCTCCTTGGGATTTGACACTCCTACACAGAAGTTTGGGATGCCGTCATGTTGACAGAAGTCACTGAACAATTAACCTGTATCATTAATAGTTTGTTAGCAACCTCCTTGCTTGGCTGATGTGTGGCCCTGGGCATCTCAATTAACCATTGTTCCTCCCTAGTGTATTATGAAAGGGGTTGACTATGCTCTGTGACAGTTCTATCCCGGAGGAAGAAGTTCTCCTGATTAAAAAATAAAAGACTCCTCTCACATCTGCTTTGCAAACATGGCCCCATCCCTTGCTTAAGATCTGCAGATCTTAGGTGCCAAGTAGAGCAGAATGCTGCTTTTGTAGCGCTCTGTTACCATCTGCATAATGGGAACCCTTGTTCAGGGAACCGGTTGTTTCTTTTTTATTTATTTATTTATTTATTTTCAAAGATTTTATTTATTTATTTGACAGAGAGAGATCACAAGTAGGCAGAGAAGCAGGCAGAGAGAGAGAAAGGGAGGCAGGCCCCCTGTTGAGCAGAGAGCCCGATGTGGGACTCGATCCCAGGACCCTGAGATCATGACCTGAGCTGAAGGCAGTGGCTTAACCCACTGAGCCACCCAGGCGACCCAATTGTTTCTTTTACCAGGCTGAGTTGCCAGGGATCAGCCACCCCCCCCCCCCCCAATTTCTGATGGTATCACCAGCACCATCTAGCAATGTATTTTGTAAACAGTAAAGCTTGTCTGAATTGAATCTTACTACTGATTTGCCTTCTCTAGAAAGAATGGCTAGTGGACTTGTGAGAAGCCGTTATTCGTAGAACAAACTTGTTTGGCAGATAAATTGGTTGTTTAACTGCAGAGGGTGAATACAAAGAAAACACTTTCTACCATGTACTATTATATCAAAGAGCACACCACAGTAGGCTAAACCATGGCATGGACAGGTCAAGACAGCTTACTCTGACATCTGCCAAAATGCCTCTAAAGTTATTTTGGATGTTGCCTTGGAAATAAGCTTATTACCAGGCTCGGAACATGAGAGGGTCATGAAGCCAGAATTGGATATATGTGAGGTATGAGGGGAGTATTTAAAAATACATATTTCTAGGCCCTCCCCTCAGAGGTCAGTATTCACTGTGTTTTTGTAGCTGAAAATAACCATTTTATTTTGCTTTTTATTTTTGGCATCCGGGTTGGGGAAGGACTTGGTGGGGGTGGTAGGGGTCTGAGCTGCAGGCCTCCAGCTATACTATGGGGACTCCACTTCCAAGATGGCCTCTTTAATTATATGTCTGCTGCCAGCAATGTTCCTTGGCCTGTCTGTCTGTGCCCTTGTAGGCCTCTCCATATGGCTTGGCTACTCGCAGCCTGGTGGTGTTCATGCAATTGTACTTTTTAATAGCAGCTAACTGTCAAGAGGCAGAAACCGGAAGCCATGGGCTCACTTAAATATCCTTGGCCCAGCCCTAGCCTGTGCATCTGGGGCTGCCCTGATTCAAGGGGCCATGGAAATAGGTTCCACCACCCAATAGGGTATTGCATGGTTTCACTGAAAAAAGAGTGTGGGGGATGAGGGATGTTGGGAAAACAAAATTTGCCACATCTAACGCACGCAAAAGAAAGGTCTTCTGGAGAAGATATGCCTAGATAGAGGGTCCTATTATGTGCAGAATTTACAAACAAGTGCATTCATTGGGAATGAAGATGTTGGTGGTAGAATTTTGTAGTCCATGCTTAATAATTTCTATGTTTACAGAATGTTCGTTTCTTTGCATATTTTCATGGCATTGTTGAGAAAAGCAAACTCACTTTCCCAAGGGCTGTTCTCTTTGTCCTACACATCTTCAAGAGCATGTCTCCACACGAGATGTGCCTCTGACTTAATGCATGGCCTTGGAATATTCTCATGTCTTCATGGGTCAGGTTTAAATGTAGATGTCCTCTGACTTTCGTTGAGTTTTAAAAAATTCATACACTCATGTCTTTGCTCCTCGGTGGTATTTCCTCTTTTCCAATAATACTTTAAAATCTAATTTCATTGTTCCATTAGATGTGGTTCTTCCATTTTGATTTCTGCTTTTTCACTCTTCTGCAATTGGGGCTATCATATCAGTGACACTAACTAGTGGTTTTATTACACTAGAGCGTAAAAGAATTGCATTTCCTCTATGTTTATAAATGTCGTATCCACATTCAGGCTGTGCATAGATTTCACTGAAATGCCTTGAACTTGTTAGTTGGTCCACAAATAGCTCCTTTATATATTTATGGTAATACTTTATGTTGAACAACAATTTCACACTTAGAACTGTCCCTACTGGTTTGTGTGTTTTAAATGTCATCTGCTCATATTTATAAATGTGGAATGAGCTCACTCAAATTGGATTTCTTGGGTCCAAGACACTTCTGATTTTCCTAATGACCAAATAACCAAAAAGCAGAACAGATTAAGAAGAAAAAAAAATATATCTCAGGCATACACAATTTTCAAGCAGTTAGGGTTTGTTTAAAGCTGCTTTGTTCGGCAGGAATGGTTAATAAAAGAAACATTTCCCCGAAGAATTGTTGTGGTCTTTAATTAAACTCCTTTCCCATAGGTTTGTAATGTAGTGTTGAACAATATTTGGTCACTTTCTCTGCCTGGTTTTTTCAGTCGCAGGCTGGACTTTATTGGATCTCGGGTCCTAAGGGAACATTAGGAGCAGAGAGAGGCAGGCTGCGTCAAATGAAAAGTTAATTGTGTTTAAGCTGTCTTGGAAACCAACCTCCAGTGTGCCTTAGCTGAGAGCTGCTGTCAACCATTGGATACCTACCGGGCTGTCAAGCTGGGTCTGTGGCCAAGAATTTACCTGCCCCAGAGAAAGCGCAGCCTCACAAAGACTAGTGACTGCAGGGAACATCAATCCAGGTTCTCCCCTCTCGGCGGTCATGGGCTCAGGGACAGCGGGCCATGAGGCAATTCACTTGGCTGGTGGGGCTGGAAGTTGGGGGTTGCTCTGAGGAAGGAGGGCAGTGGGCAGAAGTTCCTCCCTAGAGTTCATTAAGACTCAGAACTGTCTTGTGAAAAAACTGTGATAAATTGCTCTAAATGATCTGGGAGCAAAGCACTGTGGGAGTTGTTGAGATATTTTGTCTAGCTCTCTTCCTTTCCTTGGGTCGAGAATTGTTCTATCAGAGCAGACACCTGCAAAGTGTGCCTGGCGTACTTAAAGTGGGTCACTTTGAGAAGGAACAGCCCCCTTCATGTCTGCAGCTTGGGGAGGGGGGCACCCCCATCTCCTTCAGCCCCGCGGCATGTCCCTGGACACACAACTTTGGGAAGGGAATCTTGGCGGTCTTCCCAGTCTCTGTGAATATTCCGCTTCCTCATCTAGATGGCGATGCCATACCTATTCATTTGATGATTATTAACTCAACAGCTCACATCTTTTACTTGCATTAGTATATGAGGTAATGTGTGAAATGGCTAGTAGTTGGCCATCTTTCAACTTACAGAAATGGCAGTTTTATAAATTTCAGTACATTTTGCACAAGGAAATTAGAAAATAAGGTAGTGTAAACACCACCAAATCAGTAGTCACAAGATGGATTTAAGCCAGAAAGCAGCAGCTCCGTAATAGAGGCATTGTTGATAAGACTAGTAGCTTTTCCACTGAAGAAAGAGTACTTTCTTTTGCTTTGAGGGGCAGTGCAGTGTGGTGGTTAACACTCGGCTTCCATGGCCAAACATGCTTGGGTTTGAGTCTCTGCTTGACCATGTATCAACTGGCTGGCCTTGGGGAAACGTCTGAAGATGAGGCTGTTAATAGTCCCTCCTGCCCGGGATAGCTGAGTAGATCCCAATGGATAGTATCTACCTCACCAGATGTGTCTTCCACCACTTCCCTTTGCAACTTATGACTGGGTATGCTCTGGACTTCTGGGATACCTTTGGCCACTGTGTCTTTGAATGTGCGGTTTCCTCACTCTCCAGAATGTTCTTCTCCTGTGCTTTTTCCTATGGGGTTCCTCCTTGCTTGAGATTTCTGCTCATTTCTTGTTTTCTTAGCTTGCTCTGGGCATCTCAGACTAAGTCGTAATTGTTGACTTTTACCCTCTAGTGGAACCCTATAATTTCCTCTTGTCATAGCGATCACAGGTGTGATTTCAGAGTAAGGTATGTATTGTTTTGATCCATCGATTACCCTCTGTGAGCTCCATTTGGGCAGGAGACAAGATGTTTTTTGTTCATTGTTGCTCCCTGGAGAGGCTGACTCATAGTCGGTCTTCTGGAAGTATTGAACGAATGAAGCAGCTTGCATTCTAGAAGTTCTTCCATTTTAAGGGTTTGGGGAGAGTCCCTGTATTTCTGTTAAAAAAAAAAAAAGAAAAGAGAAAGCACGTATGTAAGCAGTGTGTACATGTGTTTGTGTGACAATCATGGATAAAGACATCGGTTTAAAAAAAATTCACTCTGGGCATTCTGTGCAAAGTGGTGGATAGGCAGGAAAGTGGAAGGCTTAATAACTAAGGTGCTGTCCGAAGTCTAGGCTCTGGCTTAGTTCATCATCTGTTTGCTCTGTGGTCTTGGAAAAGTTGCTTGTTCTGAAACTCATTTTCTACGTCTATACACTTGATATTAAAAATAGTACCTAAATGTTATGAGTTGAATTATGTCCCTTCCAAATTCACATATTGAAGTCTTAACCCCCAGTACCTCAGAATGTGACCTTAGTTGAAGACAGCATTTTTACAGAGGTAATCAAGTTCAAGTGAGGTTATCAGAGTGGGGTCTAATCCCATATGACTGGTGACCTTCTCAAGAGGGGTAATCTGGACATAGAAACACACAGAGAGGGACGGTCGGGGAAGAGATGGAGAGCACAGCTGTGTGTCGGCCAAGTTGAGAGGCCTTCTCCCTTCTCCCACAGACTTCAGAAGGAACCATCCCTGTGGACCCCTTGATTTTGGACGTAGAGACTCTAGAATGGTTGAGACAGCAAATTTCTGTCATTTAAGTCACCTAGTCTGTGGCACCTAGTTTGTGGTTTGCTTCAGCCCTTGACAACAGATACACGCAATTAGCCAGTTTAATACACAGTGAGACCATATGTTAAACAATCCAAAAATATCGGCCACTTACAGTGGAAAATATTTATTTTTCCTGCCCATGGGCCTGTGTGTTGGTTGTAGTTCACCCAGACACGAGGCCAGCTGGGTTCAGATCTGCTCCTTGTGCCTATATCATTCTGGCCCTGGCAGCTACCTGGGGCATGTTCTCCTGGAAGAAGGCAGAAGAGGCCAAGGCAAACGGTGCACGTCCATTGAAGGCCTCTCAGGGCACCATGCCTGGTAGCAAAGCGAGTCACCTGGCCAAGCCTGCTTCAGATAGGCAGAACATAGATGTCTACTGTAGTGGGAAGTATGGAACCTCACATGGAAAAGGGAGAGAGGGACAAAAATCCACTTGATCACCATATCTTTTAAAAAAATTTTTTTAAAAAAGATTTTTATATATTTATCTGAAAGAGAGTGAGAAAATGAGCAGGGTGGAAGGACCGAGGGAGACGGAGAAGGAGACGCCCCGCTAAGCAGGGAGCCTGACCCAGGGCTCTGCCCAGGGACCTGGGGTCATGACCTGAGCCGAAGGCAGATGCTTAACTGACTGAGCCACCCAGGTGCCCCTTAATCACAATATCTTTACATAATGGGGTTTTCTTAGCTAAATCAGATTATGCACTTGAAGCTCTGAGCCCGGGGCCTGGCACCAAGTTGGGGCCCAATAAATGGGTGTTGCTATTGTTATTCTTGTTTTTATTCTTGAATAAATTCTAGTGTTCATCTTCTATTGTGACTCTACATGGACTTTTCCCTTTCAAACAAGTAGAATTAGCTGAATAAATTGCATTAATATTTGGTTAAGTGAAAGTCTCTGTAGGCTGCATTATCGCAGCTGTGATTAATTCTTTTAAATTCTTTTAAATTGCATGTCTGCTTCAGTGGATTGGAACAGAGATATGATTTCAAGCTTATGTTTCTCGTTAGGACTTTGAGGCCACAATTAAATGTGCTTTTTCTTCTTCTTTGAAAAAAAAATCAAAGGCTCTTAAAATGGATTGTTGTGAAAGGACACATAAATAGGTTTTAATCAATAGCTGAATTCTCCAAAGCATCATCAAGACAAAGTGGTAAATGTTCGGATTAAATTTGTGATTGGTTAAGCTAGAAATCCATACAGTTGCATGTCACACAGTATTTAATAGATGGCAGATAGAGTATCTTAATTGTACCCATTTATCACTTCCCTCTGTTTCTAGATGCATAAAGTTATCAAAATCTGGAAACTCAAACATTTTTATTTCCATTTCCTTGGTTGGGCTTTGTTCTCTGTCTTTCTTGGTGTATTGGGTCTGGTTTTGAGCTAAATATTTTTGACACAACCTTCACAACTCATTTGCATTTAAATAGTAACAGGAAATCTCTTTGCCAAGAAGGCTATTGGAATCAAATTTTACACCAGATCTTTTTTTTTTTAAAAGATGTTATTATTGATTTTTTCTGTACATCAAAGTACTTTTTTTTGCTTTTTTAAAAAAATCTAAGTACTATAGGCAGGGTACAGTTTTTCATTTTTCATCTTGCGTGTTTATTATTTCTTCTGATGCTCATAATTTATACCAGTTGCTATAATGTTAAAAATTAGAAATGAACTTCTGAGGTGTTCATTGCCTTTGCTATTGAAATTCCATTAAAGGGAGTTTGAAGTATAAATGCATGCTCTTGAACTTGTTGTCACATGTTGAATAAGATCTCCTTACAGGACAGAGAGGGTGTAATTATAGAAAAGGTGATGAAATCAAATAGATTCCTAATCAGCAAATTGAGGTGTGGTTTATAACATCCCCATGATGAGAAGATTTAATGTGAGTTAAGCAGATTGAAGATGATCAAGGGTGAACATTTCTGGCTGGGAAAACCAGCGTCTTCAGCAGAGGATCACAGAACGAGAACTCCTGGGCATCCAAATGAATTTCACCTTCCACACTACCTCATCGTCCTAGGAATTTTTTTAAAGAAGGTATTAGAATCACAAGAAGGCTTCCCAGCTTGTAAAGCAAAGTCAGCTGCATCAGCGTTCTTAGACATTGTTATTCTAGACATCTTGGGAAGAAATTCATTGTGTGCTGAGATCTTGTTATAATTCTCCCTGAACTGGATTTAAGGAAAGGCTCAGTAAAACTTGTTTAATAATAACTTACATGCGATTGAGTGTTTATTCCTTTCTGGGTGTTGAGAGTCTTACATAGATTAGTTCATTTTATTCCTGCCAAAAGTCTTTTGAGGTTGGTCATCTTACTCCCATTTTCAGAAGATAAAACTGAGGCTTGAGGAGGCTGGGCAGTGGACCAAGTGCTGAGCTGGAAGCAATGCTTTGGCAGCTAGCCTGCAGTGCCTGCAGTCTTAATTCACACATTGGTGGTCAAAAT
Organism: Mustela lutreola; assembly: GCF_030435805.1. Lineage (NCBI taxonomy): Eukaryota > Metazoa > Chordata > Mammalia > Carnivora > Mustelidae > Mustela > Mustela lutreola. The sequence goes on from NC_081291.1 coordinate 40,719,734, forward strand.
GTCTTGTCTGTCCTTCTTTTGGCATCTCCTTCTTTCCTTCAGCTGTTTGGGTAGACACCCTGTACTCTGTATTCTGTTTATGCACTAGGGATATGGTGTATTTCCAGCAGAAAAAGATGCCTGTCTTCCAGGATTTGATAGTCCACTGAGGAAACAGACAAGAACTCATACAAATCTATAATGTAATGGCTGGTCGACCAAAGTGCATTAATCGTAAGGCTGAATAAGGGGCTACAAGGCTGGGAGAAGAAGGGATGTCTTAGAGATGGTGATGTTTGAGAGTTTTCAACAAAGAATATTAAGGGGTTCTAAAATTCATAGAGCCGCTGGCTGGAAAAGCAAGTTAGCATGCTCTACCGGAGTAGGATCACATCACGATGAAATGTGGTGTGCACATGACGAGTGTATGCAGTGGGGGTAGGTGGGGAATGACAGCAGAGATGGGCAGCCAGCTAGGACCAACTAGTCTCAAGTTCAGGTCACACCGGCATTCCTTCTGTCCTCCTTCCTGCCACCAGGTCTTTGTAGAGCACTTGGCAGACTGTTCCCTGTGCCCCTTTTCTACCACCTTCACCTGGAATTTTTAATCTTTCAGATCTCTGCTCATTTATCACATTCTCAAAAAAGCCTGCCTTGATTCCTTGCACAATGCCATATTCTTCGTTTGCGCTACTCCTAGAATGCTGTTCACTTCTTTTGAGCATGCATCTCTGGCGAATGAGCTATTTTTTGGCAGAAAAATAGCTGTGTGAGTGTTGTCTTCCTTGCCCCGTTGAACTATAAGCTCTTTGTGGATAGGGTCTGTGTCTCTTTGAGCTCATCAGTTGTCCCCAGAACTTACCAGAACATAGAACTTGTTAAATAGTCTGCCATTTATTAAAAATGCATGAATATCGACAATTTGATATATCTCTCTTTGTAGGTATAAGTCAACTTTAAATTTTACTTTAGGAGTAGTTAACATTTGGATTAATCAGGGACCAATTTTCCAGGGCTGCCATCAGATATCACTGTCTGCTAATTAAACATAAGGGATGTTAGAAATAAATGTTATTGGTGAAATAAATGGTGTTCAAGATATCCATTGGTTAGAATCTGCCCTTGCACAAATGGAGTTGTTACAGAAAAAATGATTTATGACACTTGTTAAAGATGGTAAGGCAGACTTTATCTAGGACCATCCAGATAGGTGCAGAGAGCACTGTAATTGGATTTTACACTGGGGGAGAGAGAGACTGGATCCAACTCCCAATACAGCACAGACAAGTGGGAATTTATAGCAAAGGAGCAGAATGAGGGCTAGTGGATGGAAAATTACTAAGAGGGAACATGGGGGGTAAGAAGGAGTTTTGGCTAAACCAGTCTAACAGGATTCTTATTGAAGACAGGCCAGGTGGTCAGACATCACCTGCGGGACACTGGGGATGAAGAACATGATGAGATATCGAGAATGATCAGTTGTCAAAGGTAGAGGCGTTCTGATTCAACTGACTTCTCAGGGTTCTTGCTAAAACCAGATTTTATGACGATGTGTGCAGATGGGCCTGGGAGAAGGTTCAGGACCCCAAGTTTGCTCAAGCAAAGAATCTCTGCCAGGGTTGAAGAATAAAGTTAACATAGGCCCAGAACTCTGAAGGATCCTAGTCTCTCTTCTCCAGGGAAGACTCTGTTGCCTAAATTGACTAAATGAGAGGTGAACCTCGCTTTGGAACACGTTGTTACCTCAGGATGAAACTTCTGTGCAACGCGCTTTATCAAAAACCTGAAAACCTGAGAATGGAGGCCTGGCTTGGGCCAGGCCCAGATGGTTTGATTCTCTAGGACCTGCTTGCTCAGAACTCTTTGTAGGTGTGGTGACCTTCAGCCTGAGACTTGCTTACGTGTGACATACTGCTCAGGTGGGAAGAGGGGGTTGAGGAAAAATACAGCTCGAAATTGCCTCTAAACATTGGAGGTTCTCCAGATTCAGTAGGGAAGTTTGGCAACTGTGAATGGCCAAATTGGCTTTGGTCATCTTACAAGAGAGCAATAGACCATTGTTGAATGGAAGAGGCGGTGGTGGGTTAGAGAATACCAAGATAGCGTCAACACGTCCTGATGACTGATTTATTTGGATGTGAGGGAAGAGGTGAGGATGACTGATGCATTGGTCCTGGGAGCAGGTGTGGGTTGGTTGCAGGAGGCTTATGACTCCATCTTGTAAACTGGGCTGGTCCCTGACTCTATTAGGAAGCAGACAGTGTTGGTCTTTGGTAACCTCTCACCTCTTTCATTGTGCCCATTGTGAAATATTTCTCACCCAGTGCTCTGCCAAGTAACATCCCATCTGCTGATGTGCTGTGCCTGAAAGTCTCATGGTCTTTGTTTTCCAGAAAAGGCACTTTGGAATCATCTGTTTACTCAACCCGTATTGTGATGGTTATGGCTGGAAATCTGGGGGACTCCAGGCCATGTAAATAAATCTGTGCATTTTAGAAAAAACTTTTATTTTGAATTCAGTTTAGATGTACTGAAAAGTTGTACAAGTAAGTGAGGTAATTCTCTTAGATCTCTTTCTCTCCTTGCCCCAATCATGACATGGCATACAACCTTGGTGTGATTATCAAGAAGAGGAAATTGCGATTGATACAGCATTCTCAACTACACTGTGGTCCTTATGTGAAATTCACCACTTTTTCTCGAATGCCCTACCATTCCCCTTCTTCGTGACCTTAACACTTTGGAAGAGGACAGGCCAGTTACTATTTTATAAATGGACCTTAATTTGGGTTTGTCCAATGTTTTCTCATGATTGGTCTGAGGTTATGCACTTTCAGCCACAAAACTACTGGGTTTTCCTCAGTGACTGACGGGCAGGAGTTCGTAACGTTGGTATGTCTTATCGTAGGTGATGTTTTCTTTGATCGCAATTCCTGTAAATTGTTGTTTGCCAGGTTCCTCCTGTATAAAGGAACTATCTTTCCCTTTGTAGTGGACAAACAAATCTGCGGTTTTAAACCTGGAATCTAGCCAAAGGAGGGCAAGGACATTTTGGGCAAAAAACAAAACAAAACCCTGTTCTCCTCCTACCAGCCTCCGTTTAAAAAGTATTCATTTGAGAGGCATCTGGGTGGCTCAGCTGGTGAAGCCTCTGCCTTCAGCTCAGGTCATGGCCTCAGGGTTTTGGGATCGAGTCCCAAATTGGGTTCCCTGCTCAGCGGGGTGTCTGCTTCTCCCTCTGTTCCTCCCCGACTCATGCGTGCTCTCTTGCTCACTCTCTGTCTCAAATAAATAAAATCTTAAAAAAAAAAAAAAAAAGGTATTCATTTGAGCACTGTATTTTGTCCTGGAAAACTTAAGCAGAAGGGTTGATGTGCTAAAATAAAGCCATCTTCTGCCTGCTTCGGTGGCAATTTGTGAAGATGAAAAAGAGTGATAATTCCTGTCTCTACACTGCTGGGGTCATAAAACCTATCTTTGGTTATTTTAGTTTCCTGATTAAAAATGTTTGTTGGAGGGGCACCTGGGTGGCTCAGTGGGTAAAAGCCTCTGCCTTCAGCTCAGGTCATGGCCTCAGGGTCCTGGGATCGAGCCCCACATCGGGCTCCCTGCTTAGCAGAGAGCCTGCTTCCCCCTCTCTCTCTGCCTTCTTGCGATCTCTCTCTCTCTCTCTCTGTCAAATAAATAAATAAATAAAATAAGAAAGTGTTTGTTGGGTTCCAAATGACTATAGGAAAATGTCCTGACTTCCCAGTGTGCTCCCCAGGACCCCCCACAACAGGACAGCTGTGCACTTTTCCACTTCTCTCCTCCCTTTGTCTTTTGTCTGTCTTCCGCTCTCAGGAGCCCCATGCACCAGCCACGTTCACCCAACAACTGTTCCCTGCGTCTCTGTTTTTGCTTATGCTGTTCTCTCAGCCAGAACACTCCGTCCTATCTCACCTCTACCTTTTAAAACCCTTGTTCCCTATGGATAAACATAATGATCTCATCAGTAATTAAGCTACTGTCTCTCAGCTCCCAAATCTCCCTCCTCTGTTCTGCTTTGTGATGCTGTGGCTGGGCTACTACAAGCCACATTTCTGCTTGGGCCAACTGCTTCCTGGAAGGCTCTGCCAGGATGAGGAACTAGAGGATCCTGGGAGATGTTTTGTTGCTGCGAACATCACTGCAGTAATGCTTCTCCATCCCACCACGGCAATGGAATTCGTCTGCTGTTGGGCCAGCAGACCTGGCCACATTCTGCCTGCTCCAACACCAGAACTGGAGGCCAGTGGCCTCTCCTCAGAGGACTGGGTCCTGCCCCTGGGGGAGTCCCTCCTCTAAGCTCTGAGCTAACGGCACCTGCCTGGCAGCACCTCCTTCTCAGACATCCAAATTTCAGCTCGGCAGAAAATGTTCTCTAGGATTCTGAGCTCCAATCATTCCAACCTCTGCCCTGGGTTCCTGACTTCCTGGCAGTGATAACTGTCTCCCTATGTGATAGCTTAGTGTCTTCTTTTTGTTTTCTGTAAATTTAACAATCTTATCCCTAGCTAACCCTATTATTTATTAAATTCTCTCTTTCGAACAAACTAGAAAACATTGGTATGGTTCCTATCTCCTGCCCGGATCCTGAATGATGTGGAAGTCGGCGCCAGAAGCATTGTTAGGATGCTAGTACTCTAAGATGGGTTTGGGGATTTGCCCATGGGGTCCTCAGACTTGAGCACAGTGTTGAGTCTTCCTAATGGAAAAGGCACTGCTGTTGATCGTGGCACCCTGTGGCCTCATGAGTCATCAGCTTTGTGGTGAAACCCCTGCTGAGGCAAGGACTGAGGGGGCCAAGTCACTTCTGCCCTTGACTGTGATGGCTGTCACGATGACTCTTAGGACTGCATTGTGAGGTGGATTTCCACAAGGACATGGGGACTCTCACAGAAATGGAGTGACAAGCACAGACCTTCAAACTCTCAGCTCACATCCATGGACAGAGGACCAGAGAGCTTCCCCCGCAACCTTAAAGACTTTCTTACCATAACCACAGTTGGGAATGTTGATGGTGGTGTCTTCATTACCATTGTCTCCCAGGTTAGACAGAGAGAGGGAGAGAGAGAGAGAGAATATGAATCAACCAGTTTGGTTCAGCGGTCTTCCCAAGTCTGACTGGTTGTAGTCAGGAAAGAACCTCATAGGGGAACATGGCTGCTCGCGGTGGGAGACTTTTCCACAGACAAGCAGAGAGCTGATACCCCGAGAGGTGGCTCTTGATAATTATATGGGAGTACAGACCACAGCTTGGGGAGGAAGTCCAGTGCTTGGTCACCCTGGAGGTGGGAAGAAGATAGAAGAATTCTTTTCCACTTCAAACTCTGCTACGAAGTCTGACCTTGAAACTGAGACTGCCTGTGGTAGCTCTCTGAATTTCTTTTCCTTTCTTTTTTATTTCCTTTAAAAATTGTATTTATTTGTTTGAGAGAGAAAGTAAGTGAGAGAAGCATGAGCAAGGGGGAGAGGCAGAGGGAGAAACAGGTTTCCTGCTGAGCAAGGAGGCTGATGCAGGATTTGATCCCAGGACCCTGGGATCATGACCTGAGCTGAAGGCAGATGCTTAACCGACTGAGCCACCCAGGCAACCCTGACATTGTTTTTCTGAGGGACTTTTAAGATTCAGAACACAAGGTTGGCCGCTCTGGGCCTTGGTAACAAAACAAGACTCATGTTTTCCTTTTTGCTCAGAACCCACTGTGGCTTTGGAACAAGGACGGAGGGAGCTCAGTGCTGTGTGGTCCCTCAAGGGGCTTGGATCTTCCGGCATCCAAACGAAGTTGTCCGGCAGGCAGAGGAGCAGCCTTCTTGAGGAGGGTTGGGGCTGCTGCGGTGGGGGATGGGGTGTGTGTCGTGCTGGTGGGGTTCCTCCATCCTGCAGACACCAGCCAGGACACTGAAATGGAAAGAGACATCAAAGGGATTCCTTTGAATAGTGAGAGCTTTGGAAGTGGGGGGAGCAGAGCCCGCGTAATTCAGGTAGAAATGGAATTTCATTTGAACTCTCATGCTGCAGAGACTGGGGATTGCGCAGGTGACATTAAAACCTGCTTAACAACTGTTTTTCTCCCTTTTTAAAGAAGCATCCTTCGCCTAGGGCAGGCTCTCGTCTTTCTGAAGACGTGGGCATCTGAAACTCAGGCCAAGAGAATGACAGAGGGAGCCCTGGACATGAAGGCCTTGGTTTTCCCTTACATGGGTTTTGTTTTGTTTTGTTTTTCTCAGTGACATTTTTCAGGGTTTCTAGAAGAAGGGAGCTAACTGGCACGGGGCTTCTGAGCGTATCAACTCCCCAGAGGCGTTTTGGGGTTTGTCGTTAACAGACTTGGCCAAGCACACATCGAAAGAACTCATTACTCGTTCTACCTGTTGTTTTAAAAAAGGCAGCGTTCAAACTCTTTGAATATTTTGCTGTGGGGGTTTTGGCAGAACATATTTCAGAAGGGGCGAGGGATAAACCGTGGGGAAGAGCACATGAATTTCCCGTGAAGGGCGGCTAGCTGGGACACATGGGTATGTTGCTGGTGGATTTTAAATTAGAATATTTGGAGACCCTGTGGTATTATTTCTGAAGCCCTGTACTTATTATTCATGGTTTCATTATGGCCCCTTTTATTCACACACACACATCTGAGGGCGGGGTGGGGAGGGGGCAGGTGCTGGGCTTGGCCTTAAAAAAACAAACAAACATAAAACTCGCCATATATTTTAGAATTATAGGTGCATGCATTTTTCCCCCTCCCATCAAATCTTACTTTTCCATTTTAGCCGCATAAATGGTTGTCATAGTGACATTTGCTTCAAGCCTTCATAGCTTTGGTACAGAGCAGAGAGCTCTGGCAGTGTCTGGTGACCGTAAATTCAGCTCTAACTGTCCCCTTAGCTCTCTGAAACTCATCAGAAACGAGGTCTGCCACGGAGCTGCTCCTGCTCTCACAGAGCAAGTGAAAATTACATTGAAATTAGGTTACAACGGCCCCTTTGTCTGAGTTTTACAGAGGGGTGCTGTTCATTTTTAAGAAAAAGTTTGCTCATTCAGCATTTTAAAGGGCGTTTAGCCAGTAAAAGTCATGGTTCTCTGCCATCCAGCGGTAAAGTAGGACACTGAATCCCTTCGAACAATCTCTGCATATCTTAGGTCCCGGGTTGTGTCTTAAAAGTTGTGAGATGGCCCAAAGAATAACGTTTATGAGACTGACGTGCTACCTACTGCACTAATGAGGCACCTAAGAATAACGTTTAAAAATGTCTTGCAGTTGACCTCAATGTCTCCTCTTTGGTAATATTTGGCTAATGTTATTTGATAAAATAATAATATATTAAGATCTAGCATCGTCTCTAAGGCTATTTCTTCCCGGATTTTTTTTTTTTTTTCAATTAACAATAATCGCGCCTTGGATAAACCTCATTGACTACGATACTGCCACTGTGCAAAACTTGGATTTTTTTTTTTTTTAATCAGAGGGTAAAACTGTAATCTAAAGGCAGAGAATTGGGGAGAATCTCAGCATTTGGAGGCTCTAATTGAGTTATTGGCAAGACTGGAAGACCACAGAGGTGGAGCAAATCAATGCGAGGACATAGGAAAGCAAATTCCCCATCCTACCTCAGGATCGGGGTCTGTGAAGGGATCAGGTGTTGCCACCAACCCTTCCTAGGGGTCCTGTGGGCCTTCACTTGTGGCCAGTCTAACATCCAACAGACCATGGTAGACAGCTGCCATCAGTGGCATAAAATATGGAAAAAACAAACAGACAAAAAAAGGTAACACAGCATAAGACAGAATAACAATTCTTCTGGGATGCTTCTGGGATGCTTTGAGATGCAAGAAATAAAATGGCACCCAAGAGTGGTTTCCTTAGTTTGGACTTAATTTTCTTCTCCTAATAAGACGTTGAGAGGTATAGAATTCCAGAGTTGGTTCTCTGTTGGCCCAGAATGCCATGGCTCTGGGTGATTGTCTCTGCAAGTGTCTGGTCCTTCCCTTCCTGGTTTAAACATGGCCACCACCACCCCTAAGTCCACATCCCAAGTCCATACTTTCACATCCCAAGTCCATACTTCCGGAGTTGGAAGAAGGGAGAAGAAGTGCATGCCTTACTTGCTCATCCATCTCCCATGCTCTCTCTCTCTTTTTGAACTCCAGATCCTGGCTGGTCCCTGGAATGTCCACTTATGTTTCATTGATGGAACTATATCACACAGCTGTCCCTAGCTGCACAGAGGGCTGAGAAAGTGAGTATCTGGCATTTTCAGTCTCTGCTGGGTTGGGGTAGAATCTGCCAATAGAGTAGAAGAAAGAAGTGAATGGTTGCCATGCTGGCAACCAAAAAATCTCAGCCATAGACTAAGTTTTAGAAATGAAATGATTGAATGACATTGTTTTATCCATCTTATTTATGAGAAAACTGGCACCAGAGGAGGTTGGTGTCAGACCACAGATCTGAGTCTAGATCTTCTAATTCCCGATGTAGAATTTGAGGTTGATGGCGACTAACATCTGAGTTGCACATTCCAGCTGGCACAGCGAGGCCTCTGTTTAGCGTGTATTAGTTTGCTTAATTTTTGCCTTTAGCACTGGGGGATGGGGATGCTGCCGGCTTCTCGGAGCGGAGGGCACATATGCTGTAGTTTCCCACTTCTGCTGAAAAGTGGCAAATCATTTCTTCCTAATTAAAGATCAAACATTATTTCAGATGGTCCCCTTCCTAAGATGTCATGGGAGATGTTCCTCGTATCTGTCAGTGGTACTGATCATGTTGTCATTTTTGGCAACTAATTCCTGGAATGAATAATAAAATTATAATAATCTTGCACCAGAGGGAGGACGACCAATTTGTAAAGTCCATTAAGAACTGAGCAAAGGATTGTCCTCTAATGAGATGGAGCGCGTCAGGGAGACCGTACATCAAGCTCTTCTGTCACAGATGCACAAAAGGACCCGGAGGGAGGGGCTCCTGTAATGCTGGCAGACAGGGCGGGTTGTCTTGGATGCACATTTACATATTGTCATTGATCAGCTGGCAGAGAAGAGGATGACAAGCAGAACACCAGGGTTCTCCATTGTGAGGCTCAGGGTGTGTTTCTGCCACCATTGATTCATTCCCCAAGGGGGAAGGAGCATTACTCACCATTTCCTCGTGTGCCAGAAAGAGAAATGGAATCAACGAGCATATCATCTTCTTGTTGGAAAATGACAGCTCCCTGATTATAAATCCCGAATAAATTGATGGAAGAGCTGTTCAAACTTCGTAGATATAAATGTTTTCTGGGATTAATGGGAAGTTATTCCTAGAAATGACTTACAGTTCAGGAACCAATCTCTGAGCAATTGGTTTTTGGTTTTGTTTTTCTTCAGATGTCACAAGCCCCCTCAAGCAGCTGAGTGTGGATGGCCAAGGTGGTCCATGCAGCCCAGCCCTGTACACCACCACCTTCCTCATTTTCTGCTGCCACACATTTAGAGATTCAGAAAAGCCAAATTTTCCCTGCCTTCTGGAGGAAGCTTCTTCCTGTTGAAAGTCCTTAAGAGGAGAACTTAAAATGTGAAGATCTACCTGTGACCTCTGGGGAGACATAACTGCTCCCTTGAAGGACGGAAGCCAAAATACTGCTTGTTATTGGGTCTTTTAGAATAATAATAAAAAAACTTTATTCAGTAGCTATCTTAACATTTTTGTTTTCAGCGTCCTTGTAAACGAGGATATTGAGCCACTTAACTGTCACTCTGGGAAGGGATTGTACCAACAATGGCTTATTTTCTGAAACATCAGGATTCTTCTCCATTGTGACGTCTAATGGTCATTGGGGGACGACTCTTGTTATTTGTATTAATGTTGATACTCTTATTGAGTGAGTGCTTTTATAAGTGGGACTGGGCCTTTTGTCCAGCACAAGGAGCATGTGGGCACTTCATAAGTACCAATCAATACCTTTTGCTGATAGTGGAATGCAGACCCATCCACTTCCCAGATGGCTCCATAGGGAAAGATGCTCTTATCGCTTGTGCTTTATTCTAAAAAGAAGACATGAGGGGCTGCCTGCTATAGTCCCTTTGTTTGAGTCTGGGCTCAATGTGACATTTACCCAGGCAATTCCACTTCTGTGTGCTGGTTGCTGGGGAGCCAGAAATACACTTCTCCTTCCACTTGATTTGCTATAATTCTAATTTATCCCAAGAGTGGCCTGGGTGAGGAGTGGGGATGTTGTCTTTAAGTCTGCCAACCTTCTCAACTGCCTTGAGCCCACACCTTACTTAGCCTCTTGTTAGAGTTTGAAGAAGCTAGAGACTGAGCCTTGAGTTCTTCTGCCATTCAACCCTTCTCTTAACTTTTCCAAAGGAGGCAGAATTCTGAAACTCCTATCTTCTTGCTGTTTGTACGTGAATTGATTCATTCCACCTCCTCCTTCATCCTCCAAGGTCCTACCACCTTTGGTAGTGGTAGGTAGATGGATGTGAAACAATTTCCAGAATTGGATAGTGGATAGAGAGAAGGGCATAGGGAACACATTAAGAATTAGATAGGACTTTTTTTTTTTTTTTTTTTTTTTTAAACCAGTGCCTTGGTTTCCATCACCATGGGGAAACCTCACTGGTCTTGCCCGCTCAGGTTCTGACTTCTGTGAAGCCCTTCTGCCTTCCTGTTTGCTTATTAGGTCAACAAATAGGACTGAGCATGTTCTGTGTACCACGTGTGAGCAGTAGATGCAAACAGACATGATGCGACAGGGCTTTTGGTCTAGGATGGAGGGGGAGAGAGAGACAGGAGGAGAGATGAAACACATGACACACACATATTCTAGCGCAACTGTGAGAAGGCCTGGGAAGGAGAACAGGGTTCTGTGAGCAAGATTAATATCTTCCCTGCTTCTTTTGTATTCCTGTAAGCCTCCCTCTATTTCAGGTTGCCTATGAAATTCCCAGTCCCTCCCTCCTTCCCCCACCTCCTCCCTTCCTTTCTTCCTTCTTTCTGTTGACTCTTCGTTCCAGATCTGTCTCAGGTTTGGGATCCTCACCTCTCTTCCCCAAGAGGTCACCAGGGTACTTCCTTAAAGAATGTGCTGTCTCCCCTCATAGGAAATATGTCGCCACTCTCCTATGGAAAGACAGACATCGAAGACTTGAGCTGTTTTAAGTCGCAGTTACTTCCTTCCTGAAATACTCTTGTCAGTGTTGTGTTTCTAAGTATGAGATATTCACAGTGAGGGGTGAAAGTTGTGTTTAGATGGTCTCTAGGAGAATGTTAGTTAACACACATCTCATGGAGATACAGAGATTTTCTCCTTTTTTGGAGATATAATTGATATATATATATAATATCATATTAGTTACACGTGTGTAACATAATGATTCAATACTTATATTTATTGCAAAATGATTGCCATAATAAATTTAGTTACCATCCATCACTACACAGTTATTTTACATGGGCATACACACACGCATACACATGACACCTGTAATTTCATTTCTTCTTATTACCTCTTCCTTCCTTCTCTCTCCTTACTTTCCACATTCACTCGGTGGTGACCCCTGACACCAATCAGTTACAAATGTATGTGACAACAAACACTTCTATAATACTTGTTATATTCCAGGCACTGTCCTAAGAGCCCATTACAGATAGATACTATTTTTTAATTGAAATATGTTTGACACACAATGTTACTTTAGTTGCAGGTGTACAACATTGCAATTGGACATCTCTGTGTATTAGGCTGTGCTCGCCCCAAGTGTAGCTACCATCTGTCACCATACAACCCTAGTATAACACCATTGACTCTATTCCCTGTGCTGTACCTTTCATCCTTATGACTTATTCATTCTATAACCAGAAGCCTGTATTTCTCACTCGTGTTCACCCATTTTGCCCACGCAACCACCAGTTTGTTTTTGGTACTATGTGTCTCTTTCTACTTTTTTTTGGTTCGTTTGTTTCTTGATTTGGTTTTTTAGATTCCACATGTCAGTGATATCAAAGAGTATTTGTCTTTCTCTGTCTGAGTTATTTCAGTGAGCATAATCCCCTCTGGGTCCATCTGTGTCATTGCAAATGGTAAGAGCTCATTCTTTTTCATGACTGAGTAATATTCCTTGTGTGTATTTACCATCTTTCCCCTATCCATTCATCTATTGATGGACACTTGAGTTGCTTTTTATATGCTGGCTGTTGTAAACAAATTGATACTCTTAACTGGGTCCAGGAGAATATCTCAGCTTTATGCTGGTGTGACTTGGTTATTTTCCTCTCCAAACCCGTAGTGAGCAGCCCTTGGCTCAAAACTCCAACATCTAGTTAGAGTTCTAGAACTCTGTCCTGTTTCACTTTGCTATCTTCTTTTTAAGGTTATCTCCTTCCTATAGCAACTGATTCAGTTTATTTTGAAAATAACATTTTTAACGCATATTCTAACTATGTAAGTGTTGATTGTGTCTGGGAGTAGGAAAATCATGCAGTTGGTTGCAGCTTCTAAGACTTGGATGTCCTGTTACCATATGTGTGAGCAGACAACGCAGTAGGCAAGTTGCTGTTCCATGGCACGGGTGGGGAGAGTGTGCGGGGGCAGTCAGAAGACCTGGTATGAATCCAGGTTTTGCCACATCTCCTCCACATGGCCTTGGACAAATCTCTCTTCTCTTTCAGCCTTGATTTTATCTCCTTCCAAATAATGATGAATACCAGACTGCTGTAAAGATTAAATGAGAAAAAGCTTGAGAAAATGTTTGGCATGGCATCTGGCAAGTAGTTGGTGTAGAAAAATTTTTGAGTTTAAGTGGGAGTTGCAACATTTTATTGAATTAGCAAGTGACTATTAAAATAAAAAGACATCATTAGGAACAGCTGCTGTGTGTTCCTAGCACTGGGTTGTCAGTGATGACCAAGACAGCCTAGTCCCTCTGCTCACAGAGCCTCTATGTGCAGAGACAGACGAGACACATTTTACACAGATTCTAGGAGTGAGGGCTGTGATCAGAGGGAGGAAGACAGTGCTATGGGAGCATCTGACAAGCAGGTCTTGCATTCACTGGGGAATGAAAAATGTTTAGTGGAACAACCGTAACAAGAAATTGCTTAAACCGAGCCCCCGGAACTGTGTAGGTGTTAGCGAGGTGAAGAGGAGAGGGAGAGAACAACATTCTAGACGGTAGACACTTCCTCCTGAGAACTTGACACCGACTTTTGTACACGGAGCCGATAAACTCATCCAACAAGCAAGCTCAGTTTATGGCCTCTATAAAAGGGTTTCATCCATCCCTAGTTCTCAAGGCAGTCCCTTTATAGTGGTGATCTTTCTTCCTGTTTTATATTACAACTGAAGCTGTTCCTTTTCCAAATTGCCTGGCAGCCGGAGAAGTTTTATGCATCCTTGGGTCTCTAGAAACAAGCCATTGTTCCAAGTCCTCAATTTCTCCCTCTCCACTGGCCTATTACGTGCCATTCCCTACTCTCCTACAGGCACTTCATTGTCCTTAAAATGAGAATCTCATTCTGTGATTGCTGTTTCTGTTTTTTTTTTTTCCCGAGAGTCTTATTTGATGAGGACAAGAAGATCAGATTAAATGCACTATTAGATACATCTCCCTCTCTATTTTTGGCTCACTTTGAAAGGAAGGTCTATGTCACCGTTTACCATGTTGCGCCATGTAGAGAGAACATTTCAGAAGCCAGAAGTGAAGCAGGATGGAGGTTTTTTAAAAATCACTATTTATGTAAAGGTAACTTGACCAGTAAGGGATATTTTCGCTAACATTGTGCTTCTCATGTGTTTCCAAGCCAGGAACTCTTTGGTTCTACAAGTTTCCATTTCTATTTTCATTGCTTTAGAAATAGCTCTGATTTTGTGTGGTCTAATGTCATCTCTTGCTGGCATACTAAGCATGAGCTATACCATGACTGTTTAAGATTTATTTATTAATTTTAGAGAGAGAGAGAGAGAGAGAGAGAGAGCATGAAGGGGAAGGAGCAGAGGAAGAGGGAGAGGGAGAATCTCAAGCAGATTGCCTGCTAAGAGTGGAGTCTGACATGGGGCTCGATCTCACGACCTTGAGATCATGACCTGAGCTGAAATCAAGAATCAGATGCTTAACCGACTGAGCCTCCCAGCTGCCCCCCTGAGTTTCTTGAATAGGTCTTGTCCCCACTCACCCCTTAGAATGTCTAATGAAGCACCTTCCTTGTAAAATGATCTTCTGCCTGGAATATAGACCACCACCCCTTATCCACCTGGACAGCACTTTATGGTCTTGGCTGACACATAACCTCTGGGAAGCTCTCTCTGAAAGTGCGAGATGAAGTTGGAACCTACCCTCCCCCGCCATGTTCATATAAGACTTGATAATTCTACCTTCAGGGTACTTATTGGAACTGATGGTATTTGTCTGGTTACTTGTTAGGTTGCCCCCAAGTCTACTGAGGTTGGGGACAAGCTGCCATGTTCACAGCTGTATGCCCTGTGTTTAGCAAAATCCCCACACCTAGTGGGGATTCAATAAGTATTTAAATGAATGAGTGAATGAAGTAATGAGTGAATAATGTGAGCAATTTTGAATTCAAAATCATTGACAGTATTTTCCGAGTCTTTTGATACATTTCTTTATTTTCACCCAAGACACATTTCTCTTAAAGATAGGCTAAAGATAAAACACTAGCTTGGGTTTCAGATCATCTTCATTGCTCAGGGCAATCCTGCAATATCTTTGTTCCCATTTTATGCTGCATCTATAGACTAGTACTGCAGGAATGGTTTTCTAATAGAAGGACTCTGCGCAAATAATTCAGCATCTGGGACAGGAATGTTGAGGAGAGAATAAAATTTTTCAGATCCTGACTTGCTTCTGGCCAAGGGCCTTAGTCCTTGAATTCTCATCTGTAAAATGGGGTTATTCATACTCATTCAACTTCATGGAGTTGGTGTGATTAAATGCTGTATATATATATATATATTTAAAAATTTTATTTATTTGAGAAAGAGAGAGAGAGAGAGAGAGAGACAAAGCACAAGCAGGTGGGGGGGGGCAGAGGAATAGGGAGAGGCAGGCTCCCCGCTGAGCAGGGAGCCCGTTCGGGGCTTGATTTCTAGGGCCTTGATATCATGACCTGAGCCAAAGGCAGACACTTAACCGACTGAGCCACCCTGGTGCCCCTAAATGCTGTCCATTTGGACGCAGCATCAGTAAAATAGACTGAGGTGACTGTAAAATGATCCTTAGAGCAGTGGCCTTTGTTGGCAGTATGAATTAAATTATAAATAAAAAGTTCAGATTAATTTTCGCAGCTATGATGCGATGCCAGGCATTGGCGCAGTACTCAGTAAATTCTAGCTGATCTGGTGGTGTTCGTTCCTATTCATTTATGAATACACTTGTCTGCTAGCTTCATCCTGAGGCACCAGGGAAAACGACATCATATTCTAAACTACTGGGAGTGACAGCAAATACGGCAGCGTTAGCCATACCTCTGCCATCTTGAGAACTCCTTGTCAAAGGAGATCTCAAGCATCTCTCACATCAGCCTCCCCTTTGCCACCCTCTCTTTCGCTCTCGCTCGTGGCAACTCCAGTGACAAAACTTCACCCTGTAACTGGGAGAATGGTGACAGGTGGCAAATGACTGTGAAGAAAAACTCTTGGGTAGAGGTTGAAGATGAACACGTGCTTTACAGATTTCCCTGGAGGCTCTCTTCAGAGAGTTTCAGCCAACTGACATTATTCATGATCTAGCGTGAAAAATTGGTACCGAGGCTACTTTCAGCTTTGAAGTTAATTTGAGCTTTTTATTTTCTTCTGTGCATTTAAGATATTGGACCACGTTAGAGGTGCTGCCGTACTGTGGGGCGAACCTCTCTCACCCCTGAAGCGGTATTCCTTGCCAATCAGATTGTTGTGGGTAATTAAATATCGTTGACATCTTTTTGGAAATCACCTTGAGACTTAATAATATGCTTTTATGCTTAATTTTTGTGGAACTGGGTTCACGTTAGCGTTTGATTCTTCTGTTCAGTATGCTTTTCTGTTTGGAAGTAGAAGACAGGCATCTCCTCTCTACCTCTGTAGATGAGAGTATGCCTAGAATTTCTGGGATTTTACCAGAATTGGATTAACAGTAACTCTGGAGTTTATATAGCTTAATTAGAACAATCACAGTGATAGGATGTGAAAGGCAGAAGAATGCAGTTATAGTGTGCATGTTTGTACCTGCACCTACATATGAACACGTGTGTGTTCTGACATATATAATATGTGTCCAGCGCCTTAAAACAGTTGTCACTTGCCAAGATATATAAATGACATAGAGCAACACTTTCAACTTAGAAATTATGCCTGGGAATGATAGTGATGTGAATGTGATCAGCCGTTTTTACCTGTTCCCTTCTGCTCCGGTTGATGGATCAGTCTATCATGACATCACCCATGAGACATTCATAGCTTTACAAATCATTCTATCACTACATGCTGTGTGTTATATGCAGCAGCTTGATTTTAAAATTGAATTATTGGCAGGACTTCCAGGTATGGCTGAGTAAGGAGGTCAGTAAATCCTCTCCCCAAAATGCATCTATAAAGCTGGACAAAATGGACAAAAACAAGCATTCCAATATCCTGAAAATTAGTCCATGGCAGGAAACAATCTGAGAAGCATTTGTGCTTTAAAAAAAAAAAAATACTGGAATTTGGGTACTTCTGGGAGTCTGAGGTGTTTTAGTCTGAAGCTGCTCTCCTTCCCAGCTCAGGTTGGGTAAATTGCACAGCCACAGTAGAAGGGGGCTTGTGTGAATTTGGTGTAGGGGAGTTATTAATGAAAGTGATGACCTTGGTGACCGGGAAGTAGAAATGTCTACTAGCCTGAGTTTTCGGGCAAACATGTTCCCAGCTGAGGCTTTGCAGGTGCATAGTAGAGACCAGAGAGAGCCTCAGCTCTTTGTACACTCCTGGGTAACCCTAAAACTTTCCACATTGCCCAGGATACATGGAAAGGCCTAGCAGTGAACAAAAGCCAGGGCAGACTTAAGAAGAGCCTGACCTTTTAATGTCCACTCCTAACCTCTACCATCAGCAAAGGATAGTATGCTTCCTGGTTTAGGGATTTGAGTCCAATCTTTTCCCAGTCATTAGCTGACTACTGAGCAACAGTGATACAAGAGCAGCCCACACGAAGCCAGACTTATAAAAATAAAATCAAGGGTCCCCTGGGTATCTCAGATGGTTAAGTGTCTGCCTTCAGCTCAGGTCATGATCCTGGGCTCCTGAGATTGAGCCTTGGGTAGGGCCCCTTCTCAGTGGGGAGCCTCCTTCTCCCTCTCCCTCTGCTGCCCCTGTGCGCTCTCTCTCATGCACCCCCCACAATAAGATCTAAAAAAAAAAAAAAAAAATCAAGAATTAAACAACAACAACAACAACAAAAACCTGAGCTGAAACACAGCAGCCACACACTCTGTAGGAGACAAGCTTCAAAGTTTAGCCAGTGAAAATTTCTGAATAAATAGAACCAACTAAATGGCAATAGCAGCCATCAGAGGGGGAAAAATCATAATCCAGATTGCTACAGCATATTATCTAAAATGTTAAGTGTTCAACCAAAAATATGAGACATACAGAGTCTATCATTGGAAGAAACCACAGTGGATAGGACTCTCTGAACATCCCTAGATGTTAGATTTAGCAAAGGTTTTTAAAAAAACTATATAAATATTTTCAAAGAGGTATAGAAAACTATGCTTAAAGAATTAAAGGAAAGTGTATTAGGGTTTTTCAGAGAAACAGAACCAATAGTATTTTTTTTTCTATTGTATATTAATTAGTTTACATGATTATGGAGGCCAAGAAGTCCCATGATTTTCCTTCTGAAAGCTGGAGATTCAGGAAAGCTGGTGGTATAATTCAGTATAAGTCTGAAGGCCTGAAAAGTGGGGGCAGGAGATGCTGATGGTCTAAGTCCTGATCATAGTCTGAAGGCCCTAGAGCCAGGAGTACTGATGTCTAAGGGCAGGAGAGGATGAACGTCCTTGCTCAGAGCACATTTACCATTCCTGTGCCTTTTTATTCTGTCTGGAATATGAAGGGATTGAATGGTGATTCTCCACATTGAGGTGGGCCATCTGTTTACTTGGTTCACTGATCCGAATGCTAATCTTGTCCAGAAATACTCTTACAGACACCCCCAGAAATAATTATTACTAGTTACCTGGGCATCCCATAGCCTGGTTAAGTGGAGGTACAAAACTAAGCATCAGAGGAAGTATGACAATAATTAACAACTGAGTCTCAATAAGGATATAGAAATTATGGAAAAAAAAACCCACATGGAAATTCTCAAGTTGAATACAATAACAGGAATAATTCACTAAAGGGATTCAAGATAGATGAAGAAAGCCTCGGTGAACATGAAGACAGAGCAGCAGAAATGATCTACTCCGGGTGCCTGGGTGGCTCAGTGGGTTAAGTTTCTGCCTTTGGCTCAGGTCATGATCTCAGGGTCCTGGGATCAAGTCCTGAATTGGGCTCTCTGCTCAGCAGGGAGCCTGCTTCCCCCCCCCACTTCTCTCTCTGCCTGCCTTTCTGCCTACGTGTGCTCTCTTCTGTCAAATAAATAAATAAAATCTTAAAAAAAAAAAAGAAATGATCTATTCAGGGGTGGTGGAGAATAAAAATAACATAGCCTCAGAAAACATGGGGCATCAAATGTATCAACATAAATATAATGGGAGTTCTAAAAGAAAGAAGTGAAAGAAGGGAATAGAAAAGCTCTTTGAAAAAGCAGTGGCTGAAAACCTGCCATATTTGATGGAAAACACACATCTATCAGGGTCAACATCCCCCAGGTAGGGTAAAGCCAATGAGATTATCATTCAGACACATTACAGCCCAACTCTTGAAAGTGAAAGGCAGAGAAATTCTTGAGAATTTGAGAAAAATGGTTTCTTACAGGCAGGGGAAGTATTAGTATGATGAATGATCGACTGACTTCTCATCTGAAACAATAGAGGCCAGAAGGCAGTGGGTGATGTAGTCAAAGTGCTAAAGGAAGGAAACCAGGGGTGCCTGGGTGGTTCAGTTAAGTGTCTGCCTTCAGCTCAGGTCATGATGTCAGGGTCCTGGGGTAGAGCCCTGAATCAGGATTCCTGCTCAGTGGGGAGCCTGCTTCTCCCTCTCCCTCTGCTTGTGCTTGTGCTCTCTCTCTCTCTCAAATAAATAAAAATCTTTTTTTTTAAAAGAAGAAACCCAAAACTATAAACTAAAAATACTATATCCAGAAAAACCAGCCTTTCAAATGGAGGAAAATAAAGACATTCCAGGATAAGCAAAGGCTGATAAAATTGGTTGCTGGTAGACCTACCAAGAAATATTTAAGAAATCCTTCAGGCTTAAAGAACAGGACATTAGGTACATCTTGAATCCATAAAAGAAGACAAAAAAAGCGCCAGAAATGATAAATATAGATTAACATAAGAAACTCTATAAATATATCTTTCTGATAACCTCTCTAATCTTTCTAAAAGATAAAGAGCTAATTATAGCACTGTTTTATATATATATATATATATATATATATATATATATATAATATACACACATATGTTCATAGACACAAAAGAGCAAGGAATGGAGCCATGCTGAAGCAGAGTTTCTATATTTAACAGAATTATATTAGTATTAATCTGAAGTAGGTTGCAATAAATTAAGACACATGTTTTAGTTCCCAGCGCAGTCACTAAGAAAATAATAAAAAATTAAAATATTTCATAGAAGAATTAAAATATTACACTAAAAAGTAGTTATTTAATGCAAGAGAAGTTAATCAAAAGAAGAAACAGGAACACAAAAAGGAAACAGAAAATAAGGTGGAAAATGTAAATCCACTGGGAATGATGTAAATACCTTAATCAAATGACAGAGATTGTCAAATTAGATTTTTCAAAAAGCAAGACAATATCTTACCTATAACACAAAGAGCATGATTCATAAGAGAGAAAAAAATCTATATATTTGTTGTCCATCAACTGGTGAATGGATAAACAAAATGTGGTGTATCTGTGCAATGGAATCCCATTCAGAAATAAAAAGGAATCCATACATGCATACCATGGATGATTCTCAGAAACATTATAAGAAGCCAGGGGCAAAAGACTACCTCTTGTATCATTCCATTTATAGGAAATGCCCAGAAAAGGCAAATGTAATAGAGCCAGAAAGCAGAACAGTGACCGCCTTGGGCAGGGGAAACAAGTAAGGATTAAGTAAAAGTGGTCTTCATAGAATTTGGGGGGTTGGTGGCTCAGTCTTGTGGTATATAAATTAAACCTCAATAAAACTGTTTTAGAAAACACTAATTTATAAAATATTGAATTATAATTAGAAAGTCTTATTAAACAATTCAGATAAATTATCCCAGTATTTGGATTTCTGAACAAACGATCTTCTACTCTACAGTCATATAGGAGAAGAGCTATTTGAAATGAATATTTCTCACACACAATTTAATGTTATGTAGCTATGATTTGGACATATGCAGAATTATGCTGTGAAGTTACTGCTTTCCCAATGAATGAATAAGGACCTTCTTTTGAAGATACTCTTGTTACCTGCCAACTAGCTCAGGTTTTTTTTTATAATGCTACTTTATGGACATGTTTTCAAAATATCTTCCTACACAGCATTCCTTCCTAGTACATTTTATGATATAAATATGTTCTTTTCTATAGTCAGCATACTACACCCCAGCACTCATCACTTGTGTTTGGCAGGCAGTAGTGTGTAATTGCTGCTGAGGAGTGTCGCTGTGTGTACCATATAGTATGATCTTTTGGTCGATGAGTGTTCGCCATGTTGAGTTGAGTGTGGAGTTGACTTCTCTGCAGTCTCTCCTTCCGCCATTGTTGTGTAGAGTATAAGAAGAGTCATGGTTCCCAATGATACCAAAGGCACTCGAGTAGTAGTCCAGTGACTGCTCCAGAGAAGCAGTGGGAGAACCTCCAGTTAGATGGAGATGTAAGACTTGTATGTGGAGAGTGTGGCAGAGGCACTTGTAGGGGAATGCTTGAGGAAAAGCAGTCAACATCATCAGGCAGGCAGGGGCTGGTAGGAGTCCTTTGGCTTTCTGTTGGACAAACCTTGCTAGGTGAGATGAATGACCAACATTTGCCTGAGGGATTGCAAAAGAAAAAAAGCCCAAGGTAGTCACATCTCCAAAGATTGAAGAACATGGAGATGATCACATGATTCAGGAACTTCTCAGGGCAAGGGTTTTCTGGAACACATGCCTGCAGCACAGATTCAGGTAGTATCCCCATTTCTAACCAAGCATTCCCATACCACTCCTGCTTCATGGCTGAAGGCTGGGGTAATATGCTTTTTTATTATAAAAATAAGCAATCCAGTCTTTCCTTCCTCAGTGCAACTACTCTGGTTTTATTCTACCAAGTCTTGTTTCCCCTACAAGTGTGCACCACACTGCAATTGGAGTGATGTTTCTGAGTGAACTTTCAGAGAGTGTCACTTCCCTGCTTTCAACTTTAGAGGCCAGCCAGTGCCCTCAGGATTAATATGGACTGCAGTGCCTTGTCCTACTTGCCCATCCTGCCTCATTCTTCGCTGCTCTCCATGTCCTCCCTTTTAGCCTTTATACACATGGTTCCCCTGTTTGGATGATTTTTGTTACCTCACAGCCATCCCACTGCTCAAATACCCTCACCCCTGGCAGTAACTCTTCCTCATTTTCAAGCCTCTGTTTCCATGTCTGGGAGACTCCCCTCTCCCTTAAGTACTTCAAGATCATTTCTGTGCTTCTCCCAAGTGTTCCCTTAGTACTTCCTAAATCGATTTTCTTGCAGTTACCATCCTTATGGCAGATAGTACTAATTATCTCCCCAATAACCATTATACTTTTCTTCCTTATTAGAAGAACCCTGGTTTTTCTCAGAGTAACCATGTGCCCAGTTAAAAATACTTACCTTCCCAGACTCCCTCGTAGCTGTGTGCAGTCATGTGATCTGGTTATTGCCAATAAGGTGTAAGGAACTGTCTACTGGGTGCAATTTCCAGATAATCATTTCCACTTTTTAAAAAATTTTTATTTATTTTTTTTAAATTTCAGTGTTCCAGAATTCACTGTTTATGCACCACATCCAGTGCTCCATGCAATACGTGCCCTCCATAATACCCTCCATAATACTACCAGGCTCACACAACCTCCCACCTCCCACCCCTCCAAAACCCTCAGATTGTCTTTCAGAGTCCACAGTCTCTCATGGTTTGTCTCCCCCTCCAATTTCCCCCAACTCCCTTCTCCTCTCCATCTTCCCCATGTCCTCCATGTTATTTCTTATGCTCCACAAATAAGCGAAACTATATGGTAATTGACTCTCTCTGCTTATTTCACCCAGCATAATCTCTTCCAGTCCCATCCATGTTGATACAAAAGTTGGGTATTCATCCTTTCTGATGGAGGCATAATACTCCATAGTATATATGGACTACAACTTCCTTATCCATTTGTCTGTTGAAGGGCATCTTTGTTCTTTCCACATTTTGGCGACTGTGGCCATTGCTGCAATGAACATTGAGGTACAGATGGCCCTTCTTTTCACTATATCTGTATCTTTGGGGTAAATACCCAGTAGTGCAATTGCAGGGTCATAGGGAAGCTCTATTTTTAATTTCTTAAGGAATTTGAACACTGTTTTCCAAAGTGGCTGCACCGACTTACATTGGCACCAACAGTGTAAGAGGGTTCCCCTTTCTCCACATCCTCTACAACACACGTTGTTTACTGTCTTGTTAATTTTGGCCATTCTAACTGGTGTAAGTTGGTATCTCAATGTGGTTTTGATTTGAATCTCCCTGATGGCTAGTGATGATGAATGTTTTTTTCATGTGTCTGTTAGCCACTTGTATGTCTTCATTGGAGAAGTGTCTGTTCATGTCTTCTGCCCATTTTTTGACATGATTATCTGTTTTGTGTGTGTTGAGTTTGAGGAGTTCTTTATAGATCCTGGTTATCAACCCTTTGTCTGAACTATCATTTGTTAATATCTTCTCCCATTCCATGGGTTGCCTCTTTGTTTTGTTGACTGGTTCCTTTGCTGTGCAGAAGCTTTTGATCTTGTTGAAATCCCCAAAATTCATTTTTGCTTTTGTTTCCTTTGCCTTTGGAGACATATCTTGAAAGAACATTTTGTGGCCGATGTCGAAGAGGTTACTGCCTATGTTCTCCTCTAGGATTCTAATGGATTCCTGCCTCATGTTGAGGTCTTTTATCCATTTCGAGTTTATCTTTGTGTATGGACTAAGAGAATGGTTGAGTTTCATTCTTCTACACATAGCTGTCCAATTTTCCCAGCACCATTTATTGAAGAGACTGTCTTTTTTCCACTGTATATTTTTTCCTGCTTTGTCGAAAATTATTTGACCATAGAGTTGAGTCCATATCTGGGCTCTCTACTCTGTTCCACTGGTCTATGTGTCTGTTTTTATCCCGGTAACATGCTGGCTTGGTGACCACAGCTCTGTAGTGAAGCTTGAAATCGGGCAACGTGATGACCCCAGTTTTGTTTTTCTTTTTCAACATTTCCTTAGCAATTTGGGGTCTCTTCTGATTCCATACAAATTTTAGCATTGTTTGCTCCAGCTCTTTGAAAAATGCCAGTGAAATTTTGATTGGAATGGCATTGAAAGTATAGATTGCTCTAGGCAGTATAGATATTTTAACAATGTTTATTCTTCTGATCCATGAGCATGGAATGGTCTTCCATCTTTTTGTGTCTTCTTCAATTTCTTTCATGAGTGTTCTGTAGTTCCTCGAGTACAGATCCTTTACCTCTTTGATTAGGTTTATTCCCAGGTATCTTATGGTTCTTGGTGCTATAGTAAATGGAATTGATTCTCTTATTTCCCTTTTTGTACTTTCATTGTTAGTGTATAAGAAAGCAACTGATTTCTGTACATTGATTTTGTATCATGCCACATACTGAATTGCTGTATGAGTTCTAGTAGTTTGGGGCTGGAGTCTTTTGGGTTTTCCATATAGAGTATCATGTCATCTGAGAAGAGAGAGAGTTTGACTTCTTCACTGCCAATTTGAATACATTTTATTTCTCTTTGTTGTCTGATTGCTGTTGCTAGGACTTCTAATACTATGTTGAACAAGAGTGGTGAGAGTGGGCATCCTTGTCGTGTTCCTGATCTCAAAAGGAAGGCTGTCAGCTTTTTCCCATTGAAGATGATATTCGCTGTGGGGTTTTAATAGATAGATTTTATGAAGTTGAGGAATGTTCCCTCTATCCCTATACTTCGAAGTGTTTTAATCAGGAACGGATGCTGGATTTTGTCATCAATTTTTTGCATCAATTGAGAGGACCATGTGGTCCTTCTCTCTTCCCTTATTGATTTGTTCTATCACATTGATTTGCGAATGTTGAATCACCCTTGCAACACAGGGATAAATTCCACCTGGTCATGGTGGATAATCTTTTTAATGTGCTGTTGGATCCTATTAGCTAGGATCTTGTTGAGAATCTTAGCATCCATATTCATCAGGGATATTGGTCTGAAATTCTCCTTTTTGGTGAGATCTTTGCCTGGTTTGGGGATCAGGGTAATGCTAGCTTCATAAAAAGAGTCTGGAAGTTTCCCTTCTGCTTCAATTTTTTGGAAACAGCTTCAGGAGAATAGGTATTATTTCTTCTTTGAAAGTTTGGTAGAATTCCCCAGGGAATCTGTCAGGTCCTGGGCTCTTGTTTTTTGGGAGGTTTTTGATCACTGCTTCAATCTTGTTACTAGGTATTGCTCTATTCAGGTTGTCAATTTCTTCCTGATTCAGTTTTGGAAGTTTATAGTTTTCCAGGAATGCATCTATTTTATCCAGGTTGCTTAACTTTTTAGCATATAACTGTTGATAATATTTTCTGATGATTGTTTCTATTTCTTTGGTGTTTGTTGTGATCTCTCCCTTTTCCTTCATACTTTTATTAATTTGGGTCTTTTCTCTTTTTGTTTGAATTAGTTTGGTCAATGGTTTATCGATCTTATTGATTCTTTCAAAAAACCAGCTTCTAGTTTCATTGATGCATTCTTCAGTATCTCCAGTTTCTGTCTCATTGATCTCTGCTCTAATCTTGATTATTTCCCTTCTTATGTGGAGTTGGCTTAATTTGTTGTCAATTCTCCAGTTTTTTAAGGTGTAAAGACAGCTGGTGTATTCTGGATTTTTCAATTTTTTTTGAGGGAGGCTTCGATGGCTATGTATTTCCCCCTTAGGACTGCCTTTGCTGTATCCTATAGGTTTTTTTTTTTTTTTTAATTTTCAACAGTTTTATTTAATAAAAATCTTACATAATACTTGTAGTGTTTTAGATACATCATAGTATCAACTCTCTGAAGCCCCTATGAGCTTATACTCATTTTATAGATGAGGAAAGCAAGCCCTTCAGAGGGCAAAGAATTTGTCAAAGTTGTTTCTCTTGGTAAGAAGCAGGGCCAGATTCTACCCTGGTAGGATGGCTGCAGGGTTTATACTTTCTTTTTTCTTTTTTTTTAATTTATTTTTTATTTATTTTCAGCATAACAGTATTCATTATTTTTGCACCACACCCAGTGCTCCATGCAATCCATGCCCTCTCTAATACCCACCACCTGGTTCCCCCAACCCCCCCCCCCCCCCGCGCCGCTATCCCATAGGTTTTAGACTGAAGTGTCTTCATTCTTATTGGTTTCCAGGAATTGTTTAAGTTCTTCTTTGATTTCCTGGTTGATCCAAGCATTCTTCTTTTAAATTTTATTTTATCTTTTTAAGATTTTATTTATTTGACAGACAGAGATCACAAGTAGGCAGAGAGGCAGGGAGAGGGTGGGGGAAGCAGGCTCCCTGCTGAGCAGAGAGCCAGATGCGGGGCTCAATCCCAGGACCCTGAGATCATGACCTGAGCCGAAGGCAGAGGCTTTAACCCACTGAGCCACCCAGGTGCCCCTGATCCAAGCATTCTTAAGCAAGGTTGTTTTTACCTTCCAGGTGTTTGAATTCCTTCCAAACTTTTTCTTGTGGTTGAGCTCCAGTTTCAAAGCATTGTGATCTAAGAATACATAGGGAATGACCTCAGTCTTTTGGTATTGGTTGAGCCCTGACTTGTGACCCAGTATGTGATCTATTCTGGAGAAGGTTCTATGTGCACTTGAGAAAAATGAGTATTCTGTTCTTTTAGGGTGGAATGTTCTGTATATACCTATGAGGTCCAACTGATCCAATGTGTCATTCAATGCTCTTGTTTCTGCTTGGATGATCTTTCTATTACTGAGAGTGGCGTATTAAGATTTCTCACTCTTAATGTATTCATATCAATATGACTCTTTATCTTGATTAACAGTTTCCTTCATAATCATTTCCATTTAAGAGAGTCTGACCTGACTGGTCTGTACATTGCTTTGCCCTTGTCCTTTACTCTGTCTCCTCTGCTTGGCATTCTGATTTGAGCAGCAGCTAAAAGAAGGGAGGCAAAACATGAAGGATGGCAGGGTAGGAGAGCAGCAGTTGTCCAGAGAGAGGTAGTTGTCTGTGGTCTTTGTCGCACAGGCAGTCCTTTGTCTGGGACTGCCTACCCTTGTATTTGTTTCTACGTGAAAACAGACCTGGTTAAGTCAAATCCCAGTTTGATTAAAGTATTAAGCATACAGCTGAACTCATTGCTAACTGATAGCAGCATTTCATTAAATTGGATATTTGCGTAACTGACTTTATTTCTAATGACTACCTTCTGCAGAAGGCAGGGACTCTGTCCTCTTCATTGCTGGAATCCCTGTGACTGCAGTGACACTGGGCACCACACTGATGTTTAGAAGTGTGTTGAATAAATAATTGGTTCAGTGAATGAATTCAGGCGAAATGGTATGAATTTCCCCATGACTTTTGATTAGTCTTCCTGGGTGTATTCCCATATGGAGCTGGGTCTCAGTATTCCATTGGGATTTTTGGCCTACTGTGTAGAACAGCATTTCTCAGCCATGGCATAAATGATGTTTGGGTCAGATGGTTTTCCATGTGGGGAAGTCTCCTCAGGATTGTAGGAGGTTTAGCAGCACTTTTGGCTTTTATCCACTAGATCCTACTAGCACCCAAACCTTCCAGCTGTGGCAAACACCACTGAGTCCAGATGTTTGCTAGATGTCCTCTGCAGGACAAAACAGCCCCTGGTTGAGAACCACTACTCGAGAGAAGGAATCTGATGTTAAGTTCTATGAACTACTGGGTGGGACGTGCATGTGTGGACCATTAAATAGCACGTAAAATTAGTTTCGTGTGTGTTCACTGCTTTGGGGAGAGGGCCTACAACTCTCATACATCCTCAAAGGAGACAATGGTCCAGCAAAATCAAGAACCATTCGTCTAGAATTTTCTAGCTGTTTTAAAACTTTTCACCATGATTTCCTTTAGCTTCCTGTACACCGTTGAATTTCATAGGTAGAGAGGCCAAGACCACGCTTAATGACTGGGAGTTCTAATTGAGTGTTCAAGCCCAATAACCTAGTAGTGCTTATGAGGCCCACAAAACAAGCCATCTGAAACCTTTTGGAGAGACGTTGTAAATGTGGACATTGAGGAATGTACTCTCCTGCCTTCTAACCTGATGGTCAATCTACTTAACAAAGGAGAATCAGATTGCAGTTCTCAAGCTCCCAGTGCAGCAGTAATTGGGTGAAAAGTAAGAAGAGAAACTCTCATAAACAGGTTACTTAAAAATAGTCTCAGATGAATATATACCAGCAGGAAAATTTAAATTATAAAAAAGAAATAAGATGGATGTAAGCATGACTGAACTGAATTTAATGGTTGATGTTCTCACTTACTTAATCACATAATGCCACTACTTGGGACTCTATTACTGAAGCAAATCATTTGTTGCATCCAAAGGGAGCCATAATAATGCAAAATGTGCCATGAAATACCCAATTAAATTATTTTAACACATTGGAGATTGTGGGCTGGTACACGTGTCCTAGTCTTTCCTCTGCCTGACAGTCTGGAGGGTATGATATGTATTTAATATCTGGTTTTATGTCTCCACTCTGGCCTGTATGTTTGTGTGTGTGTGTGTGTGTCCATGTGCCTTCACCACTCTGCTCTAACCATGATAATGTTTGAGCATAACATGGCTAGGAATATAAAAATAAAAATAATCTTTAAATAAAACAGTCACCTCCTAGAGCATTCCTAAGGGAAACTGGGAGTGTGACAGACCAGGAACTAGGAAATGAGGTTTCCTAAACTTTAAACTATGGCCGAAGCTTAATGCGGTGAATCTGCCAGGGGCATGTACCTTGCTAACTGATAAAATTGAGCTGTCTGCTGGAAACACACGCTTCACTTGCTGGCTTTGCTTTGGGAGAGGGGGAGGGGAGAGAATGTGGGGAACTACTCTTTTCACCTGTAAAATGTTTCCATAAATGTAACTTTTAATCGTCCTTGTTATTTTCAACTATAAGGTTGTAGATGAACCATGTAGGGTTTAGCTATATATAGTATATTGTGTGTATTAAAGTAGCATGCATTCATTATAGGAAAATATAAGATAATAAGAAATGTCCATAATATTACCGCCAAGGACAACCACTTAGTGTATTTTCTTTTCCTCTGTTTCAAAATCTAAAAAACTTTTTAAAAAAATTTATTTCTTTTCAGTGTCACAGAATTCATTGTTTATGCACCACACCCAGTGCTCCATGGAGTATGCGCCCTCCGTAATACCCACCACCTGGCTCCCCCAACCTCCCACCCCCTGCTCTAAAAAACTTTTTTTAAGAGAATCATTCTCAGGATGCCTGGGTGGCTCAGTTGGTTAAGCAGCTGCCTTCGGCTCAGGTCATGATCCCAGCGTCCTGGGATCGAGTCCCGCATCGGGCTCCTTGCTCAGCAGGGAGCCTGCTTCTCCCTCTGCCTCTGCCTGCCATTCTGTCTGCCTGTGCTCGCTCTCTTCCCCTCTCTCTCTGATAAATAAATAAAATCTTTAAAAAAAAAAAAGAGAATCATTCTCATTAATACAGAAAGCTGTGGACATAGACTGTAATAATGCCTGGGCCCAAGGATAGGAATTATTCATTTTCATATATAAATGTTTGAGTTTCTTCCCTCCTGAGCCTTGCATCCACACATATACAGAAATGGAATGTTGTCCACCAAATTTCCTATTGTTTCTATTTCTGTCAATAGGCAGATCTATGATGCACACAAGGCTTTATTGCTTTTATTTTTTATTTTTAAAGTATTTCATGTATTTATTTGACAGAGATCACAAGTAAGCAGAAAGGCAGGTGGAGAGAGAGGGGAAACAGGTTCCCTGCTGAGCAGAGAGCCCGATGTGGGGCTCGATCCCAGGACCTTGGGATCATGACCCGAGCCGAAGGCAGAGGCTTTAACCCACTGAGTCACCCGGGAGCATCGCTTTATTGCTTTTATACAAGAAGGTATATTCTGGGGGATGGGATGAGAAGGGCTCTGTAGAAAAGTTCAGAAGAGAGAATGATAGCCTCCCAAGCCCACTATCCTGATAGAACTTAACGTGGATGGACACTTAGAAACATAAATGTCCATTTTAAAAAAAGATTTTATTTATTTGACAGAGATCATAAGTAGGCAGATAGGCAGGCAGAGAGAGGAAGGGAAGCAGGCTCCCTGCTGAGCAGAGAGCCTGACGTGGAGCTCAATCCCAGGACCCTGGGACCACGACCCGAGCCGAAGGCAGAGGCTTCAACCCACTGAGCCACCCAGGCGCCCCATAAATGTCCATTTTTAAATTTTTATTTTACACGAATGGGATCCTACTACCTTATCTCCACTGTGTTACAAAATGCACCCCACCCCCCTTCCAGGTGGACACAGTTCTCATTCATCTCCTCAGGTCTGTGGAGGGCTCCAATGGAGGCAGCAAGCCCTGACATCTTCCCCTCAGCAGTATGTGGAAGACACATAACGCTCATACGTAGATGTCCCTTCACCACTGCATCAACGTCCCCCCACAAGAGGAAATATTGAATGTAATGCTTACTGTACATCAGGCATGGTTTTGGGGGCCTTTAATAAGCACCGTTCTCTTTAGCCCTTCAACAGCTCTGTAGTAGTACTCTTACTTTCTCCATTTTATTGATGAGAAGATGGAGGCCTAGAGACATGAAGTTGCTTGTCCTGTGCCCCCCAGCTCGTGAACGGCAGGGATGGAATTTGAATCCTGGCAGGTTGCTCCCAGAGTTCATGCTCCTCCTCGTTCTGCCATTCTAACTAATCTCTTGTTGGCAATTTCTCCTTTCATTCCTATTAAAATCATGTTTTAGTGAACATTTTAATCTGCTTGTATCCTTAGGATAATTTTCTATTTAGTTTTTATTTAATACACTATTAAAGAACACGGAATGCCTGGCACTATTCTGAATGTTTTACAAAAATTAACTCATTAATCTTCCTACAAATTTTACAAAAATTAACTCAGTAATCTTCCTACCAACCCAAAGAGTCAGGATATTGGGGATGAGGCCGAGAAAGATTAACTAGAAAAAAATGCCAGAGCTGAGCTTCCAACCCAGCCAATCTGGATCCAGAGCCTGTTTCCTTAACCATCAAGTTATAGAGCTTCTTCCTCTCTTCAGGAAGCAAGAAAGTATCACAGACCATATCTGGGTATAAAACTACCAGTTTGGACTGAAGAAAAGAGTGTCCCCATGGATGATTCCCACATTAGGGAATTTTCTTCTAGCAGTCTGGATATACAGATACTGTATATCCAAACTTATCCAGTTATTTATTAAAATAATTTAGAAAACAAAAAAATAGGGGCGCCTGGGTGGCTCAGTGAGTTAAAGCCTCTGCCTTCGGCTCAGGTCATGATCTCAGGGTCCTGGGATTGAGCCCCGCATCTGGCTCTCTGCTCAGCAGGGAGCCTGCTTCCCCCACCCTCTCCCTGCCTCTCTGCCTACTTGTGATCTCTGTCTGTCAAATAAATAAAATCTTTCAAAAATATATAAAGAAAAAAATGACATACATTTGCCAGTGAGAAACCACCTGTACATAATCACCTATGTGTGCTTTAGGCTTCACAGTATTTTTTTCATGGAATTGTGAATGTATGTGCACATTATAAATTGCTGTCCTTTTTGCAATGAAAATTATTTTTGCCATTAGTCTTTATTTTTTTAAGATGTTACTTATTTGAGAAAGAGAGAGAAACAAGTGGGGGGAGAGGCAGAGGGAGAAGCAGACTCCTCAACGTGGGACTAGATCTCAGAGTCCTGGGATTATGACCTGAGCCAAATGGAGACACTTAACCGCCACCTGGAACTCTCCATTAGTCTTTAAAACTAGTTGTACTGCTTGTACAACAATGAATTTTAAAAATGTAGCGTGTATTTAACAAGTCTATAACTGAAAGAGGTTCCATCCAGTTTTTGGATTTTGATGGAAAAAAATAACACAATGATGAACATTGTTATGCATTATTGTTGGTGTGATTTTCTGTTTCTTTAAGGTATATCCCAGGACAAAAAAAGTTACATCAAAGGCTATTAATATCTTAGGGTTTTACAGATACACTTTTAGTTTGTAACAGATATTTTTCTAAGTTACAAAAAACCATTCATGAGGACCATTTTACTCTCTAAATAATATAAAAATTACATATGGCTAGACCATACCTTGGTCATTTCACTCTTGTTTTATGATTTCTGTTGAGAGTGGTGGTCCTCGATCTTTTAAAGTTAGTGTCCCTGCTTGACAAACATTAATACCTCACACCTCATTTAAAGTAATTTTTTGATAGTATTTGAATCACTAGAAATTTTAGGAATAAAATATTTTATTTTGATTTTGAAAAATTATCTCCCTTTACCCTAAAAATCTTCCTTTAGGATTTCTTGGAGTTAAGGTCTGAAGGGGACAGATTCTCTTAGTTTTCTTTCTTTCTTTTTTTTTAGAGAGGGAGGGAGAGAGGGTAAAAGGGAGGGCCAGAGTGGGGGAGAGAGAGTGTCTTAAGCAGGCTCCAGGCTCAATATGGAGCCAGACACAGGGTTTGATCTCACAACCATAAAATCATAACCTGAGCCGAAATCGAGTCAGATGCTTAAGCTACTGAACAATCCAGGTGCCCCAGGTTTCTTTGATTTAAAAATGTTTTTTTATTTTGGAAAAATGGGGCCCTTGGGTGGTTCAGGGTCCTGGCACTGGCCCATACTGGATTCCTTGCTCAGTAGGGAGTCTGCTTCTCCCTCTCCCACTAACACTCCCCCCACTCCTGTGATCACTCACATGCATACTCTCTCAAAAAAATGGATAAAAATATATATTTTTTTAATTTTTAATTTTTATTTATTTATTTGACAGAGAGAGAGAGAGATCACAAGTAGGCAGAGAGGCAGACAGAGAAAAGGCGGGGGGAGCAGGCTTCCTGCTGAGCAGAGAGCCCGATGCGGGGCTCGATCCCAGGACGCTGAGATCATGACCTAAGCTGAAGGCAGAGGCCCAACCCACTGAGCCACCCAGGTGCCCCTGGATAAAATATATTGTTAAAAATGTTTTGATTTTGACTTCATTCTGAAAGATATTTTAGCCCGTTACTTTTTATTTTTCTAAGTAATCTCTACACCCAACATGGAGCTTAAACTCACGACCCTGGGATTAAGAGTGGCACACTCTACCAACTGAGCCAGCCAGGCACCACCAGAGGACATTTTGGTTAAATAAAGAATGCTCTTGTCAAGGTTTTCTTCAGGATTTTGCAGATGTTATTCCACTATCTTCTTGTCTCCATAGTTTCTGATGAGAAATTTGTGATAATTTAAATATTTGTTCCCCTGTGTGTAATATGCTGTTTTTCTCTAGCTGCTTTTAATATTTTCTGTTCATTTCTGGCTCTCAGTGCTTTGAGTATGAAGGGCTAGGCATTGTTTTCTTCGTACTTATCTTTTGGGGGTTTATGTAGCTTTGTGAGCCTATGAACATATGATTTTAACCAAATTAAGAAAATTTGGGGTGTTTTATATTCAAGTATTTTTTTTCTGTTGATCTTCCTTCCAGGATTGTAGTTGTCTAAAAACTAGTCCATATGGTATCAGACCAAAATCCCATGAGGCTCTGTATATTTTCCATAATTGTTTTTCTCTATATGCTTTAGATTGCCTCATTTCTTTTGAATTAGCTGTAATTTCGCTAATTTTTTCCCTGCCATCTCCATTCTTCCAGTAAGCCCATCCATTAACTTAAATTTCACATATTTTAATTTTCAGTTTGAGAATTTCCATTGGAGTTTCTCTCTCTCTCTCTCCCTTTTTTCTTTTTTGTAGTTTCCATTTCTCATTCATTATGATAAAATTTCTTCTTTATTGAACATAGAATAGTTTCTGATGAGAAATTTGTGATAATTTAAATATTTGTTCCCCTGTGTGTAATATGCTGTTTTTCTCTAGCTGCTTTTAATATTTTCTGTTCATTTCTGGCTCTCAGTGCTTTGAGTATGAAGGGCTAGGCATTGTTTTCTTCGTACTTATCTTTTGGGGGTTTATGTAGCTTTCAAGTTCCAATGTCTGGGTCATCTCAGGATTGACCTCTATTTATTGTATTTGGCAATTGGCTCACAGCCCTGGTTCCTTGCATACTGAGTAATTCTGGATTAGATTCTGGATATTGTGATGTTACCTTGTAGAAACTCTGGATTCCATTATATTCTTCTGCAAAGTCTTGATGTTCTTGTTATACCAGACACCTAACTAAGTGGAACTCAAAGAGTAACTCTTACTTCTGAGCAGTAGGTCAAATTTCAGTTCTGTTCTTTTTTTTTTTTTAATTTTTAATTTATTTATTTAAAGATTTTATTTATATGACAGAGAGAGAGAGATCACAAGTAGGCAGAGAGGCAGGCAGAGAGAGAGAGGGGAGGAAGCAGACTCCCTGCGGAGCAGAGAGCCTCATGCGGGGCTCGATCCCAGAACCCTGGGATCATGACCCGAGCCGAAGACAGAGGCTTTAACCCACTGAGCCACCCAGGCCCCCCAGTTCTGTTCTTTTATCGTTAGCTGGGCTGCTTTGAAATCTGCTCTGTGCATGTTGAGTTCAGGTCAGCCAGACATGTGGACCAAGACTGTATGTAGAAACTGGACTTCTCCCTCTTTGGCTTTCTCTACTCTAGGCTTCTCTCCTTGCTTTCCAATGACTGTGCTAGCTCCAAACCCAGTCCTCCTGTGCTTTGGGTCCAAAAGAGTGGTATTTTTCTTTAAGATTTGATTTATTTACTTTTCAGGGAGAGAGAGAGAGAGACATAGAGAAAGAGAGAGTGTGCACAGAAGCAGGGGGAGCCGCAGGCAGAGGGAAGGGAAAAACAGACATCCCCGCTGAGCAAGGAGCCTGTTGCAGGCGTCGATCCCAGGACCCTGGGATCATTACCTGAGCCAAAGCAGACACGTAACCGACTGAGCCACCCAGGCACCCCAAAAGAGTGGCATTTTTCTTTCAGAGTGGTAGCTGCCCCATGTGCTAATTCCAGCTCGTCTTCAGGCTGCAAGTTGTAGAGACAAGTAAGTAACTTGTACTTTTCTTCCAAGTTTTGACAACCCTCCAGAATGTCTGCTTTTCATGGTTCATACCTTCAGGTTCTTTTGTGTGCGCCTATGTGTGCATGTGTTGTCCAGAGTTTATAGTTGTTATGTGCTGGACCCCTCAGTTCCACAGGTACCTCTTTATACCAGAAGCTGGGCTTCTCTGTGTTCTAAAAATGTCAGATAATGTATGTTTCAACAGTTAAATCTCAGAAGCACTTACGCCCATTTCCAATTCAAATGGCACTTCTTTGGGTAGCATTTATTAAATAGGTTATTAAACATTGATTGGGATACTTATTTAATGTGTTTTTTTTTTTTTTTTTTTCCGTGAGAGCATGTGAGCCCCTGTGATTCCAGCCCGTAAGCCTGGTACCTAGTAGCAGCTCCTCAAATATTTGAATAAACAAATATAGCCAGGAGATGAAGAGTGTCTAAACCACAGCAAAGTACCAATACTAGAAAGTAGAGAGTTTATTAAAAAGAAATGTTAGAGCTTTGAGGGAATTTGCTTACAGGCCAGATGCGTGGGGGTGTGTGGAAGAGGGAGGATCGTAGGACAGTCTCCAGGCTTTTAGCTGGAGCTACTTGGTGGGTGGTTAGAGAGGGCAGGGAAGAAGACTGGATTTCTGGGGGCGACTGGGTGGCTCAGTGGGTTAAGCTTCTGCCTTTGGCCCAGGTCATGATCTCAGGGTCCTGGGATCAAGCCCCACATCGGGCTCTCTGCTCAGTGGGGAGCCTGCTTCCCCCTTTCTCTCTGCCTGCCTCTCTGCCTACTTGTGATCTCTCTCTCTCTGTGTCAAATAAATAAATAAATAAATAAAATCTTAAAAAAAAAAAAAGAAGAAGACTGGATTTCTGAGTGTGGAGAAAAATGACTCTAGTCTTTCCAGACTGGTGGTCCCTCCTAATTTTTTATTATAAAATATTTTATTTATTTGACAGAGATCACAAGCAGGCAGAGACAGAGAGGGGTAAGCAGGCTCCCCACTGAGCAGAGGGCCTGATGCGGGGCTCAATCCCAGGACCCTGAGGTCATGACCTGAGCTGAAGGCAGCGGCTTAACCCACTGAGCCACTCAGGCACCCTGCTCCTAATTTTTTATTAGCATTCTCTTGCCCTCAGCCCTTGATGGGAACTGAGATTAAAGGAGCAGTAACCATATTTTCAATTCCTCAGTCCTGATCAGGTGCTGCTGGTTCTTCCGAGAGAGAGAAACGAGGACGTCTGGAATCCAGGGCATCTACTGAGGAAGGGTGTTTCTCTACGATAAGACGCTGAGTGTTGAAATTTAATCCTCCCAACTCCGGACTCCCCAGGACTCCATTAAATTGTTCCTATTAGCGTGATTGCTCCAAGATACCACAGGAGCAGGGGAGATATTAGAAAACCTGAAAACGAGGGGAGAGATATTGGAAGTTGTGCTTCCGTCATGATTTAGGAGCCTCGCTAAATTCGCCAGCGCACATGTCTGGCAGCCTCGGAACCTGCAATCTTTCATCTTCCTGGTGGAATATGAGTTCGTGTGTGCGGTAAAATGAAAACCGGTGGTGAGCGGCGCAGTAAAGCTCATGTTCCCTTAGTAGCAGGGTTGGGATGAGAGCGTAATTACATGTAGAAATGCTGCCTTGGGGCTCCTTTCCTGTAAGTGGCCACGATAAAGACGGCATCCCTTCCCGGATTCCGGAGCGACCCGCGCCATCCAAACTTTTCTTATTAGCACCTCTGATGTCCCCTGGAGTCCCAGGCTTTCAGCTAATCCCCCCGTGGAGCACGGTTGTTGTCACTAGCCTCAGTCAAGGCACTGTGCACCGGGAAAGCCTCTCCTGATGAGGTCCCCCTGCAATTAAGGAAAATTGGTTTCTAAGGGCGGAGGAGGGCAGGGCGTGGGGGAGGGGGTTGGCGTGGGGTGGGGGGGCTTTTCAGCCGGGTATCTGTTGTTATTTCTGCTTGGAGGCGGGTCTCCCTGGGATGCCTGGCTCCCGGCCACCCCCACAGGCCCTGCACCAGGGGACTGATTGCTTGTCATCAGGGGTAGTCTTTTGCGCATCTTGTCGTGCGGTTAGAAGTGGAGACTCAGGGATGCTGGGTGGAGAAGGAAGCCTAGCGATCGATCGGCCGGAGCGCAGAAGAATGCAGCCTTGAGTGCGTTTGGAGGTTTTGCTCAACAGAACACCACTGCTAACCTAACGTCATTGACCCTCACCTGTCAGCTCCCTCCCACAGGAGCCCTAGCTGTGAATTCTGGGAGACCTAGGGCAGAGGGGGCCATTCTGATGAGGGCTCAAAGCACCTCTCTGTTGTTCTGGGTCAGCTTCCTCACTGTGTCCCACTCTCCTTCAGCTGCTTGGTGACCACGGGGTGCCACTGCAGGGGCTTGGCCCAGCCACTCCAGGTGCTGCTGCTACTCTGAGCTGCTTTTCTGTGCACGGAAGTCTCTCTCCTGCTTCTCTGCACCTTCGTTCCCCATTGCTGCCTTTGTTCACAGGGCCCCAAGGCTGGGGTGGGGTAGGGACTGAAGGACTCCTTCTGAAGTTCCTTGCAAGTGACTTTGTGAGTAACCTAGTGTGTGCCCAGAGCTTTGCAAGATTTTTCCAGAAAACAGCCCCTGCATTTTTACCCCGGCACCGTTCCCTCTGAAGTTAATGGTTTAAACCTGTGGCTGTGCAGAGAAGTCACACGTGTGGCTTTTCATAGATAATGATGTCTGGACCCCAGCCTGGAGCACTGAAGTTAGGATGCCATGGGGGAGGGGACAGCTGGCACTGTGGTTTGTAAGCTTCCCAGGTGACACTAACACGTTGCCTGGGCTGAGAACGCAGTTCCGTTGGGAGCGGGGAGGCACCAGACAGGATTGTCATCCCCATCCTGCCTCCCCGCTCCCAGGACCTCCTGCAGATGCCGCCAGACCTCTTTCCTTCTACACTAAGGGATGTCTGTCCTTAGGTGGTACTGGTAGTGGCCCATCAGATTGGCTGGAAGCTAGTATTTGGATGCCCATTCACTCTAAAGCATTTTAAGTAGCCATTTCAAATACTTAGCTCAGGTGAGTCTCATCGCTGGAGGGCATGGGGAAAAATGTAAGGAAAGCTTAAAGTAGACAGAATTAATTTCAGGCTGTGTGACCTTCTGTAAGTTTCTCAAGCTATCTGATTCTTGGTTTCTCTACCTGCGAAATGGGAACAGAATTTACCTTGTGGAGCTGCTACAATGTACAATGAGGTGACGTAGATGAAAGCGTTTTGTAAGAATGTGGCATTATGGAAAAGCAATCCCTTGCTCATTGGCTGTCATCCAGCCGTCTGGCAGATCTGGGGCTTGAGTTTCTCCTGGGGAGTGCGGGTAAAGCACTGGGAATTCATTACCGCTACCAGAAAAACCATTCTGGGCATACATTCTGGGGGTGAAAACTCAATGTTCTGTTTTTGTAAATGGGGATCGGTATTATCATTATTGTTTAATTCTGTAATCCTCTGCAATAGTATTACTTCTTATGGTAGAATTAGTTATTTTCCCCAGTACTAGGAATTATGGCTTTGGAATATTTTCACGTTTTTAAAATGTTATCTTTTAGGCCCAAGGTTCTCCAATATCAAAGGCCTCAGGATCACCTGAAAGGCTTGTTAAAACAGATTGCCTGGCCCCTCCCACTGTTTCTGATTCAGCAGGTCTGGGGTGGGGTGCAGGAAGGTGCATTTCTAACGCATTCCTAGGTAATAGTGATGCTTCCAGTTCAGAGAGTGTGCATGGAGAGCCACTGTGTAGATTTCTACAGTGTCATGGCATTTCCTGGAGGGCAGTGGTTCTTATGCCTAGCTATACCTTAGAATTACTTGTGGAGGTTTTTTTTTTTTTGTTTTTTTTTTTAGATTTTATTGATTCATTTGTCAGAGAGAGAGAGTGAACACAAGTAGGGGGAGAAGCAGGCTCCCTGCCAAACAAGGAGCCTGGACAGGGACTTGATCCCAGGACCCTGAAGTCATGACCCGAGCTGAAGGCAGACGCTTAACCATCTGAGCCACCCCGGCACCCCATCCCAGCCCTGGGGAGCATTTAAAAATAGTGATCCCCCACCTCAGCCAACTTGGTCTCCCTGGGTGGGGCCAGGGTATCACTATTTTTCAAATGTTTCATGAGGGATTCTAATGTGCAGCTAGAGATGAGAACCATGGACTTGGTGTAAATCCCATTTCCTGGCTTCCAGGCTTTGGCCCTAGAATACAGTCTCCACCCAGAAGCTGAGTCTGTTTGAGAAATACCAATCAGATGATCTCACGGCATTTCTCTGCTTAACACCCCTCATTTACCTTCTGATGTTTAAGATAAAGTCTGAACTCTGTACCACACCCCTAAAGTCCAGGCAGGCCTGCTCCCCCTCACTCATTCTGTCCTATGACCTCACCTGCACATAAGCTCTTGGGCTTCTCTTGTGTTTTTCCAGCAGGCCACACCTGTCCCTGGGCCTGGGCCTCATGCTTGTCCTCCCTGGCTGGGATGCTCATCCCCTACCTCAGCACCGCTGTCTCCTGTCCCTCAAGGCGCAGCTCAAACATCCCTTCCTGGGTCATGCTGTGAAATACGGTGGCCACTGCTTAGATGTGTGCTGGTTAAGGACCACACAATTCTAGGGACCCCTTTACTTTTTGGTCATCACAGATTTGTGTACACATGCTGTGACAGTTTTCTAGCAGTTGGTGTTAAATGTGCAGAGTAAGGGGAGGCCCTTTCTAATTCTGAACAAAGCCACCATCTTTTTCATTAGCGGTGGAACTGCTATAACAGGCTCTTTCCTACCATGAATCCCCCTTTAAGTTCTCCTATTTGCCCATCTACCATCTTCATAGCCCTGATGAGATTTTAATATCTGGGTTATTTAGTTGATTACTTGCATGTCATCTGACTGTCAGGTAGAAATCAACTTCTTGAGGGTGGGGACCTTGCCTCCCTTGCTCACTGCTGCTCTAGGGGCTTGCGAGGTAGAAGTACATAAATAGATTTATTGAAAGAATGTATAAATAAATGAACCCTTCAAATTACGACCTACAGGTACCTACTCGGTCCTGTGACTATTACTGTAAGGGACTGGCAGTCCAGACATAAGCTTTCCTAGGCGGTTAGGCTACATGTGGCCCCCTTGGAGGCCACGGGCCAATCATATCCTCTCTTGAGCCTGGTTGACTTCTCACTCACCACCCATCAGTCACAGTTAAGATCAGACAATGGTGGGATGGGCCAGACCAAAGCAGCAGCCGCATTGCATTTCACAGAGAAATATGACAAGGGTGATTAAGTGGCTCTGTGGTCTTTTACACCATTGCCTTCCTGAGGGGCGGGGCTGTGGAAGGGTCAGTAATTGATAATTGCCATTTTGTATGGAAGGTTTATAGGCTAATCTCCAGAGTAATTTTTTCAGAAAGAGTAGTAAAATTAGGCAAGGAGGCCATTCGAGATGATGACTTGTGAGGGGCGGTGCACAGACTGGCTGTTAGCATCACGGAGGTCAGACCTGCCTCGAAGTGAAGGGCATCGTGTGTCCAGAATGAGGCATCCGAGCTTGAAGGCTGATCTCCCAGCGAGTTTAAATGGCACCTGGAAGGTTCAGCTTCTTGAGGAGGAAAAGGCAGGGTTGACCGAAGTCTGTGTTCTGGAGCAGGGAGGTAGCGTTGGGAAGGGTCAGATAGAAAATCTGGTGGGTTGGAAGCAAGCAGGCTCTTTCCAAAGCCATTCTCTTCCTTAAGTACGGAGAAGTTTTCCATAATCAACACAACTCCCTAATCTCCTTGCATTTGTGGCATTTTATCCCATTCATACAAAGTGGTGCAGAGTGCACATTTCTAAATGAAAATGAAGGTGAAAAGCAGTTGTGTGTCTCAAATAATTATCCTTGAATTTCAGGATAATTGGCCAGACTGTCCCAAAAGTAACCACTCTTACTTGCAAGATCAGTGAGAGGGTATTGGGCATACATATAATTTAAAAGCTGTTAATGTGTAGTAGAATCTTGGTAACTAGGACATCAGATCTGTGTATTTTCTTTCATATAGTGGTATAAAGTCTCTCATGCAAACAGTTTAGGTTAAGAAGTTAAATTGATTATAAAGAAAACTATGATGGAACTATCAGGAGAAAGTAAAGAGCAGAGAATTGAGAAAACCAGGACTGGGGCATCCAGACCTAAGCAAGTGATTAAGCAAGTGCTTTCTTTGTTTAATGGATGGGAATGTGGGTAAAATTGTTTTTGCTCAACATCTTCAGCATAAAAGTTTGAGGAGAGAAGCAAGATTAACCCGGGCTTGGACCATCTGTTTATTCTTTGCTGCGTAGACCCACAGAGCAGAAGAGGAAAGGGAGGAGATGCTGTGTAACCAGCTGGATTAGCCAAATCCCGTTGGCTTCCTGATAGAAGGAAGAGTGCCGCTGCCGTCAGATGATGCTCATGTCCTCAGAAGACCTTCCCTGGCTCTGGACCCATGAAACTTCTCCAGAAGCCCTTGACCCCTGCAGGAGGACAAGGTGAGGCAAGGCTTGTCGCACTTGGATCTGTTCCTAACTCAATAACTAGAGAAGGGGGATCAATTTGTACTTGCTGGCTACAAGACAATACCAACAGCTGCCTGTCTTGTGGGAATGCCGCAATGCAAAGAATTTAACTCAGGAGTATTTTTAGATGGTTAAAATGTGTGTCTTCGGTGTCAACAAGGGCTAATAGTTTTGAACACATTGGTACTTGCTGACAGCTGCTCTTAGCCCATTTCTCTTGATGATGTTACTATCACGGAAAAGAGACGTGGGTGGGAATTTCTAAATAGACACTTCTTTATTGTAGATCTAGACTGTCCAGTACGGTAGCCCCTCACCACTGGGGGCATTTAAATAAAATTAAATAGAATTAGATAAAACTTAAAGTTCACTTTAAGTGTAAAATCTAAAGTTCAGCTTAAAATTCTCCTTTGGACTAGCCACATTCTATACACCAAATAGCATCCTGTGGCTATTAATACTGAATATTATATTTGATAGCATGTGATTGGACATTCAAGGCAGGAAGTTCTTTGGACAGTGTTGTAGGAATGGGTCCCTTCTGAAACTTTGGACCCAATCAGCCTATATTCCTGGAGCATCATCCTCTCCTAGGGAATTCAGGTATGTATGTTTGTGGGGGTGGGGGGGCACGCTTCAGCAATTAGTTAAGTTTTTCAGTGTTTCAATTCCGAGCTATTTCTTAGTATACGTCCATCACCCCAGGATATGCCTCTTGTTGGCCTCTCTCCTCCATCTGAGGCTGATTGGCTTCTCCACATGAGCATGTTGTCTCTTCTGGGTTTTCTAATTCAAAGGAATTCTTGCCATTTCTGGAGGGAGGTAACAGACAATGAATCAAAAAGGAAAAGTCACAAATAAACCTATTCTTAAGATTTTCACTCACTGATGATTTACCCTGTAAGGCGGGGAAATGGTCCACCAACAACCCCTGCTCTCCCTGGCACAGAGCAGGTGTACAAGAATAAAGAAGAGGTGATTTAGAGTGGGAAGAAAATTAATTTTTGAATTTTTCTGGATAGAGTCAGGGACGCTGAGCTGGAAAAGCCAGAACTGGCTTCTGCACCCTCTGGGTGTGTTTTATTGAATGGGTCTTGTGCCTCACAGCCTAGATTGACCGCTGCCCTTTGACTGATGGCAGAAGGAACATCGATTGAGCCTCTGCTAAGAAAACAAGTATCTCCACTCAATTCAAGAAAATACAATGTGTCACACACTTAGTGAAAATCAATAATGCAGGAAAATTTACTGGCTGCTATTCAAATCTCAGTTCCTCTAATTGTAGGAGCTGACGAAGTCCCTGGTTTTTGTTTTTGTTTTTGTTTTTGTTTTTGAAGTTCAGCAGCCAGGCAGTAGGTACTGATCACTAGGTCTCCGGAAAACCTGAAAAGAGCCCCACTGTGTTGTTTTCTGTGCAAAGGAGATGGGAAGCCAGTGGAGAAAGCCAGCCGCAGAATAGATGGCAAGCTCGGGTGCTGAGAGCGACTCCTGGGTCTTTGTGGTCTGCTCTGCAGAAGAGTGGTGAGGAGGGGCCTGGAACAGGGTTTCTCAAAACAAGAATCTCCATTTGGTTCACTTTCCCTGTGGAAGCTGTCCATCTGGTACTGGCTAGGATTTGAGTTTATGAGCCTGCTTTCAGGAAAGCTAGGCACTGTTTATATACAGACGGATTTGAAGACAGAAGAAAAGGAGAGACCAGAGGAGCCCTGGAATAGAGGCATTGCCTCTTGTGGTCAGAATTGGAGGCAAAAGTTGCTTGTTATGCTCTATCCCCTTCGGCCCACCTCCCCCTGACCCCACCCCAAGGACTTTATAAGCAGAATGGGAAGATTGTCAAATGCAGGGAAGGCAGGAGAGAGCTGGGGGATGTGGGTAGAGCAGGACTGATGAGACACCGTAACTGAGTATTGAACTCTGGGCAGTAATATGGTGAATTACAGCCCAGCCCTTGAATGATGGCTGGAAGTCATCAAGTCTCTCGATTTTACTAAGTTGTCATTCACATGTTATATTAGCTGAAACTGTAACTACTGCTTCCCTCTCAGAAGGGAAAATGGCTCTCCGTGCTGGGTTACCGCCTCTGCGGTATTGATTTTGTGTGGGCGGGCAGTGATTCATGGGACACCCCTCCCCTTTTATTTCTGGCTCCAGAGTTTCAAGGGTCTTGTGTGAATCGCACAACTTTAGCAACAACGTAGCAGGCTCCCTCATCCTGTTTGCAAATGATTACTCCGGTTTTGGGAGCGAGAGGAAGATGGGTGAGAAA
This sequence comes from Mustela lutreola, assembly GCF_030435805.1. Lineage (NCBI taxonomy): Eukaryota > Metazoa > Chordata > Mammalia > Carnivora > Mustelidae > Mustela > Mustela lutreola. The sequence goes on from NC_081291.1 coordinate 40,763,100, forward strand.
CCACCAAATATAAAGTGAACTCAAGAAGACAAGGAGGAAGACGATGTTTGTGAATCTGTCAGGGATCGAAAGAAAGAGTTCTGAGTGTGGCGCATCTACCCTTTAGCTCAGCGGCATCCCTGGGGATGAAGAGAGGGGCAAAGCAAAAATTGAGACTGTTACTCTTTTTATGTCCTATTAAACAATTTTCCGAGCCTCTCTTGCTCATTTTTGCTGAAAAACTTGCCCAAAGCTCTGCTGCAAAGAGTGGAACAATTAAATGTTTATGAAGACATTAGGTTGAATGGTTCTTAGTGAGAAAGAGCTAATTTTGTCCATCATTAGATACCGACGTGCTAAGGGTGCTCTCTGACTCCGTCCTCAGTTGGGATTCGGGATCTGAACCAGACTTCTGCTGACTACCAGTGTTCTTTCAGACACTGTCCTGGAGCTTTGATTCCCCTCCCCTGCACAACCTCCTGCGAAACTCAGCTCATGTCCAAAGGTGATGTTTATAAGAACGTCAACATCTGGAGGTGTTTTTCCATGAGCAAGGCCTTGACCTTGATTTTGGCCTGGGAATCCAGAGCCTTATTCGTGGTATATTTTCACTGTAATTTTATTGTTTTATTCCATTCTAACTCCTTAATTTTAGGCAATGTATTTAGCAGATATTTCTCATTTGAGATGCGATATAATATTAACAATATATGGGGGCACCTGGGTGGCTTAGTCAGTTAAGTGTCTGCCTTTAGCTCAGGTCCTGATCCCAGGGTTCTAGGATGGAGCCCCCAACTAGGCTCCCTGCTCAGCAGGGAGTCTGCTTCTCCCTCTGCCTCTGCCCCTCCCTCCTGCTTATGCTCTCTCTCTGTCTCTCTCTCAAATAAAAACATAAAATCTTAGGGAAAAAAAAGCAATATACAATAGGAACCATCATTGTAACTGCTATACTTTGGATAATATGTTACATATTAATTCTATTAATATATACTAATTATTATAATTGGATTTTGTGTCACTGTTAAGGTAATAATTCTTTGTTACTGCTAACAGTTCTTAAACTCTTACTATAAGCTGAATGCGGTGCTAAGCCCTTTTCATGTATTACCTCATTTAATCCTCACAAAACCCTATAGGTGAGTTTTAATCATTTTACCCCTTTTACAGATGGGGAGACTGGGACTTACAGAGTTAAGGAACTGTCCTAGGATGCACAACAAGATGATGGGAGAACTAGGCCTTCTACCTCTGTGGTCCTCATCTGTCTCCCCTGTAAACACTGCTCTGTGATATGGTTGCTGTGACAGGTGCCTCCAAGCCCAGGTGTCTGGCCCTCCTTCAAGCCTTCTGTTTTCAGGATGATGGAGAAGCCAGTGTCAGCCTCCAGGAAGATGTCATTTTCCAGTGAACTGATGATGGCCCCAAGCCTCATTAGCTGGCTGATGCTCTGGGTTTTCGGGGGTCTGTTCAATGGTTCGTGGAGTCAGTTCACTCCTGGGTCACCCCGTCCCCGCTGACCCCTAGCGATGCATTGGTAGATCAGGTCTGGGGGCTCCATCCAGCAGTGGGTACATTCTGGAGGGTGCCGCCCCCCCCCCCCCCCCAGGGACAGAGCAGCAAATCAGATCTGTAGATCAGCAGAATCTGCCCCCACTGCCATCTGCCTCCTCAAAGTACTGTGTGAGGAAGTGTGCAGGGAACCATGTGATGATGAATCATGGCCGGCGCAGGCGCTGGGAAGTGGGCAAAATCGACCCAGTCCTGTCTTTGTTCTCATTGACAAGAGTAACAACAAATCCCGGTTGCTGAAGGCAGAACCTTCCACCAGCTACCCATGAAATCCAAAGGGCCTGAGTTTATCTCACTCATTCTGCTGTGGGGTATCCGAATCAGCCCCCAGCACTAGTTCGGGCTGTCACATGCTAGTATGTATTTTGAGAGCACCAAGAAGTAAGCATCTATAATTTGTCGTGTGACACCTGCCTGGGAATTTACAACAGTGTTGTCCTTCTAGTCCATGCTGGAGGCCCACAGTGTGTCCAAAGGCCGGCCCAGTGACCTTCACAGTGGAGAACAAGATCACAGAGAAGCTACATTTCCTAGCAGCAGCGGGTTACATGGGACAGAAACAGGGTGTGCCTCTTTTTCCTGGAATAATTATTAGCTTCCCTTTCACTCTCAAAGGTGTCCTTTTGAAATAGAAATTACAGGGGAATGTGGGTGGCTCAGTGGGTTAAAGTCTCTGCCTTTGGCTCAGGTCATGGTCCCAGGGTTCTGGAATCAAGCCCCACATCGGGCTCTCTCCTCAGCAGGGAGTCTGCTTCCCTTCCTCTCTCTCTGCCTGCCTCTCTGCCTACTTATGATCTCTGTCTGTCAAATGAATAAATAAAATATTAAAGGGAAAAAAATAAATTACAGAGTTGTTTTCTGACCCAGCAAAGAATAAAGGTGTTGCAGTCCACAACTTAAGTATGAATCGTGGGTTTTCCTATTCGCAGCCCTGGGATCTTGAATTGTTAGTTTTCTGAGCTCCAGCTTCCTCACTCTAAAATGAGAAGAATAGTGGCAACTTTTGGAGGGTTGTTTTGTGGATTAAACAAGATGGTATTTGCAAAGGGCTTCGTGTGAAGGGCTCACAGGTTAAGTGCTCCGTGAAAATTGAGTTTTGATGCAGTGTGGTTGTGTAAGCTTGTATGTTCTGGAGTGCCAGAAAGGCAAACTGGCTTGTTTTGTAGACCTCAATCATATTCCTGGCTTGGACATTCCGTCTTCTGAGGCCGGCAACATGGAAACAGTCTGTGAGGCTCTGCTTGAATTTTAGCCCTGCTGGTTAATGACTGTGTTACCTATGTGCATCATTTTACAGTTCCTCATTCAGTATCCTCGGCTGAAAGTTGGAGTCATGATGGCAGCTTAAAGTTTGAGACTCTGGATTCTGGATCCAGGTGTCTGCTTCCACATCCTGGCTCATGCCCTGTCCCTGTATGACCTCTGGGACTTCCCTCGCCCCTTTATTACTGTTTCCCAGCTGGGGATAGAATTTACCTGATAGCGTGCCATGAGGATTAGAGGTATGAACACATGTAAGCCTCTGAATTGTACCCAACACATCATGAGCATCGGTGAAGGTGCGATAGAGATGCAGTGTTAGTTTTCAGGGAAATAGGAAGAAATGTAAATAACTGTTCATGAGTCCATCAGCCAGAGATAGCCTCTGTTAATGGTTCAGTGTATTTTCTTTCCTTTATATCTGTACGTGCAATTTTGAAAATACCGTAGGGGTATATAAGCACGTTGCTATCTTTTTCTTAACTTAGGTCAGTTATGTCCTTTATGTTACTGGTTTTTAGAAATTCCATTTTCACTAGTAGCATTGGAGTCTATTATATGATGAAATCTATTTTTTATAACCCTGATACTGCATATTCACATGATTTCTTTTTTCTACGAAAAGTAATTATTCAGTAAATATTGCTGGATGAAAACCATAAATTTTGGGATCTGTTCTTTGATTTCCTCCTTTGTGCAGAAAGACTGGGCCAACAAATACAACTGTTTTAAGGCCCTTTTTAGGATACATATTGTCAGGTTATACTCTAGGGACGTATCAAATTTACCTTCTTAGCAGCAGAGTAGAGCCCTGCTTGTTTCATCGTGATTTCACCAGCATGAAGTATCTTTATTTGGTCCTATTCATTGACTTGTATACACAACCTACCCTGTTATTTTTAGACCAGTGCTATCCCATTAAACTTTCTGCAATGATGAAAATGCTGTTTTAGCACTAATCAGGTAGCCACTAATTACGTGAGGTTATTGAGCTCTTGAAATGTGGCTAGAGCAACCAAGGAAATGAATTTTTAATTCAATTTAGAGCCATTTGAATTTAAGAATTTTTTTAAAAAGTATTTTTTTATTAGATAAATAATTTTTTATTTTTAAATTATTCCCATTAAAAAATTTTATTTTAATTCCAGTGCAGTTAACACCCATGATTACATGAGTTTCAGGTGTATAGCACAGTGATTCACCAATTCTGTACACTACGCAGTGCTCATTAGGGTAAGTGCACTCCTTAATCCCCATCACCTAATTCACCCACCCCCTACCCTCATCCCCTCTGGTAGCCATCTGTTTGTTCTCTAGAGCTAAGAGCCTGTGTTTTGGTTTGTCTCTTTTTCCCCCTTTGCTCTCTGGTTTCTTAAATTCCACATACGAGTGAGATCCTATGGTATTTATCTTTTCCTAGCTGACTGATTTCAGTTAGTATTATACTTTCTAGGTCCATCCCTGTTGTTGCAAGATTACTTTGGAGTTAAAGAGCCACGTGTGGTCAGTGACTACCGTAGTGGACAGAGCAGCCTCGCACTCTGTTTCCCATGAACACAGCAGGACAGCTCCGTGTGTTACCAGCTGGGAGCTCGTCTAGTGTTCTTTTCCGGTCCCTGCTGTAGGCAGGACAAATGGTAGCATCACTGCCAGTGATGGTTTTGGGCAACAATTCCACTTTTTCTCCTGTGTCCACTCAGCGACATTCCCAGAAGTCCACCCGCCCAGAGAGCTGATGTCACTCCCTCCGTTAGAGGAGATTGAAGTGTGTGTCCCATCTTTGCTGTTTGCTCCGCTCTGCCATCCGAGGTTTCTGCCTCCCTTTTCCAGGGTGAGATGGAAACTCCAGAAAAGCCATCTCTCTCCCTGCTGCTTTGCCCCCGTCTCATGTTGGTGTGGAAGGTGGCGAGTTGGTTCTCTGCTTCCCTCTGCCCTCCGTTGTAGATGCTGCCCACGGATCAGCATCTGGGGTTTTCGCTGCTCGCTCCTCAAATGCTCAGTGTGTGGTGTTTTTTGTTGCTGTTTATCTCGGTCATGTGACAAGGTACACAGCGTGGTTCGCTGCAGGCCCGAGCTCAGTACCTCTGTGATGGAGAGCCAGCCGGGCCCTCTGTGAAGTGTGCCTCCATCTGCTCGGCCCTGACCAGTGGGGCCAGAGCCGAACAAGGCCAAACCGCCCAAGGAAACAGCTGCCAGATGGCTCTTGGCAGTCGGGCAGATGCCCTGTGGCCTACTCCTGACCACATCAGAAGAGAAATTAATGTCACACCATATAATCTAGTTTCTTAATTCTTGGCAAGTTCGAGCTACAGATAATCTCATTTGTAAGTAAATGGAATCATTTCAGAACCTGAACAGAAACAGGCAGCAAGAAGTGGTCGAATGGTTTGACGTCTGTTTTTGGGTAACACATGGTTCTCGCTCGGTTCAGGTGAGAGGTAACTTACATGGTCCCCTGGGGTTGGATTTTGCCTTTGATTTCTTAATCAACTTTTAATCCTACAACTGAAAGGAGTGCCCAGGAATCGACACACATCAGCTATCATGTATGAACTCTTTCTGGGGCAAATTCTTTTCAGAGTGGCTATGATGGTGGTAAGAGACAGGCCCTCTTACATTGTACCTCCGTGTTTGCTGTCTGCTGGGCCCCATGCTGAATGCTTTTCATGGTTGTTTTGTGTAATCCTTCCAGCATCCTCCTAGAGCCCGTGACATTTGTCTTCTCATTTGCAGATAAAGAGATGCAAAGGTAAGGGAGGCAAATGGCTTGCCTCATGTCACTCATTTAGTAGCTGGTAAAGCTGGGATCACACTGCAAGCAAACGGCCTCCAGCAGCTACGTCCCTACCCTCTGCACGAATTGGATTCAGCACAATTGTCATATATGTGTGCTGGATGCTGAAGAAGGCTCTTTACGTACATCCTTCTTGTTGTTTGTTTTACTTCTCAGAACAGCCATTCAGGCAGTGGACACTACTCTTACTCCCAGTTTGTGGACAGACAAACCAAGGGTTAAGACTTAGGAATGTGACTGAGGTCACATGGTGAGGAATATGGCGGCTCCAGGATGGGCCACAGTTGGACCCTTCCAGAGCTCAGGTTCTTAGCTACCAGACTGTAGTCCCTCCCTACCAGTGAGAAGGTTTGTCCTGGGCAGTGGCCAGAGTGTTATTACTGAGAGATTTCCAACCAATAACTAACATCGTTTATGCTTTTAAATTAAACTGTGAATTGGGGCACTGCCATGGGTCTGTGGTGATGCCACGAGAGAGGTTTTGTGGTATAGACCACTGCTCCTCAAACGAGGAGCCAGAGGGGAGGACCAGATTTTTGTTTTGTTTTGTTTTGTTTTTTCCTTCTTCAAATTTCTAACTCATTGTGGTCCCACTCTCTATAGATAATGATGTAGCTTGTGGCACACGCCTGACTGGGGAGATGGCAAGACCCCACATTCAGAGACAAGACCACAGATCTCTGCTTCCATATCAGCAATGCCGACCTGCTGTAAGACTTTCTAAACATCTTCACTCAATTTCTGTACATATCTCATTGCAGAACGCGATGAGAACATGAACCAGGGTTGGCCATGGACCACACCATGAGAGAGTCATTACCAGAAATGACATTTCCAGCTCATAATTTAGGAGACACTCATTCTAGCTCCTGCTTTGAGCTTGCTGTGTGGCCCTAGGAAAGTTGCTTCCTCTCTCTGAATTTAGCTCTTTCATTTAGTGGCTGGATTTGGAGCAGATAAATACAGGATCCCTGCCAGTTCTAAGCCTCTGTCATTCCATGTTGATTTTTGATGGGGTTCGGGGCTGCCCGCGAGAGATCAGTGGTAGGAAGCCAAAGAACACCATGCATTTAGAATATGCTGAAAATGGTCTGTTTCTTGACAAAGCTTGGCATGGGGGACTCACGAACTTAATAGGACTCTTGTGATTTCAGTCTGTGGCATCCCTGTGTCTGACAGAAGAATTTCAAGGGCACCAGAGTTGGTTGAGGCCGCTGAAAATCAGAGCACACCCAGTGTGCCAAAGCAAGTTGTGTGTGGTAAGTCTTTTGACCTTAGTTACAGTGATAGTTAAAATAACAGGAAATACAGTGAGGTTTGTAAAGTATGATCTGCTTGTTGGATTTGAAGTGTGGGTTCTTTCAACATCCGTCTGGAAGCTACAGAGCACGTCCTGACTTTCTGCACCAAAGCACTGGAGAGAGTGATTCAAGGGCCTCCCCTGACATCGTAGCTCTGGAGAGATCCTATATTCTGTAATTGTAAGTGCTCCTCACGTGAAATGTGGTCCATGGCCCAGGGACCTCGGTATCTCCTAGGAGCTTGTTTGAAATGCAGAGTCTTGGGCACCTGGGTAGCTCAGCGGGTTAAAACCTCTGCTTTTGGCTCGGGTCATGATCTTGGAGTCTTGGGATCGAGCCCCACATCAGGCTCTCTGCTTGGCAGGGAGCCTGCTTCCCCCTCTCTCTCTGCCTGCCTCTCTGCCTACTTGTGATCTCTGTCTGTCAAATAAATAAATAAAATCTTAAAAAAAAAAAAAAAAGAAATGCAGAGTCTCAGGTCCTTCCCCAGCCTGGATGAATCAGAATGTGCATTTTTAAAAAAATTTTTTATTTTTTATAAACATATATTTTTATCCCCAGGGGTACAGGTCTGTGAATCGCCAGGTTTACACACTTCACAGCACTCACCAAAGCACATACCCTCCCCAATGTCCATAACCCCACCCCTCTTCTCCCAACCCCCCTCCCCCCAGCAACCCTCAGTTTGTTTTGTGAGATTAAGAGTCACTTAAGGTTTGTCTCCCTCCCAATCCCATCTTGTTTCATTGATTCTTCTCCTACCCACTTAAGTCCCCATGTTGCATCACCACTTCCTCATATCAGGGAGATCATATGAAAGTTGTCTTTCTCTGCTTGACTTATTTCGCTAAGCATGATACGCTCTAGTTCCATCCATGTTGTCGCAAATGGCAAGATTTCATTTCTTTTGATGGCTGCATAGTATTCCATTGTGTATATATACCACATCTTCTTTATCCATTCATCTGTTGATGGACATCTAGGTTCTTTCCATAGTTTGGCTATTGTGGACATTGCTGCTATAAACATTCGGATGCACATGCCCCTTCGGATCACTACGTTTGTATCTTTAGGGTAAATACCCAGTAGTGCAATTGCTGGGTCATAGGGCAGTTCTATTTTCAACACTTTGAGGAACCTCCATGCTGTTTTCCAGAGTGGTTGCACCAGCTTGCATTCCCACCAACAGTGGAGGAGGGTTCCCCTTTCTCCGCATCCTCGCCAGCATCTGTTATTTCCTGACTTGTTAATTTTAGCCATTCTGACTGGTGTAAGGTGATATCTCATTGTGGTTTTGATTTTTATTTCCCTGATGCCGAGTGATATGGAGCACTTTTTCAAGTGTCTGTGGGCCATCCGGATGTCTTCTTTGCAGAAATGTCTGTTCATGTCCTCTGCCCATTTCTTGATTGTATTATTTGTTCTTTGGGTGTTGAGTTTGCTAAGTTCTTTATAGATTTTGGACACTAGTCCTTTATCTGATATGTCATTTGCAAATATCTTCTCCCATTCTGTCAGTTGTCTTTTGGTTTTGTTAACTGTTTCCTTTGCTGTGCAAAAGATTTTGATCTTGATAAAATCCCAATAGTTCATTTTTGCCCTTGCTTCCCTTGCCTTTGGCGATGTTCCTAGGAAGATGTTGCTGTGGCTGAGGTCGAAGAGGTTGCTGCCTGTGTTCTTCTCAAGGATTTTGATGGATTGCTTTCTCACATTGAGGTCCTTCATCCATTTTGAGTCTATTTTTGTGTGTGGTGTAAGGAAATGGTCCAATTTCATTTTTCTGCATGTGGCTGTCCAAATTTCCCAACACCATTTATTGAAGAGGCTGTCTTTTTTCCACTGGACATTCTTTCCTGCTTTGTCGAAGATTAATTGACCATAGAGTTGAGGGTCTATTTCTGGGCTCTCTATTCTGTTCCATTGATCTATGTGTCTGTTTTTGTGCCAGTACCATGCTGTCTTGATGATGACAGCTTTGTAATAGAGCTTAAAGTCCAGAAATGTGATGCCACCGACTTTGGCTTTCTTTTTCAATATCCCTTTGGCTATTCAAGGTCTTTTCTGGTTCCATATAAATTTTAGAATTATTTGTTCCATTTCTTTGAAAAAGATGGATGGTACTTTGATAGGAATTGCATTAAATGTGTAAATTGCTTTAGGTAGCATAGACATTTTCACAATATTTATTATTCCAATCCAGGAGCATGGAACATTTTTCCATTTCTTTGTGTCTTCCTCAATTTCTTTCATGAGTACTTTATAGTTTTCTGAGTATAGATTCTGTGCCTCTTTGGTTAGGTTTATTCCTAGGTATCTTATGGTTTGGGGTACAATTGTAAATGGGATTGACTCCTTGATTTCTCTTTCTTCTGTCTTGTTGTTGGTGTAGAGAAATGCAACTGATTTCTGTGCATTGATTTTATATCCTGACACTTTACTGAATTCCTGTACAAGTTCTAGCAGTTTTGGACTGGAGTCTTTTGGGTTTTCCACATATAGTATCATATCATCTGCGAAGAGTGATAGTTTGACTTCTTCTTTGCCGAATTGGATGCCTTTAATTTCCTTTTGTTGTCTGATTGCTGAGGCTAGGACTTCTAGTACTATGTTGAATAGCAGTGGTGATAATGGACATCCCTGCCGTGTTCCTGACCTTAGTGGAAAAGCTTTCAGTTTTTCTCCATTGAGAAAGATATTTGCGGTGGGTTTTTCATAAATGGCTTTGATAATATTGAGGTATGTGCCCTCTATCCCTACACTTTGAAGAGTTTTGAGCAGGAAGGGATGCTGTACTTTGTCAAATGCTTTTTCAGCATTTATTGAGAGTATCATATGGTTCTTGTTCTTTCTTTTATTGATATGTTGTATCACATTGACTGATTTGTGGATGTTGAACCAACCTTGCAGCCCTGGAATAAATCCCACTTGGTCGTGGTGAATAATCCTCTTAATGAACTGTTGTATCCTATTGACTAGTATTTTGGTGAGAATTTTTGCATCTGTGTTCATCAAGGATATTGGTCTATAGCTCTCTTTTTTAATGAGATCCTTGTCTGGTTTTGGGATCAAGGTGATGCTGGCCTCATAAAATGAGTTTGGAAGTTTTCCTTCCATTTCTATTTTTTGGAACAGTTTCATGAGAAAAGGAATTAGTTCTTCTTTAAATGTTTGGTAGAATTCCCCCGGGAAGCCGTCTGGCCCTGGGCTTTTGTTTGCTTGGAGATTTTTAATGACTGTTTCAATCTCCTTACTGGTTATGGGTCTGTTCAGGCTTTCTATTTCTTCCTGGTTCAGTTGTGGTAGTTTATATGTTTCTAGGAATGCATCCATTTCTTCCAGATTGTCAAATTTGTTGGCATAGGGTTGCTCATAGTATGTTCTTATAATAGTTTGTATTTCTTTGGTGTTAGTTGTGATCTCTCCTCTTTCATTCATGATTTTATTTATTTGGGTCTTTTCTCTTTTCTTTTTGATAAGTCTGGCCAGGGGTTTATCAATTTTATTAATTCTTTCAAAGAACCAGCTCCTAGTTTCGTTGATTTGTTCTATTGCTTTTTTGGTTTCTATTTCATTGATTTCTGCTCTGATCTTTATGATTTCTCTTCTCCTGCTGGGCTTAGGGTTTCTTTCTTGTTCTTTCTCCAGCTCCTTTAGGTGTAGGGTTAGGTTGTGTACCTGAGACCTTTCTTGTTTCTTGAGAAATGTTTGTACCGCTATATATTTTCCTCTCAGGACTGCCTTTGTTGTGTCCCACAGATTTTGAACCGTTGTATTTTCATTATCATTTGTTTCCATGATTTTTTTCAATTCTTCTTTAATTTCCTGGTTGACCCATTCATTCTTTAGAAGGATGCTGTTTAGTCTCCATGTATTTGGGTTCTTTCCAAACTTCCTCTTGTGGTTGAGTTCTAGCTTCAGAGCATTGTGGTCTGAAAATATGCAGGGAATGATCCCAATCTTTTGATACCAGTTGAGTCGATTTAGGACCGAGAATGTGATCTATTCTGGAGAAAGTTCCATGTGCACTAGAGAAGAATGTGTATTCTGTTTTTTTGGGATGAAATGTTCTGAACATATCTGTGATGTTCATCTGGTCCAGTGTGTCGTTTAAGGCCTTTATTTCCTTGTTATCTTTTGCTTGGATGATCTGTCCATTTCAGTGAGGGGAGTGTTAAAGTCCCCTACTATTATTGTATTATTGTTGATGTGTTTCTTTGATTTTGTTATTAATTGGTTTATATAGTTGGCTGCTCCCATGCATAGATATTTAAAATTGTTAGATCTTCTTGTTGGACAGACCTTTTGAGTATGATATAGTGTCCGTCCTCATCTCTTATTATAGTCTTTGGCTTAAAATCTAATTGATCTGATATAAGGATTGCCACTCCTGCTTTCTTCTGATGTCCATTAGCATGATAAATTCTTTTCCACCCCCTCACTTTAAATCTGGAGGTGTCTTCGGGCTTAAAATGAGTTTCTTGGAGGCAACATAGAGATAGGTTTTGTTTTTTTATCCATTCTGATACCCTGTGTCTTTTGATTGGGGCATTTAGCCCATTCACATTCAGGGTAACTATTGAGAGATATGAATTTAGTGCCATTGTATTGCCTCTAAGGTGACTGTTACTGTATATTGTCTCTGTTCCTTTCTGATCTACCACTTGTAGGCTCTCTCTTTGCTTAGAGGACCCCTTTCAAATATTTCCTGTAGAGCTGGTTTGGTGTTCACAAATTCTTTCAGTTTTTGTTTGTCCTGGAAGCTTTTAATCTCTCCTTCTATTTTCAGTGATAGCCTAGCTGGATATAGTATTCTTGGCTGCATGTTTTTCTCATTTAGTGCTCTGAATATATCATGCCAGCTCTTTCTGGCCTGCCAGGTCTCTGTGGATAAGTCTGCTGCCAATCTAATATTTTTACCATTGTATGTTACAGACTTCTTTTCCCACGCTGCTTTCAGGATTTTCTCTTTGTCACTAAGACTTGTAAATTTTACTATTAGGTGACGAGGTGTGGGCCTATTCTTATTGATTTTGTGGGCCTATTCTCTGAACCTCCTGAATTTTGATGCTTGTTCCCTTTGCCATATTGGGGAAATTCTCCCCAATAATTCTCTCCAGTATACCTTCTGCTCCCCTCTCTCTTTCTTCTTCTTCTGGAATCCCAATTATTCTAATGTTGTTTCGTCTTATGGTGTCACTTATCTCTCAAATTCTCCCCTCGTGGTCCAGTAGCTGTTTGTCCCTCTTTTGCCCAGCTTCTTTATTCTCTGTCATTTGGTCTTCTATATCGCTAATTCTTTCTTCTGCCTCATTTATCCTAGCAGTGAGAGCCTCCATTTTTTATTGCACTTCATTAATAGCTTTTTTTATTTCAACTTGGTTAGATTTTAGTTCTTTTATTTCTCCAGAAAGGGCTTTTATATCTCCCGAGAGGTTTCTCTAATATCTTCCATGCCTTTTTCGAGCCCGGCTAGAACCTTGAGAATTGTCATTCTGAACTCTAGATCTGACATACTACCAATGTCTGTATTGATTAGGTCCCTAGCCTTCTGTACTGCCTCTTGTTCTTTTTTTTGTGGTGAATTTTTCTGCCTTGTCATTTTGTCCAGATAAAAGTATATGAAGGAGCAATTAAAATACTAAAAGGGTGGCAACAACTCCAGGAAAATATGTTTAACCAATTCAGAAGAGATCCCAAATTGTGAGTGGGGAGAAAGGGGATAAAAAGAGGTTCAGAAAGAAAGAAATAAAAAAAGAAAAGAAAAGAATTAGAAAAAGAAAAAGAAAACAAATAAAGAAACGTATAAACAAGAAAAAAATATATTATTAGATAAACTAGTTAAAAAACGTTAAAAAAGAAAAGGGTAAAAGTTAAAAAAAATTTTAGCAGAAGAAGAGAAAAAAAATAAAAAAGAAAAAAAATTAAATTAACTGCAAGACTAAAAAATCATAGGGAGAAAGCAATGAGTTCCATGCTTTGCTTTCTCCTCCTCTGGAATTCTGCTGCTCTCCTTGGTATTGAAACTGCACTTCTTGGTAGGTGAACTTGGTCTTGGCTGGATTTCTTGTTGATCTTCTCCGGGAGGGGCCTGTTGCAGTGATTCTCAAGTGTCTTTGCCCCAGGCGGAATTGCACCGTCCTTACTAGGGGCCGGGCTGAGTAATCCGCTGGGTTTGCTTTCAGGAGCTTTTGTTCCCTGCGGGCTTTCCGTACAGTTCCGGAGGACCAGAATACAAATGGCGGCCTCCTGGTCTCCGGCCCAGAGGAGCCGAGAGCCCAGGGCCCCACTCCTCAGTGTGCCCTCAGAGAACAGCGCCCAGTAACTCCCGTCTGCCTGACCTCCGGCCGCGCTCTGAGCTCACCAAGCCTGCAACCGGTTCAAGGTAACCCTGAGCTATGAGCTTACTCCTCGGCTCTGTCTCTGTACCCGGCTTCTCGTTCCAATACCTGCAAGCTCTGCGACACTCAGACACCCCCGATTCTTTTGTGACCCTGCGGGACCTGAGGCCACGCTGACCCCACGTGGGCTTCGCCCCAGTTTAGCCTCTGGAGTGATGTCCCTCAGCGGAACAGACTTTTAAAAGTCCTGATTTTGTGCTCTGTTGTTCCGCCGCTTGCCAGGAGCTGGCCCCTCTCCCCGGGGTCTGTCTTCCCGTCGCTTTGGATTCACTTCTCTGCCAGTCCTACCTTTCAGAAAGTGGTTGTTTTTCTGTTTCTAGACTTGCTATTCTTCTCTTCGATCTGCCGATGGATTTGCAGGTGTTTGCAATCTTTAGATAAGCTACTTAGCTGATCTCCTGCTAGCTGAAGTAGTCTCAGTCTGCTACTTCTCCGCCATCTTGACTCCTCCTTCTTCCAGAATGTGCATTTTAACAAGGTTCCCAAGTGATCCCTACTCATTAGGATGGGATGAGTACAGCTCGGGGCCACTGGGAATTGCTCTTGAAAAGGGGAAAATGAAAGACTCAGTCATTCAATAAGTGACACTCCCAGTGGTTGTCTAGCAGGCTCTGTAGTGGGCACTGGACTGGGGTTTGAGGGTGATAGATTTGGCCCCCTTCCGATAGAACTAGGACCATGCAGTCATGTACGTCATACAGGACTCTGTGCTCTGACAGAGCGGGGGAGTGGCACCAGAGACACACGGAGGAGGGGCAACTTACCTGCCCCGTGGAGGTAGGGGCACCTTCCCAGGTGTATGGCTTCCAATCCAAGACACAAATGGCTGACCACAGAGAGTGGGAAAGTGCAGTCATTTCTAGCAGAGGCTCAGGGCATAGGAGCTTTCTTGGATTTCTGTTCTGGAAAGAGTCAAAGGCAGATTTATAGGTAGCTCTTGATTCACTTAGAACAGTGGCTGGCAAACTGTGGCCCATGACGCCTAATGGATCCCACTATTTATTTTTGTAAATAAAGTTTTGTTGGAACAGAGCCATGCTCCTTTGTTTACATATTGTCTCTGGCTGTGTTCATGATCCAACAGCAGAACTGAGGGGTCGCAACAGAGACTTGATGGTCTGCAAAGTGAAAAATATTTACTGTCTCGCTCTTTATATAAAAAGCTGGAAGGCTCCTTTTCCAGAGCAGTGGTTCCCAAAGTGTGGATTCCAGCTCAGCTGCACCAGCGTCATCTGGGAATGTTTTAGACATGACATTTCCCAGGCCCACTCCAGAGCCACCAAAGTAAACTTTCTGGGGTGAGGCCTAATGATGTGCATTGAACGAGCCCTCCAGATGCTCTGACACACATAGCGTTTGAGAAACACGGCCTTCGAGCCATCTCCTCTGTAGTTGGGGGACTTCACATAGTTCCCATGTTCTCCCTGGACTGGGAGATCCTTGCATGCCTGGCTGCTTCTGTCCTTCAGGCCCCAGCTCTGATAACCCTCCCTCAGAAAGCCACGCCTTGAGCAGCCCACATAAAGGTGACTCCTCGGTTGGTCTAGCTCATCTCTTTTCTGTTTAATGGCACATGGGCTATTTCTGCCACTTACTACCCCCTCTGCCCTTTTTGCTGTCTGCAGAGTAATTTATTCTCTCTTTGCTTTAGTTCCTTATCTGTAAAATGAGGGAGATAATAACACAGGTGCTCTCTGTTATCATAGAGAATATATAAGTCACCATGTTAAGTGTTTATCCCGGGTACATGTAGGGATGGCATGTTTATCCCTATCATGTAGGTGATAGTCTAAGAGGTGATACAGTGCTCTAGAAGTTTCCTAGGCTTGGTCGACAGGAGTCACTTGCCAGAGAGACTGAACTGAACTGGCTTTGGTTTGGGGCCCAGAGCTCCTGAGTTCTAAGCAGAAGTTATTTTCACTGGTCTCCTTAGCCCCTGTTCTAGGAACTGGACCAATTGAATACTGGAGCTACAGACTAGAAGATAGTCTGCTCTCTCTTGTTTGTAGGACAAAGGGGCCCCCATCTCCTCTGTTGCTGTGGGACGCTTCCTGAGTCTTTATGTGTCTTATCTCTTCCTTATCCCCAAGTTTAGGTGAAATACCCATGGCTCAGAGAGTTTCGCTGACTTGGCTACCACCACAGAGCTGGAAAATGACGGAGTGGTGGCTCCCCCCTCACAGGTCTGTGTTGTTGACAGATTACTGAAACTTGTCCTAAAGTGTCCCAAGTGAGCGTGATTTCAACCTGTGCTCGGTTCTTTTGAGGATATATTCTTCTGGAAGGGTCAGTCTTACCTCCCAACATCAGTGTAAAGCTCATAGACATTCCTACCGCTCTCCACTCATGTGGCATTGATGGCCTTCTCTTCTCCACGGACACATGAATCAGCAAAATCTGGCTGGTGCATATGCCTCACAGATAGGTTAGGCTCATAGCCCTCGTGTGCTTAGCTTCTTTCATTATGTTTGAAACTGACTCTGAACTTGGCATTGCTAGAATAGCCTTTATCAACCAATTAGCTTCAGATCTGGGTGGAGGGGTTGGGGCACCCCCCCCACAAAAAGCACACTGTGTGAGAAAGTGAATCGTTAGGGTAACTAACAAAGGTAAGGCCAGTAAATAACTGCGGATCCCCTAAGGTGCCTACAGAAAAATATTAATATGTGATAAAGAATTGCTTGCAGGGGCGTCTGGGCAGCTCAGTGGGTTAAGCCTCTGCCTTCGGCTCAGGTCATGATCCCAGGGTCCTGGGATCGAGCCCCACATCAGCTCCCTGCTCAACAGGGAGCCTGTTTCCCCCTCTATCTCTGCCTGCTGCTCTGCCTACTTGTGATCTCTGTCTGTCAAATAAATAAAGAAAATCTTAAAAAAAAAAAGAATTGCTTGCAAAACCAAATAATTTCTTAGAGTGTATGTTTTAAGGGTGAAGCCTCTTTTGAAATAAGAAAAGTATGATATTGATGGTTACATAAAACCAGGTGCTCCCATTCAAAGACTTCAGCAATAATAAGGGATGCCGGCTCTCGCAGGCAGTTGAGCTCAGGACTTTGTAATTACTTTCGTCTCGATAACATCCCAGGCTGGGGTATGTTTATTGCTTGTGAAGAAGAACTGCCCTCAAGTTATCTACGAAAAACCAGTCAAAGGCACGTTTATAAAGGTATTGACCCTAAGATAATAATAAAGTGTGTGGTTGAGGGGGTGGGAAGGCATATTGGGTTTGTGGAGGATTCTGAGGGAAGGGGGTGGTCGCTGGGGGACAGAAGGGTAGAAGAAAATTGGGAAAACTGAAGCCTGGTTAATGATTGAAATGCATCTGGACTATTTTATTATTTGTCCTGACTTGGAGAGGCCTCAAGTGTTTACGGAATGTAGATGACCATTGTGCCCAGGGCTTGGAAGGCTTTCCTTGAGGATGCTTCAGTGTTTTTGGAAAGTGAAAAGGGGGAAAAAAGGAAAGCGATTTTAAACAAAAATACTAGTGTCGCTCTGAAGTCTTAGCTCACCACAGAAAATTTCCATACACAGAGATTGTCAGAGGGGCTTCAGTCCTCAGACCTGCAGTATAGCCATGTTGGAGAATCACTCCGGGACAAGGAAAGCCACTTTCTGCCCTCTCTGAAGTAAATGCCATGAAAATCAAACCAGCTCAAGTGTGGTCCTCAAGTGTGTATCTGAGCCTCCACTGTGGGATCCAAGGGAGGAAAGTTGCTAAGAGCACTCAAAACATCTCTCAAATATTGCTCCAACTCTCTGCTCAGTGGGGAGTCTGCTTCTCTCTCTGCCCCTCATCCCGCTCTTGTGCTCTCTCTCCTTCTCTCAAATAAACAAATCTTTAAAAAAAAAAATACTTGCTCCAAGGTCACAACCCAAGATGGCAGTTTTTTTTTTCCCCCTTTCAGTGTTACTGAGATGTAATTGACATGGAGCAGTGCCTAAGTTTCAGGTAGACAACATAACGATGTGATGTAAGTACGTATTGTGGAATGATCACCTCCATAAGTTCAGTTCAGATCCATTACTTCACAGTTACACATTTTTTATTCTTGTGACAAGAACTTTTAAGATCTAGTGTCTTAGCAACCTTCAAACATACAATACAGTGCTGTTAACTACAGTCCCCATCTGTGCATTAAATCCCGGGAACGTACTGACCTTCCAACTAGATGTTCCTACTTTTGTCCCCCTTTACCCAGTTCCCCACCCCTTAACCCCTGCCTCTGGCAACCACTGATTTGTTCTCTGTCCCTGTGAGACTTTGGTGTTGTTTTATTTTGGTGTGTGTGTGTGTGTGTGTGTGTGCCTTTTTAGATGCCACTTGTGAGTGAGCTCATACGGTATATGTCTGTCTCTGTCTGACTGATTTCACTAGGTGGGTTTCTTTCTTCGGATAACTCTGATGTATTGAGTAGGGTTCAGACATCATTCTTGGCCTCAGCAAGAAGGCGTGCCACAATTGGTTGGCTTTGTCTGCCCTGCAAATGAAAGGGGAGTGTGGTTTCTTGTGTACCCATTTGCCAACGTCACCACGTTCATGCTTAGCTAGGTCGCTGTCCCTAAAAGCACTGTGCTCTGCAAATCTACTGCATAAGCGGGGCAAGAGTCATATTTTTTCCTTAATTTTTTTTTTTTTTTTGAGCAGTATTAGCTTTGCAACAAAATGGAGAAGAAAGTATGGAGGTTTTCCATTTACCCTGTGCCCTCACACATGTGTAGCCTCTCGTTGCAACATCCCCCATGAGAGTGGTATGGTTGTTACAGTTACTGAATCTATGTTGATTCTGTGGTGTTGATCTCCATCATCATCCAAAGTCCAGGGTTAACATTAGGGTTCACTCTTGGTGTTTTGCATTTGGTGGGCTTAGACAAATGGACAATGGCACGTATCCGTTGATATAGCCATAGTATAGTATATCGTACAGAGTATTTTAACTGCCCTAAAAATCCTCCATGCTCTGCCTGTGTTTCTCTTCCCCACAACTCCTGACGATCACTGATCTTCCTACTGTTGCCATAGTTTGGAATGCCCTATGGTTGGAATCACAGGGTTTGTAGCTTTTTTCAGACTGAATGACCCCATTCTTCATAAATGACTTGCAGAGTTTTCATAGACAGATCTACTTATTGACTTCGGTTCTGCAGGTGGATATGTGTCTAGTTTGGAAGGCTAAGGGGAACTATAAAGCAAGATTTGTCCAACTTGTTCTGTAAAGGGACAGACAGTGAATATTTTAGGCTTTGTGGGTCAAGAGACAAAAAATAAGGTATTTAGATAACAATTTAAAACAAAAGCGTTTAAAAATCTAAAAACTGTTCTTACTTCATGGGCCATACAATTAACAGGTGGCGTGCTGGATTTGGCCCACAGGCCAGAGTTTGCAGCCCTCTGACAGTGGATGTAGACACAGACTTCACCCTGTAGACAGCATTTCGTCCTCAGTTTCCCACAGACCATGTTCTTGTCATAAACCTCCTGCTTCCTTTATTTACCTCACCTGAGTTTAGGTAATTAAGTGTGCAACTCCTGGGCCAGAGGAATGAGCTCAAAAGCATGAAATCGTCCTTCTGATACTTTGTGTGTCATACTTTGCAGAGTTGGTGTCAGCGTTAGGTATGAGGGAGGCTAAGAGGGTCAGTTGAGGGTGGAGAAGCAGCATGGACGTTCCGGTAGAATGTTCTGGTGGGCTCCCGTAGATGGTGCTCTGGGGTTGGAGTAATGCATTAGAACACAGGCCAGCCCTGGCTCTGCCATTTACAAGCCATGTGACCATGGACCAGTCAGCTTTCCAGGTCTCAGTGTTCTCATCCATACAATGGGGATGCCGGTACCCACCTACCAGCTGACTAGGCTTGCTATAGGACTTTTTAGGACTATTATTTTTATTATGTGAATCTATTGGGACGCCTAGTGTTTAGCAATTTTGGATCATGGAAGATTGAATGAAGGTGAGTGTGGAGTGTGGTTTGATGGGCTGGGGTACAGTGGGCTGAAAGCCCCACACTGATGAACACCCCTGGACTCCTGAATGAGTTCACTGTAGAAACGAGAGAAGGAAATGTCACTATCTGGCAGATGATTCTTGAGGAATTGTGTAAAATCTGATGTGTGGCAAATATCTATTGAGAGGATTAATTAGCATAAGTAAAGCTTTATTTGGTTCATGGTCTGGCCTTCAGTCATGTGGCCTCAGATGGGGGACTGTCCATACTGTCATTACCGTATCCATCTTTCAGGGAAGGATTCAGTCTGCCCGAGTTTTCATGGCCAATGCCCCAGAACCAGGCTATTAATGTATTCATTTTGGTGGAATACTCATGCCTGGATGGTTACCAGCCTCTTTCCCACTTGGCAGAGCTATGTGGGAAGACAGAGCTCACCCAGAAGGTTGAATGGGGAGTGGGGAATCAGTGCCAGGCGGGGGAATGAAGTAAGTCCACGGGCCCAAGGCGGGGTAGCCTGTTTCTATTATATCCTGAGGGCTCATGGATAGCTTTGCCCAAGAGACTAGAAAATTCCACATTTTGCTTCAAGTGTCCTAAATTGTGTGTGTGTGTGTCTACTTATTACAGTACAGCATCTGGGAAATGCAGAAAAGCATCAAAATATTGTTAATCATCTAATTTCATTCTTCAGTTACAATCTCAGTTAATATTTAATAGACAGTTTTTTCTGTGTATACATACATTTCTAAAAAAAAAGTCCTATTGTACTGTACTAGTCAGGGTTTTCAAGAGGAACAGAATCAATAGTGTATATGTGCATATGTACCCACCTATAGAGAGATCTTGGTATATATGGATAAGGATACATATCTGTTTGTCTAGAGAGCAAGAGAGGAGACTTCTAAGGAATTGGCTCACACCATTACAGAAGCTGAGAAGTCCGCAAGGGGCCGTCATCCCGCTGGAGACCCAGCGGAGTGGATGGTACAATTCGAGTCCCAAGGCCAGCAGGCTCGCTACCCAAGAAGAGCCCATGATTCAGTTTCCAACCGAAGACAGGGAAAGATTCATATCCCAGCTCTGGTCAGTCAGGCAGAAGCTCCTTCTCGCTCTCGAAGATCAGTCTTTCTGTTCTAGTTGGGCCTTCGGCGCCTGGGATGGAGTCATCCATTTTGGGGAGGATCATTTGCTTTACTCTGTCTGATTCAAGTGTAATGTCATCTGGAAGACACCCTCCCAACACTCTCAGAATAATGTTTAACCAACTCTCTGGGCATTCCATGGCCTAGTCAGGTTCACACATACAATCAGCCATCACAAAGACTGCTTTAGAAATGACCTTTCCAATATAGTAAATTAGGAACAATTCCCCATTTCATTACATAATCTTTCAAAACAACTTTCAAATGATACCATCTTTTACTTTATTTTTTAAAGATTTTATTTATTAGAGAGAGAGAGAGAAAGAGAGCATGCACAGGGGAGGGGCAGAGGGAGAAGCAGACTCCCTGCTGAGCAGGGAGCCCCATGTGGGGCTTGAACCCAGGACCCTGGGATCATGTCCTGAGCTGAAGGCAGCCACTTAATTGACTGAGCCACCCAGATACCCCTAAATTATACCATAATTTAGTTATTTCACCACTGTTGGTTATTGAAATGGTCATCCTGGGGTCTTGATGTAGTTCCTGAAAATCCTTTCTGTCCTCCCAAGACAACTCTAGTTTTGTTGCCTGAAACCCCTCTATGTGGATGGATGATTGACAGCCCTTCCTCTCTGGCCAGCACTTCCTACTCCTTCTCTAAATCTTCCTGCATTTTCCGGCATATAGTAGGTATCTGCCTCTGGGTTTCTTGCCTAAAATCATCCTCCCATCATGACACATTGTTTGTCTCATCTATTGTTTCTTTCATAGCATTTACCTCTACCTAAAATATTCCCATTTATTTTACTTATTTACATGTCTTCCAACTAGAGTGGAAACTCTATAAGCCCAGGGATCATCATAGCTCATACATACGCTTAGAACAAAGACAGGCACATAGCAAGTGCTCACTGAATATCTTAGAAAGGGAAAAGGGCTATGTGAGCAACTAGTTCTTTTTAAAAAAAATATGGATTTCCAGAAGAGAAGTTGCTGGTCTGGGAGGGTAAGGAATATGATTCTTTTGTATAATGAAAAATGACAACAACTATAAGCCATATTTTGATTCACTTTTGTCACAATTAGACTATGAAAGCGTGATCATTTTTTCAGTGGATCATTTTTATGTCCTGGCATGGATTTCTAATGGCACTCTCTCAAATAAGATTTTGGAAGCATATCCTCTAGCACACGTGGCCCTTTCCTGCCCTTCTGTAGCTTGGCATTTCTGTCCTCGAAACCTTCCCAACCCCCATAAAGGGCTGTCAGTGAAAGCATGGCAGATAATCTTTGGAACACCTGTGAGTCCATTCCACATTAAAGCATGGGTTTTGCCCAACCCACATTCTCAGGCTTGTACAGGAGGAGATTGCTGGGGGGCAGTAACGGATGAGGGAAGGAGATGTGTGTTTGGTTCACAATGACCACGTTGGCCTTCTTACCTTTGAGGTCTTGATGCCAGTAAGCAGGAGACTTCTTGCTTGTCAGGGGCCACAGTGCAGCCCATAGGAGAGCAGGGCTGGTCAGATAAGGCTGGGTCATTGCAGCACAGAAGTCCGCCCCCTGGACATGGCATCCGCCAACTGGTTAAGTTCTTCCAGACAGTGAACATGATCAGTTGGGCATTTTGGTCTCCCCGGATACCGAGTTGAGCTCTATTCTTTTCATGGGCCAGGACATTAAACCGTATGAGACTTGAGACACCACAGCCGTATGAGGTTGGTGAACGTTTACTGGTAAATGGTCAGAGAGAAGACAGGTTTGGCTTTGCAATCGCTTGACTTTTCTATTGCACCGCGAAAGCAGCCCTCCAGAGGACATGTGTGAACTGCCTGGCTGTGCGCCAAGGAGACAGGTATGTGTAGAAACAGGTGGCAGACTGGGCTTTGGCCTGTGGGGTGTGGTTCGCACCCCTCTGCGCTGTGGTATTGTGATTGCAGATACGGATTCTGCAATCAGACACACCTGGCTTCACCCGTTTCTGGCCAGGAGACCTTGGGGAGCACAGCTAACGACCTTGAACTCTGTCTCCTTATTAAAGTTAAAGAAATCAAGGGTGTAGGGCGTCTTAAAAATGTTGCTGTGCACAGAGACTTCACATTAGCATTAGTTTTCTCAAAAAAATGACATCAGGAACAGTTTACTTTTTACTCAGGATCTCTTCAGTGGGAAAGGAAAAAAAGTAGCATTCTGAGGGCAGAAAACGAGACCTTCCTTGAACTTTGGCAGCGTCTGGTTCTGCGGCCACCTGAGGCACTGAGCAACAAAAGGCATCAGAAAGGAAACTGGTCCAGAAGGAACCTTTGCTTTCAAAGTCCTGGAATAAACCAGACCATAACTGCATCCTTTAAAAATGTGAACTCTTTTTTTTTTTCCCTCCAGAAAATAAATATCGGTTTCTAAAATCAAATCTCCGTATGCATCCCATACACATGTACTTGGAATAGACAAAATAGTCCCAACTTGCCTACAGAACCCCTCCATGGGGTCCAGCCAGAGCTGCTTATCGTCACGCCTCTCATGGCAGCGGCTGCTCAGCAAAATCCGGCGGCGGGGGGGTGGGGGGGTTGCTTAATGAGGGGTGAAGACAATATGGACTCAGGGATGCGGCCAGTTGCTTTTTCACAGTTGGTAGGCAGTGTTGCAGGTGCATTCTCTTAATGAGGGTTAATTTGTCTCATATTTTAATCTGACAGAATCTGGCCATGTTGTTCTGTATTCCTTGGAGGTGACTTGGTGTTCTTGGTTGGCAGAAAGGGAGAAAATGGAGTAAAGAAGCAAGCAGGAGTTGGTAAGGAATCCTACATTTCTGGTGCCCAAAGTGACGACTACATGGAGGAAGAACATTTTAGCACAAACAGCAAAGATGAAGGAGGGCTAAATTAAGTTTCTGGAAGATTCCACTTGGCAGTGGCTCACTATACAATGCACTGAATGAGAGTAGGTACCAGCGGTGTTATTTCACACGGCACAGGTGAGTTTGCCACTTGCAGATTCTGCTACCTACAGGGTACTTAAGGTTCCTACTCTGAGGGCGAACACAGATTCTTTCCATTCTTAATTGGAGGCAGAAATTTTTTTGAAAAACACAAACCAAAAAAATCCAAATCCATGTTTTCACGGAAACAACAACAACAACAACAACATAAATAGTATCAGTACTTGTTAAGTTAAAATGATTAAATTGGCCCTTCCCACCCCACGTTAATCACAATCATAGATGATCACATATAAGTACTGTTAAATCACTTGGATGTGTTTTAGATTTGGAGATGGAGACATCCAGAAGCCCACAGGTATATATCCATGGTATTTGGGAGAGCTCTTTAATTTGCACGTGACTGAAAGCAAACCCACACAAGCTTCAGCCACGAGTGGAATAGCCGTGTTCCTGGGAAGTTAGCGAGTGGACATGGATGGATTCTTGATTGGATCCTGGGGCCCGCTGGGAGCCTTCTCTCCTCCTCCTCTTCTCCCTTTCTCCTTCTCCATCATCTAATTCTTCTCTCTCCTTGTCAGTCCTCTGCAGACCGCTCTCCTTCCCTTGGTGGGAAAGATGTTCACCCACATCCCCCCAGCCCTAACTCACCAGGGCAGCCGCTCTGGTGGAGAGAAAAACTTCTTTATCTGGGGACCTGGACATCAGTCGGTGACTGGCTCTGAGGGTGACAGGGGGACAGTAACAGGACAGACTGGGGTCACCTCCTTATCTGTACCAGGTGGAGGAATTGTTGTTGGGAAATGTGAAGCCCAGGACCACCTCAACTCAAAGAAGAGGGAGTTTGTGATTCCAGAAAAAGGGGAGAAAGTGTGCCAGTTAACAACCACATAGTGTGCCAGTGACGCATACACATGTACATCTTAATTTAAACAACAAAAAGGAATACAGAGTCTTTGCTATTCCATAGCGTTGCTTTTTGCTTGGTACATACCTTTGTGTGTGTGTCTCCATACATCCTTATAGCTTTCTTTTTCAAAGCTGTAGAACATTCACTTTGGCATGGATTCTGTTTTGCCAGAGCCAAAGGAGCCACCTTTTAAGGAAAGACAATCATGTAGTGTCCATCTAAGAGCACATGACAACTTATATTTTGGTATTTCCTTGCGTGTCTTTGACAGCTTTCCTCAAAATCCTAATTTCATTAAACTGTCTTAAAAATCAGGGATGTCATATTATGTGTCAGATTAGCCTTTGTCGGATTTCTGAGCCTTCGGAAAAGCCTCTGACTTGTTCCTTGTTGCCCGGAATTCCATTTCCGTGGCTCCTTTCCTTTTTGCTTGAAAAATGAAAATCTGAGCCCTGGAGGGGTGATGATTTGAGCAAGGAGGGGTGATGATTTGAGCAAGGAGTGGCTTTTACTCCTGGAGGTCAATGAATTTGTCAGAGCTTTTCCTGCACGGAGGTTTTGGTAGGAGGTGGGGGGGGGGGGATCCTGGGCTCTGGGGGCAGAGTACTCCTTTGGGGTAGGGGCTCCCCTGAGGAAGGGGGACAGAAGTAAAGGTGGGCGGGGATAAAACTGAATACATGAGAGGTTCTGGAACGCATTGGAGCTCAGTGCTTCATTAGAGAAAAAAGCTGGAAAACTCCCCTGCCTCTTAGGGATCTGGCTCCACATGTGCCAATTTCTGGAATAGCTCTGTGTGCCCCCCTACTACCAATTTCTGCTTGTGTCCTTCTGCCTCTATGCCTCCCCATCTGTGCATGCCACACTTGTTACCATCAGAACAAAGCCCAGCCCCTTCCTTGGTTTCCACCAAACAATTTTTATTGAAAAATTTAGGAGTTCATGGGAAGGAATAATGTGGGGGTTCCCGTGCCTCTTTCCAACCCCTTCCTGGCACCAACATGATTATTTCTTCATTCCTGATTGCCTTTATTTCTGGGAAAGAAAGATATTCTTCTGCCCGGCTTCTGTGGGATAGTTCTGTATGATGTTCCTGAGTTGTCCCCTTACAACCCCACGCACTTCTCAAGAGGTCCAACAGTTACTGATCCGCTGACACAGTATAGGGGAAAGAACAGATGTGTTGGACTCAGGCAGACTTGGTTTCAAATTGTTGTGCTTCTGCTTACTGACTGTGTAACTTTGGGCCAGTTACAGAACCGCTCTAGACTCCGTTTCCTCAGCTCTAAGACAGCTGTAGTGATACCGCCCAACCTCCTCCCCGCTGCCTCAAAGCACTGGGAGCCTGAAATGGAGAATCCATGGCAGAAGGCATAGCACCTGAAGGCTTGTGGGGCTCGGGGTTAGAGGATGGGTACCTCATTGAGAGGTGGGGCCGAACAAGTGGGCTACATTCTGAACACGGAATGTTCTAAATGTATACCAAGTTTTTGGCTTTCTGTTTAATCCATTTGGGGGCCATTAAAGGTGTATGAATAGAGCTGGGACTTATTAGGTTAATTCTGGGAGCATGGAGGAAGATGGGTGGTCCAGGCAGGCCCGGGCAGAAGCTGGAGAGCACTATGTCATGAAGTGGTGTCAACAGAATTTGATAAATTGCTAGATTCTATCCTCAAGTTGGCTTCCATTCAGGCCTTTCCCTTTGCATTTGTCTTTGTGATCTCTGGTACTCATTCATGATGCATATTGTATATTATTCTAACCATGTATTGTGACTATTTTTCTATTGGCAACCAAGAGAAGGTCTCAGTAGGATGTATAGGCTTTGTAGGCTCTGATTCTGAAGCATGAGGGCTACTTACTTACCGTGCTGCCCTAGAGAACTATCACCCAGCATAGTGGGACCTTTAATTAATCAAATAAGCCATTCTTTCTGTACATTTCACTGAGATGCATGAGTTGAGACGTGTGAACTGTAGCGGGTTTTGATGGACTCCTTGGATGGAGAAGAATCTCATTCCCAAGCGAAATAGCAAAAATTTCTCTACAAATGATAGGTATCTCTGATTAGGAGTATCAACCAGAGGATGTATCACAGAAGAATTCTGTTGGTGCAATGTTGGATGCGATGCCCAGCCCCCTGCCTTTGAGATGATGCCTTGGTCTCTCCTGATGCCTACTGTGTGGGCTGGGACTGTCGGGGACACACAGCAGAGCCGTTGGTAGGAAAGGGGATCAGACAGTCCCATGAGAAACTGTGTATTCAGACAAAGCACAAAGCTGCCAATAATGAGTTTTCTGCTTTTGGCAAAGGTACAAGAGCTTCAGAATTTCCCCAAATCTCAGGTGTGAAAGCCAAAGTTACCTCTAGGCGGTTTCAGGTATGTTATATGATTGGTACTTCTTTGATAAACCCAAGTGTCTGAGGGCTTGGCACCCTGAAAGGCTGATTTTTCCTAGGGTTCAACTGTCCTCAAATAACTTCCTGGCATTGAAGGCACTAAACTGGCTTTCCCCCACCTCCAGCCGTATTGGTAATGCCTCCTGCCTTGTTCCACCCTTGAGTTATTTACAGTGGGGTAGAGATGGCATGAAATTCCCAATTTCTGTTTATGTCTGACATGCCCCATGTCTATCAGGCTCATCACTCCTTAATTATGAAACATTGAGACGGACCTTTGAAATGGATGCCAAGTCTTATTACAGACTTAATCATGGGTCTTTAAGTCATATAATTGCTTGTGATCTCTCTTTCTTGGTCCCATTTAAGCAAAGTATGTTTAGTGTCTACATTTCTGTAAGGTCATTGAGCTAGAAGAGGGCAGATCCAGTCTCCATGTATGCAAATCGCACAGAAACATGTGTGCTCTATGTGGTGATGGTGGTGGTGGTGGTGAGAATGGGGGAGAATGGACTCTTGTTATGTCTGCTGCCTGTTTAATTAATCTTTCTAGATGCATGTCCTTGTTCATGAGTCTAAAATCACGTTGTGTCCCTGAGTAAGCCCAGGGGAAGTGAGGTTTGCGAGCCACACTTGGGCTGCGGAAGGACAACCTCCCTTCTCAGCCTAAGTCCCTTACATGCCATCTGTGAGGTTGGTGTGGAAGTCTCTGTCTCCAATCCTCTTTCAGTAGGATCCAGGAGCCTTCACATCTCACTCCCAGAGGAACAGGAGACCCATCTCTTGATGAAACCAGGAATATTTTTTCTGAGTTAGATCATGTTCGAGTTAGATAATGTTCAGGTCTGCCTAAGGGCTTCCATGTGAGGAAATGAGAAAACGTAGCAGAACTGTGCTTATTGAACAGAGCTGCCTGTCGTGAGTTCATCCAACCAAGGCTGAAATACACTGGGTTAAAAAAAAAAAAAATGAAAGGAGGGATTTTGCTGAATTTGATTTCATATTTTGCTTGCTCTACCCAGAACTTTCTGTTGTCCATTCGCAGGGTAATATGCAAGTTACCCCCTGTTATCCTTGTCTATACTTTACAGCTCTTGAAAAATCAAACTGCCCTTTATTCTGACTGTTTTTCATCAAATACAAATGCTTACAAATACACCAAGGCATAAGGTCAGAAATCAATTCCGTCCTCTTAAAATTACTTACATGCGGGAGCTGGCTGCTCCAGGGAGCCTCGCTCAATATCTCATATTTTACTTGTAGAGATTGCTTGTTTGGCTCCCTAATATCTGAGACAGGCTATGGGATATTTTCTCTTATTTTCCTGGAGAGCAAAGAATTCAAAAGAGCCTGATGAAAGAGCCCAGATAGCGTGGGGCCAGAGGAGGGATCCCTCTGTTTATACCGTGTTTGCATACAGCCCTCGGCAGCGCCCGTTGAGCACGTGGCCCCTGGGTGCTGCTCGGTCGATCCTCTGGACCCCCGAGCAGCTGAGAGTTCTGTTTCATCCCGACGGTCTGAATCCTCACCCTCTGAGTGCTACTGGGGCAGTGCATAGTAGTATCATTGGCCTTCAAAGTAGGCAGACTTTTTCTTCTCACACATCAACTGAAATGTTTGTCAGAGATCGTTTTCCCGTTAATAGTTGTCTCTACCCATTGTGAGCTGTGCTCCAAGTGATTTGATCCTTATAATGTATCAAAGCCATGCAGTTATAAATTATTTTTAAAAGGAAATTAATGATTTCACGGTCATCTCTGTAATAGCATGTGTCTCACCTGAATTCTGCTAATGGTTTTGAGTGGGATAAAAGGAGTAGAGGTAAATTCATTAAAACTTAAATGTTTCCTTCCATCTTTCCAGCTGTCTGTCCGTCCATCCATTTACCCATCATCCGTCTGTCTCTCTATTCATCAGCCATCCATCTATCTATTCATCCACTTGTCATGTCTCCATCCGTCTGCCCACCCATCCATCCATCCATCCCCCGCTTACCAAGCACCTGCTCTGTGTTAGGCATGGGAGGTGGGAGTGAGATTAGTGGTGAACAAGGCAGAGAGGGTTCCTAACCTAATGAAGCATATAATGTATTAGGAGAAATATAAAATAAAATGGTGAACAGGTTATTAACAAACAAATAAGTTTACAAAGATGGTAGAAAAGCCATTTCAGGTCTTCTTAGGAAGTCAGCATTTAAGCTGAAACCTAAATATTAGAAGACTGTGCCACATAAAGATCTGGAGAAGAATTTCACCAGAAAAGTGGATGGCAAGGGGATGGGCCTGATGTGGCAGTGAACTGGATAGGTGTGAAGAACAGAAAGGAGGCGAGTAGGTGATGGAAAGAGAGGCAGCCTAGAGCAGTGTTTAAAGAGTATGGACTTGGAGCTGCCTGAACTGGAATCCTAGTTGTCTTACTTGTCAGCTGTGGGACCTTGGAGAAGTTCCTTAATCTCTCTGGGCTTTTCCTCATCTGTGAAGTGGGGGATAATGATAGCCCTACCTCATGGTATTTGTTGATAATTAAATGAGCTGGTATTTGTGAAGCACTTGGAATAAGTATTTGCTAACTAAAAAAAAAAAAAAAAGTTGTTTTTTTTTTTTTAAAGATTTATTTATTTATTTGAGAGATGGAGAGTGAAAGAGAGCACATGCGAGCATCTGCATGAGTTAGGGAAGAGGCAGAGGAAAATCCTCAAGAAGACTCTCCATTGAGCCCCAAAGTGGGACTCCACCCTGAGATCATAACCTGAGCTGAAACCGAGAGTCAGCAGCTTAACTAACTGAGACACCCAGGCACCCCTAACTAAAAAATGTTTTTAGGTTAAATTGAGAAATTGTACGAGATCTGTTTTAACCATGCCTAGTAATTATAGTGATTCATGGACACAAATCTTACAATATCATGGCTTGTCACTATAGGGGGAAAAGGTGAATTGCTGACCTAGTTCAATATCCTCATTTTAGAGAAGAGACTGAGGCTTACTTGCAGATTTTATTTAAATTATTTATGAACTACAATATACATGACCATGTTCTTGTCATAAGACATTCATAGAATGCTACCAAAGCTGAATTTTGCGCTGTTCTTCCTCTCAATTCTAGGCCCCTCCGTGGAGGTCAGTATCTGACTCTGCTGATGTTTGTCTATAATTCCTTATGCTCAAGTGACAAGGAGGAAAATGCACAGTTTTGTTTTTATAGATATATTGAGAACATCTTTTGTTTTAAGTTGCGGTAAAAGTACACATACAGTTTACCGTCTTAACTGCTTTGAAGTACACGGCTCAGGGCCAAGAGCACATTCCCACTGTTTTGTTAGAATCTCTTGTTCTTAAACTTGTTTGTTGTTTTCACTTTTAATTTTCTTTTTACTTAACAGCATGTCTTAGAGATTTTTCTTCAGCATTGGTATAGCTTTTCCCTGTTCCTCTTAACCTCATCTTGGCTTTTCACGGTGTTGTAAATAGTTCTTCGAATCACTTCCATATTACCGGACGTTAAATTGCTTCCAAGTCTCTGCTGTTGTACAGAAAGTGACTCTTTAAAACATTTTCTTTCTTCCCTGCTAAATAATGAAACAGGATCCAGAGCCATATTGGGTAAAAGCACGACTTTTCAATGTGTTCTTGTTGCTTGTGAAGCCCCGGATCCTTCTACTCTGGCAGAAATACATCTTTAAATCAGAAAGCAAGTGATGGGCAATTGCTCTGTAATAATTGTGTCAGGTTCCAAACGGGTCCAAACGGAGCTTTAGCTTAATGAATGACATGGGCGAGTTACCTTTTCCGTAAAGCCCCACCGGAGAGGGCTGCAATCTGCTTTGTCTCCTGTTTGTTTTCCTCCCATTATCATTTGAGCGGTGCTCAGATGTGGCCTGGTACATGACGGCCATGTGACTTGCAACCAGACACCTGTCCGTCCCATCACAACTGTCAGGATTCACGGGGGTCCCGCCATATATGCGGCCGTGCTGGCAGCTCTCGCTGGGCTGAGCAGCCCGTCAGTGGCTGAGAGCGTGTGAGAGTGCTGGGACCCCAGGAGGTGCTGGCTGCTGCATCCCGGGGCGCTGGAGGCCCTCAGCCCGCACGGAACCCGAGAGGTTCTCTGACCGGAGAGGTTCTCTGGAACTGCCCTCCCTGCAGGACTGCGGAGCGCGGCATGGGCGGGAGTCAGAGAGCGACTGCAAGGCTGCTTGCCTGGCGAAGACTGTTGCAAAGGATGTACACAGGACAAGTGAACTGAAGAAGTGAGGTCTGTTTTGCTTCTTCACCATGCTGAACATTGTATCCCCAGGACTTTTATCTTATAAATGGCAATTTGGACCTTTTTTCCCCCTTCGCCCATGTCATTCCCCAGCCTCTGGCAAACACCAGTTGACTCTCTGTATCTACGAAGGGTTTTGTATTTTAGATTTAACATGCAGTTGAGATCATACAATATTTGTCTTTCTTTTGACTTACTTCACTTAGCAGAATGCCGTCAAAGTCCATCCGTGTTGCACATGACAGGATTTCCTTTTTTTTTTTTTTTTTCCTTAAGTTATGGCTCAGTAGTATTCTGTTGTGAATATATAGCACATTTTCTTTATCCACTGAACTATTGGTAGACCCTCAGACTGTTTCTATGTCTTCGCTCTTGTAAGTAATGGTGCAATGAACACAAGGGTACAAATGGCTCTTAGGGATAGTGCTTTTGTTTGTTTCTTTTGGGTAAATATCCAAAAGTAGAAATGTTGGGTCATATGGTCATTCTAGTTTTAATTTTTTGAAAAAACTGCACAGTATTTTCCATAGTAGCTATAGCAAACAGGAAGATCAGAAAGAAAGGAAAGAAGGAAGAAAAGAAAGAAAGAGAAAGAACAACACACCGGCCTAAAATGATCTTATCCAAAGAACCAGCCAGAGTAGACATTCTCAAAAAGACAGGGAAAGGGGATCTGGCTGATGAGGCTATTTGATGTTTTGAGTGGAATGTGCACAGTTCAGTGTTTTGGGAATTGTAAGTCACCGCAAGGAAAGGAGGAGCAGAAGGGTCGGGTGCTCTAGTGGTTTCTTCATTACCTGCAGACTATGAATGTCCCCAGTGATCGTCTGTGCTATCTGTTGGGGACATGGGCCAGGTATTTTGTAACTGATCACTTCTATACTTTCTAAAGTAGGGGGTTACAGTTCATGGACATCCCCCAGATTGATTTCATTCTGGGTGGGGGGGTCAAGTGTCAATGCCAAGGCTGCCTGTCAGTGTCCACAACATAGGACATGCTGAATTC
Source organism: Mustela lutreola (assembly GCF_030435805.1). Taxonomy (NCBI): domain Eukaryota; kingdom Metazoa; phylum Chordata; class Mammalia; order Carnivora; family Mustelidae; genus Mustela; species Mustela lutreola. Next base: position 40,795,006 of record NC_081291.1, read on the forward strand.
CTGGCAGGGTCTCTGTCTAGGTCTTGTGAAGAGGCAGGTACATTGGTTTTGCTCCTAAGAAGGTAGTCCTATAGCTCGGTTAGATATGATAAACGGGTTTGTTCATAATGAGAGCTGACACTTACTGAGCACTTAATATGTACCTGGCCTCATGATACATTCTTCTGAAGCATTAGGTCATTTCATCTTTCCAGCAACTCTCAGCTATAGGTGGTATGATCATCAAACTTGAGAGGCTTAGAAGTGTTCTCTTACTCAATGTCACATAACAGGGATCATTCCAGAGTAGTCACTCTTTTTTTTTTTTTTTTAAAGATTTTATTTATTGGGGCGCCTGGGTGGCTCAGTGGGTTAAAGCCTCTGCCTTCAGCTCAGGTCATGATCTCAGGGTCCTGGGATCGAGCCCCACATCGGGGTCTCTGCTCCACGGGGAGCCTGCTTTCTCCTCTCTTTCTGCCTGCTTTAAAATCTTTTTTAAAAAAGATTTTATTTATTTATTTGACAGACAGAGATCACAAGCAGGCAGAGAGGCAGGCACAGAGAGAGGGGGAAGCAGGCTCCTCGTCGAGCAAAGAGCCCGATATGGAACTCGATCCCAGGACCCTGAGATCATGACCTGAGCCAAAAGCAGAGGCTTAACTGCTGAGCCACCCAGGTGCCCCCAGAGTAGTCACTCCTAATCAATGATCGACAAACTATGGCCCAGAGGCCAAATTCAGTGCCTGTCTGTTCTGGGGTAGGACTCAGGATTGAAGAGTGGTTTTCATATTTTAGAAGTGGGTTTTAGAACATCCTAAGAAGAGTGACATTTTGTAATAGGTGACAGTTATATGGACTTCGAATGTTGGTGTCCGTAAGCCATGTTTTACTGTCACAAAGCCTCCAGCACTCCTTACAAGTGTCTGAGACTCGTGCCTCTCCCCCAGCAGAGGGGAGTGGTCGCAGCAGAAACTGTGTTACTTGCACAGCCCAAGTACGTGCAGTTTGGTCACTGACTAAGGCAAGCTGGCCGGCCTCCGCTGTTCATCACTGCACAATTACCTGTCTGTTTATCCTCTCCCATCCTCATAGGGAACCCTTCCATGACCTGTGCCATGTGCCAGGCACTGTTCTGGGCACTGACACTGAGTCAGTAACAACCCTTTGCAACAGATGTCATCACGACTTCTTTTTAAATTATTTTTTATTTTTTATTTTCAGCATAACAATATTCATTATTTTTGCACCACACCTAGTGCTCCATGCAATCTGTACCCTCTATAATACCCACCACCTGGTACTCTGACCTCGCACCCCCCCGCCCCTTCAAAACCCTCAGATTGTTTTTCAGAGTCCATAGTCTCTCATGGTTCACCTCCCCTTCCAATTTCCCCCAACTCCCTTCTCCTCTCTATCTCCCCATGTCCTGTTTATAGCAGCAATGGCCACGGTCACCAAACTGTGGAAAGAACCAAGATGCCCTTCAGCGGATGAATGGATAAGGAAGATGTGGTCCATATATACTATGGAGTATTATGCCTCCATCAGAAAGGATGAATACCCAACTTTTGTAGCCACATGGACGGGACTGGAAGAGATTATGCTGAGTGAAATAAGTCAAGCGGAGAGAGTCAATTATCATATGGTTTCACTTATTTGTGGAGCATAACAAATCACGACTTCTTTTATAAACGAGGACACTGAGGCATCAAGAGACACAGTTGTAGGCACTTGACCTTATGAACACAACCTTGCAGACTGCCATTGCCCGCACTTGACAGGTGACAGAAATAGAGGACAGAGAGAGTCTGTGACTTTCTCTCCATTACGCAGAAAGCTGGAGGCAGACATGCCCCTCCGTACCGCTCTCAACACCACCCCAGGACTATGGCACTTTTTTTTTTTTTTTTTGGAGCAACTATAATTTTTTTTTTAATAAACATATATTTTTATCCCCAGGGGTACAGGTCTGTGAATCGCCAGGTTTACACACTGCACAGCACTCACCAAAGCACATACCCTCCCCAATGTCCATAACCCCACGCCCCTTCTCCCAACCCCCCTCCCCCCAGCAACCCTCACTTTGTTTTGTGAGATTAAGAGTCACTTAAGGTTTGTCTCCCTCCCAATCCCATCTTGTTTCATTGATTCACTTTTACGGGACGGTTCATCACCATGTGTCCAACAGGTCGGGCTGTGGCTCTTGATGACTCTACCAGCCTGCTTCAGGCTGGCCCCAGAGAGCCTCTGAGAGCCGCTGCCGCTCCCACCCCCGGGCGCCCCCGACTCCCATCCATCCCTGCTAAGCGAGCCTCAGTAATGATCTCATTTACATCAGGGAGGGAGGAGAAGATTTAGTTCAAAACCAAGCGGGCCAAGACGTATTCCGTTTACGTGCCTTTCAAGCCGCATGCTGAAGCAGGTCTTGGTAATACCTTCTCTCCCTGGAACCAGAGGATTCCAATCCCGCCGGGCCTGCAGCAGGCCCTGCTCCTTTCATGTCAGATAAGGGGAGGCTCACGAGGCTTCCGTGGGAATAGTTTTGATGGTCTCGCAAGGTGAGCGCCTTTCCTTTTCCTTTGAAGGCATTGCTTCTTAGGAGTTATTGCTGAGTCCCTGTTTGAATACATTTAGACGGCATTTCTTGAAAGCTCTGGTGCTCGTACTACGGATGCATAAGTAGGACATCTGTTTTGAGGCGTGAGAGGAGAAAGGGCCTTTATATCCTTAGAATGGCTTCCCGTCAAGATTTCTTTCCATCTCATGTGAAGCTCCTCTGCCTGCCCCCCACCCTCCCACCCCCCCCCGCCCCCATACACACACACCTTGCATCAGTCCCCAGAAATGCTCACTAAGCACCTCATGCCAAAACTAGCTTCAATTTTTGTGATTTGTATTTATTCCTATAAATATTCATCTCCATTTAAAAAAGGGACAGATGGAATTCCGCAGACATCTGAATCCGCTGTAAGAAAACTGTTCGGTGTGTACAGATAGGGCTCGGGGCTCCAGAGAGGATAGAGTATGTGTCTGAAACAGAAGACAAAATATTTAAAAACCCATTCTAAGGCAAGGCAGAGCAGGCAGTCCTGTAATTTCTGCTGAGCCCCACTGCCTTGTGAGGGTCAGGGGAAAGGCCAAGTCATGGTGAGTGGCTGGGGGCAGTTTGGGAATGTTCCCTGATGGAGGGAGAAATCGCTTTGAATTGAGAATAAGATTTACAGAAGAGTATTACCGTTGGGGGGAAGGGGGTAGATTTGCAACCAGAAATGGGCAATGTCATGGAAGAAGTAAAAAGAAAACCATACTTGAATTCCTTAACTTCATCAAATAAAGCCTAGGTTAAAGATTGGTTTCCATGTAATTTTACAGCACATGGGCTGGATCTGGCCCTCTGCCTATTTTCATAAATAAAGTTTTATTGGGGGCACAGCTGCCCTCCAATTATTCACATATTATGTGGCTTTTGCCATACGGTGGCAGAGCTGAGTGGTTCTAACAGGGACCAGTTGGCCTTGAAAAGCCTAAAATAGTGACTTTCTGATCCCCGTAGAGCAAAAGTTTGTCACCTTCTGCATGGATCAAGAGGTACCAGCTGAAGAAAAGGAAGGTCACGTGAGGAGAGGGGAGAAAGAGGAAGGTTCAGAAGACGAGCAAGAGGGGCGCCTGGGTGGCTCAGCGGGTTAAAGCCTCTGACTTTGGCTCAGGTCATGATCCCAGGGTCCTGGGATTGAGCTCCGTGTCGGGCTCTCTGCTCAGCGGGGAGCCTGCTTCCCCTCCTCTCTCTCTGCCTGCCTCTCTGCCTACTTGTGATCTCTGTCAAATAAGTAAATAAAATCTTAAAAAAACAAAACAAAACAAAACAAAAAACGAGCAAGAACAAAAAGAAAGGTAAGTGGAGAGTGGCAGAGGCAAGAACCTTCTCCATTGCATCGGTACAGATATATATCCCCTTTGCAGTTCTCTGTTTCTCCGTTTTGACCACATATGGCAACACTGTTAGTCACGGTTCTTGACAGCTCCGGTTCCTGTGGGACTGTGGAATCATAGTGTCACTGCTGTTGGCCAAAGGAGCCAAAGGAGCCCTGAAGAGTTTGTGTCATAGAAAATTTGGAAGTATAAATTCAAAACTCCAGAGAGCTGTAGGACACATGGCTAATGGCCACATGAGGCCTCAAGGCCAGTGCACCAACATCCTGCTTGAGGATTTCCATCCTGAATATGACAACCAGACAGCTCATCAGGGTGAACTTGGCACTTCCCCAATTTTTAGAGGATTTTCTGTGGTGTGACATGTTTGGTCAGGTAAATTGGGGAAGCTCGGGGTTGCATACAATTAAACATATTTGCTGGCTGCAGGACTTCTCAGAGCCTTTAATAAGTCTTGCAAAGCTCTGGGAGTAGAAGATAGGTATAGGGTTTGTCAAATGTATTTCACATGACCTTTACCCTCTCCCTGTCTTTTTTATTAATAAATGGAACCCATTTGAGGATGTGGTGGAGTAGGCATTATTTCAGGATCAGTGTATTTATATACATTTAAAGGTAGAGAGAGTCTTAGAAGTCATGTAGCTACGTGCCCTCATAGTAATGTTATGAATCATCTTCCCAGGAATTTTATAAAATCAAATTTAAGCCTGAACGTCTGTGCTCCTGACTTTAATGTTGCCCTTGGAAATCTGTTTTTGGTGTTTGGGTTTAGGGATTTTATAATTGCAATTTCCAATCCAATTCCAACCTCAGATTCTGCACTCCTATTGGCTTCTGATTTCTCTCCTTCCCAAGGGGGTAATGGCAAAAAGGGAGTGGAAATAATAAAACTTTGTAATTGGACACTTACAGGTCAGTCACTGAAAAAAATGAACTAGCACATTGCATCAATGGTTGTGGATGAAGAGTTTTTGGTTAAAAAAACAAAAAAACAAAAAAACAAACAAACCCAAAACCCCCAAAAAACCACAAACCCTCCTGTATTTCAAACACAGCCTAGAGTCAGTCCTAATTGCCTGAACCGTGGGCTTCCAAATGAGCGTTTGGAAATTGGCAATCAGCACAAGTTCACATCTGCTGTGAAAAACTCCTGACTCCACCATGTCCTAGATCACGTGGAGAAGCTTTCCTTATTTCCCTAGTAATACTGTCACTTCAGTGTGGATTTTGCTTCCTCTGTGACATGCTTTGCAAACAAGGGAGGGCTACCCTAAGGGTTTGGGGCAGCGTGCCAGGGTTTAGTCAGAGCTCTAGGATAAACCCACTGTATTTTCCTGGAGTCCTTTTAAATAACTTTTTTATTGAAGTATAACATACACCCCCCACCTCCACACAAAGACACACATGAGAGAGAAGAGTACACACATATCCTGACTGAGCAACTCAGATTTTGAACCTGTGAGCATACCCACCTAATTGGCATCCCTGATGTTGATCAATTTCAACCACACATGTTAAATTAAAGAAGGTACAGATACATTACCAAGTAATACACCTTATGCTTAAAAATAAAATATAAGACCTCAAGGAACTTCCAGAACTCTTCATGAATTACTGCATTTGTTTGTTTGTTTGTTTGTTTGTTTTTTGGTTCTTGGAAAAGCTATATAAGCACACAAATGTATTCTTCTTTAAGCAAACAAATGTATTCTTCTTTGCCATTAGATGCTATTTGATAAAATAAAGTTGGAGGAGAAATTGACTAGGCAGAAAAAAAGTAGTAACCAGCACTGCTCTGAGTCCTTATGCTGTGTTAGGCATCAGGCGTGCATTGCCTAAGTGTTTGTAACAAGCCTGAGGGCGAGTGCACCGTAGGCTTGAAGCAGCTGAGGCTTCTAGGCGTTGCCTGGGAGCCAGAGAGCTAACATCCCAGATCCATCTGACCCGAACATCTATTCTCTTAATTGCTCTGTTCAATTGCCTCTGTGACATTTCTCTGTTTCCTTTTGTTTGAGGCAAGTGATCTCACAAAAGAATATTATTGTTATTTTTTTTTAATGAATTGAATATTCTGACTTCTTTGTCTACGGCTCTAAAAGTATAAAATTTATTTTTAGGTTGGAGACACACATCAGTGGGCTTGTTGTATAGCCTGCTGTCAGTTTTAGAGGAAAAGCAATCCAAGTTGAATTTGGAATGAATTACCTTCAAATGGCCATGCTTTGCAATGTACTACTGTAATCTGGGATATTGCAAGGCAGCTTAATGTGCTGGGTGATGACACGTATGACCATTATGTGGCTCTCCCTCATTGAATGCGTTGGGCACAACCCAAATCATAAATCTGCCGGCAGACAAAACATAAAATTTACATGCAAGATCAAATCTCCCCTGTTCCGATTTTTACACAAGGGTCACCAGTGGGTAGTAAATTAAGATTCAGAGTAAAAGTTACCTGCGGGTGCTAAATCACTAGACCATATCAGGATCATAGAATTTTCTTTTGTTAATAATGCCACTGTTTGTTATCCGAGCCTGTGTGCACGTGAACCCTGGGTCACCGTTTGTATAAAGAAAGGTGCCCTTTTGTCCCTCGGAGATTTTGGTTTCTTTTGTCAGAGGTAGTCGCGTTGTTTTCTCAAACAGCGGGATGTCTGGTACCAAGATCTGGGTTTGAAAGCTAAACGTAGGCGAGCAGACATGCTTGGATGATCTGTCATACTAATAAATCTCGTGTTGCCAAGAAATTACACATATATTTTAATTTCATTAGCTTTCAAGAAATATTTATTGAGCACCTGCTGCCAGATACTGTTTTAGGCACTGAGTGTGCAAATAGGAATAAGACAATTCCATCGAGAAATGATCAATCAGGATCAGCGCAAGAAAAAGAAATCACCCTGGGTATTTTAAGCATGGGGAGATTTAATGCCGGAAATCTGATGCTTAGAAAATCCCAGGAAGTGTCAAAGGAGTGATTCTCTGAGCACCTCTGAGGGACGGCCCAGTCCGCTGACCGGAGGTACCAGGAACCCATTGTCACCACACTGTCATCTCGATACCCTCTTGACACTTGAAGAGTGGAGAATGCATGGCAAATGCTGTTGTACGAAAGCCTCGCTTGTCTCAGCCCTTGATAACAAAGACGGGGAGATGACCTCTGCCTCACTCGTGCCTTCCAATGGCCATGTGTGAACACACAGAGATAAATTTCTATCCAGCTGCAGAGGAGGCTGGCAGAAATCATCCGAATTCTCCCAAGGGAAGGATGGAGTGGGGATCAGGAGAATGGGTCTATAATATCCCCCAGTGGGGTACACAGGCAAAAATGCCCAATTTCAAAGTAATATGTTCAGTGCCATCTCTGTTCTCTGCATTGAGCGTCGTGGGAATACAGTGGACCTACCTTTCTCCTAGCCTGGGGGTTCTCTAAAGATTGGTGGCAGGAGATGTGTCCCCACAGAATCTTAAAAGGCGAGGAGGAGTAATGCAGGTGGAGAAGTGAAGGAACAGTCACAGGGACAGCTTGAGAAATGGGGAGGGGCATATGTGTATGTGTGTGTGTGTGTGTGTGTGTGTGTGTGTACGTGTGCACGCGCCCCTACAAACCACAGACAGTTTGAAATTAATAAACAGCCAGTGAATGAATATTATCAGGATATGGATGGACTGAAGACAGATACAAATAAAAGCAAATTTTAAAAGTTCTGTTTCCCATACCAAAACTCATGGACGCTCCATAAAATGATGGAGCTTATCATGAACATTTATTGTTTATGCCTGTTTTCCTTCATCCTCTATACTTTTAAGGGTATCCCTTCATTCCTCTGGGGAGCTTATTCTCCCAAATTCAATCAATGTGGTTCAAGTGAGATGGACCCCCCCGCCCCGGCTATGGTTAGAACGCATGTGATGCAGGTGTGGCTGTGGGGATGTAATGTGTTTCAGGCCATGCGAACAGGAGTCTTGAGTCAAGCTGATCAAAGACAATAAGCATCAGACCTTAGACTGTCATTGCGTTTATAAGCAACCATGACTGTTTTGGGTTCGTTTTACTTTGCTGGGGTTGCTAAGTGGAAGGCATAAGTTGGAGATGCTGAGGTTCCCCCAGAGGCTGCTTGGGAATATCATTGACTAGGAGGATAACAAAGCCCAAGGGCAAGGAAGATTAAGTGCTCTCATTTCCCTTGGATCCATGAGCCACTGGCCATGCTCATAGCAAGCCTGACAAGCCCGTCTCCTCAGTCACAGGAGCCAGAAAACTCCCCTCTCTCGTTCAAGTCACTGTGAATTGGATTTCTGCCATTTGCAGGGGAACAAATCTTGATGACGGTGCGGGGCCATCGAAAGGTCTTAAGACAAGTATCATCGTGATCAGATAGAATGAGTGGGTGTAAGACTGAAAGCAGGGAGCCGAGTGTAGAGGCTTGCTACCCCATCCCATGGAGATACGGCATGAGCTAAAGTCCCAGGTGGTGCAGGGCACCGATTTGGGAAATGGTTGGGTGGTAAATCAGTATTGTTTATGACAGCTACTTTTATCTGGGCTAATGGCCACCTGTCGTAGGCTTGCTTGTAGCTGGAACCGTTGTGCTACAAAGTAGTAACCCACGGGAGGTGCACAGAGGTGGTGTGCACAAACCCCAGGTCATTCTTTATTTTAAAAAAATTGGAGGGGGGGGGGCGCCTGGGTGGCTCAGAGGTTTAAGCCTCTGCCTTCAGCTCAGGTCATGATCTCAGGGTCCTGGGATCGAGCCCTGCATTGGGCTCTCTGCTCAGCAGGGAGCCTGCTTCCCTTCCTCTCTCTCTGCCTGCCTCTCTGCCTGCTTGTGATTTCAGTCTGTCAAATAAATAAATAAAATCTTAAAAAAAATTTTTTAGGTTTATTTATTTTTTTAATGTTAGCCACTGTATAGTACATCTTAATTTTTGATGTAGTGTCCAGTGATGCATTAGTTACATATAACACCCAGGGCTCCTCACAACTCATGCCTTCCTTAATACCCATCATCTTTTTACCCCCTCCCCCCAGCGCCCTCTCCTCTGAAACCCTCACTTTGTTCCCCGGGGTCCATAGCCTCTCACGGTTCCTCTCCCTCTCTGATTTCTCCCCCTTCAGATTTCCTTCCCTTCCCCTATGGTCATATCTTTGAAACAAAGGTGCTATCCTCTTCTTCCGCTTCTCCTCCCCTTCCCACTGAAGGGCTGAGATAGGGACATGGATATTGTAAGCAGGCTCAGAAATGCTGAGGAGACCAAAGCTTGAGGGAGGTCAGGGCTTCGAGTGCCTGGCCTCTGACAGCTTCATACAGCAAAACCACTCGTGTTCTTGCACCACTGGCCACTTTCTCCTTTTACTGAGAGAGAAAGGAAGCTTTTTTCTTGCTTTAAGCCACTGTGTTTAATCTGTCAAGAAAGCTGGCCCCATGTCCTGACTAACATAGCAGTCTTTTATATATAGGGGTGAGGATGAGGAAGGAGTCTGGGGGGAATGGTTGCCGGCAGATTTGTACTTCAGAACAGTCACTCTGATGGTGAATAGATTTGGAAGGGGGCACTATCTGACATCCTGAAGGCCAGTGCATGGGGCTGCGGGGGAGAGGACAGCATTGGGGACTAGAGTAGTGGTAGATGGGGCAGAAGGAGATAACATAGAGGGACTGAAGACACATTTAGGAGCTAGAGCCCACAGGGCATGATGATTGATTGTTGATGGGGTCGGGGAAAGAAAGAAGCAATGGAGTCTTAGGCCATTGGGTGGAAGATGGAATCATTTACTGAGTTTGGGACCACGGGACTAGGACAGGTTTGCAGGGAGAGAGAACGAAGGCAGGTTGGGGCATACTGAGTTTGAGGTGTGACGTCTAAGAGGGGGTTTCCAGCAGGCTTTAGGATGCAAGAGATGCAAGCTAAACAGGGAAAGCAGGACGAGAGGTAAAGACCTATAAACTGGCAGTAGATAAAGGGTAACTGAATTGATGAGTATTGATGGAACTTCCCCAGAAGGAGACAAGATCTAGAACAGGATCTTGAGGATATAGCATTTATGAAAAGAAATGTGCAAAATAGAGGAGTGTCAGAGAGGTGGGGGAGGGAGGTCAGAATAAGAGACGGGTTGGAGAGGAGGGTATGGGATATGAACAGCTTGCTGCTAGGAGGCCAAAAGAGAACGGTTCTGGAAAGCGTCCCCCAGATTTGGTAACAGATGGGTTTGGTGACCTTGACAAGAGTAATTACATCTTAGTAGGAGCAGAAACCCTCTGGGAGTGGTTTGAGATGTGAGTGGGAGTGAGATAGGGAGAGAGAATGTAGGCACCCCCTTCAAGAACTTATGAAGGGGAAGAAATGGACCAGGTGTTGACTAGAAGATGACATTACATTCAAGGGAAAAGTTACATTGTGTTTTTCTTCCCTATTTCTGAGTACTATAAACCTGTGAATCAGAGGGTATGCATAAAGGATGTTAACACTGTCCTGAAAAGAACTAGGAGTCGCTTATTTTAATGTTCTAGTCAGATAAAACCCTGGAAAGAACTTTCAACTAGCCAGCTGGCCCAAATGTGCATCACCAACTCCCTCTGCTTTCATTCAACCATTTGGTGTGTATTGGGCCACTGTTGCATACTCGGCCCCATGCCGTATCCTCTAGGGGAGAGAGAAGACATGGAGGATGTGGTTTCTGTCCTGCAGGAGCTTACAGTGATAAGACCCTGTAAAGGCACAGCATTGTAAAATGACAAAGTGCCCTTGTATACATGTCGTTGGTATGACCTGACAGCCACGTGCCTGTAGGAGTACAGTGCTGGGCATCCGCAGGAAGAGCGCCGCGGGGACTAGCATTGCGGTCTCCCTCACAGAACACGAGCCCCAAGTGGACAGTCATTGATCCCCACCCCCCCACCATGTTGCCAGGAGTTTCCTAAGGACATACGCTGTGTGCTAAGGATGGTGGGTGTGGTGGCAGAGATGCACATCAGGACACAGGGACCGATCGATCATTTGGGGCCGGAAGGGGGCAGAGGTGCCTTTGTGTGGCCAAGAGCCCAGGAATCTGCATTTCATCTTCTTGGGCTCATCTCCATCCCTGAGTGGAGCTTTTATAGCTGGAGTGCTCCCTCAGCTTGCCAAGAACGCAGTCCTCCTCTTCTGGGTGACGTCACCAGGAGAGGAGGGCAAGGGAGGCTTGCGGTATGTTCCTTTGAAGAAGACAGTGTGAGGAAGGTAGAACATTCCTCTAGGTCCCGTGATGCCAGGCCTTCAAGGAGAAGGCAGCAAGGAGCTCTAGTAATGACAACGGTAGAGATAAAGAATCATAACAAAAGCTACTAATAGTTGCTGAGAGCTTATTACATGCCAGGTTCTGTGCTAAGAGCTGTTCATCTATTACCTCTTCCCCTCCTCCTCCCCCTCCTCTGCTCCTCCTCCTCCTCCTCCTTCTTGTTCTTCGATTTTGTTTGTTAGAGAAAATGTGCGAAAGCTGGGGAGGAGCAGAGGGAGAGGGAAGGATCCCAAGCAGACTCCGTGCTGAGTAAGGAGCCTGACTCAGGGCTCAGTTTCATGCCCCTGAGATCATGGCCTGAGCTGAAACCAAGAGTCCCATACTTAACCCACTGAGACACCCAGGAGCCCCTCTTTTGTTGTTTGTTTTAAAATTAGTGTTTGAGGGGCTCCTGGGTGGCTCAGTGGGTCAAAGTCTCTGCCTTCGGCTCGGGTCATGATCCCAGGGTCCTGGGCTCTCTGCTCAGCTCTCTTCTCTCTCTACCTGCTTGTGATCTCTCTCTCTTTCTCTCTCTGACAAATAAATAAATAAAATTTAAAAAAATAAAATTAGTTTTTGAATAAATAATAGAATCACAATTGAGAAAAAGCATCAGTGGAAACTGTGTGCTGGAGAATAGTATTATTAATGGTTTTTGTGCATCCTTCCAGATACCCTTCACCCTTATCTTTCTGTGTTTGTTTTTGTTTTTAAAACACAAGTGGAAGGGCACCTGGGTGGCTCAGTGGGTTAAAGCCTCTGCCTTTGGCTCAGGTCATGATCCCAGGGTCCTGGGATCGAGCCCTGCATCGGGCTCTCTGCTCAGAAGGGAGCCTGCTTCCTCCTCTCTCTCTGCCTACTGGTGATCTCTGTCTGTCAAATAAATAAATAAAATCCTTAAAAAAAAAAAAAACACAAGTGGAAGCATTCTGTACCCCTTAATATTTTCACTTAACAAGATACTTATGGTTCTTTCCAGGTCAGAACATGAAAGAATCCATTTTTGGTTTGTTTATCTTGGGGAAGACAGGATTATATCCCATCCATTGTTTAGATTAACAAAATTTGTTCAGTCGTCTAGAAAAAGCCATTAAAATTTGTTTCCGTTTGTTTGCAAATACAAGTAATGCCCTGATGAGAAACCTTGCGTAGAAGTCATTTTCCATCACAGCTATATCTCTAGGATAAACTGCAAGAAGTATAATTTGCCACATCAGGGAGTATGTGCCTCTGTGGTTTTGGTAGATGATGCCATGGAGCCTTTGGTAGATGATGCCATGGAGCCCTGTGTGATGGTGACATCTGTTTCCACGGCCTGTAGCTGTATATCTGCTCCACAATGCACCGTGGGTTACCCAACTTTTACATTGTTGACAATATACTAGGTAAACACTAACATCTTAGTATATGACAATGGACATGTCTCTTAGCATGAATGAGTGTCTTTGTGTCTTGTTTAGTCATTTGCCTTTTGCGTTTATATTTTTTTCTATTTCAGATTGTGTCTTTGACTTCAGTTTCTGGAAGTTCTTATTTATGAGAGAAGTTAGCATTTTGCCCATGATTCTCCTCAGCTCGTCAGTCTTTCACTTTGCATAAGTGGTTTTTTCATGCTAATTAAAAAATATTGTACATAATTGAATTTGTCAACCTTTAGTGTCTTGTGCTGTTATCAGAAAGGTGTCTCCCATTGTGATGTTATAAAAACTCCCTTCCAGGGACGCCTGGGTGGTTCAGTTGGTTGAGCGGCTGCCTTCGGCTCAGGTCATGATCGAGTCCCGCATCGGGCTCCTTGCTCGGCAGGGAGCCTGCTTCTCCCTCTGCCCCTGCCTGCCTCTCTGTCTGCCTGTGCTCACTCGCTCGCTCTCCCTCTATGCCTGACAAATAAATAAATAAAATCTTTAAAAAAAACAACAACAAAAAAACTCCCTTCCAATTCCCTCCCTTTTTTTCCCTGAAAGATTTCATTTATTTATTTGAGAGAGAGTACAAGAAAGGAGGGAGGCAGAGGGAGAGGGAGAAGCAGACTCCCTGCTGAGCAGGAGCCTGATGTTGGGCTGGACCCGAGGACTCTGGGATCATGACCTGCAGTGAAGGCAGACACAACCAACTGAGCCACCCAGGCGCCCTTCCCCAGGACTTCTTTGGCTTTATTTTCATATTTCCATCTTTGATCCATTGTAGTTTATTCGGTGTATGATCTAGGTATGTGTGTGTATGTGTATGTATATATATATATATACATGTATGTGTATGTATATATATATATATATATATATACATATACTTTATTTTAAAAGATTTTATTTATTTGACAGAGATCACAAGTAGGCAGAGAGGCAGGCAGAGAGAGAGGGAGAAGCAGGCTCCCTGCCAAGCAGAGAGCCCATTGCGGGGCTCAATCCCAGGACCCTGGGATCATGACCTGAGCCAAAGACAGAGGCTTTAACCCACTGAGCCACCCAGGTGCCCCAGGTATGTATATTTCTTTGTACTTTCTCTTTCTTCTTTTAAAGACGCATTAATTTATATTAAGAGAGTGTGAGCTGGGGAGGGGCAGAAGGATGGAGGGGGGTGGAGAGACAGAGAGAGATAGATTCCTCAAGCAGACTCCCTGATAAGCACAGAGTCCAACACAGAGCTCAATCCCAGTATCCCGAGATCATGACCTGAGCCGAAATCAAGAGTCAGATGCTTAAATGAGTGAGCCACCCAGGCGCCCCTTCTTTGTATATTTCTGATGGCTATCCTGATGTTCCAAGACCATTTATTGAAAACCCTTTTCTCCCTGGTGTGAAACGTTTCACTCATTATATACCAACCATTATTTCATCTAATTCCCATGATACCCTTTGAAGTCAACATTTGTCTCCTATTATACAGATAGGGAAATGGAGTCTCAGAGAGGTGAAACATCCAGAAATGCTATTACCCAGATTTGAGCCTAAGCCTGCTCTCATGGCTGTATTGTTTCTCTCAACAGAAATCCTAGAAGATGCTCTGTCGGGAGTTTGTGTCTTCTCCTCGATACCAGAACCCTCATGTTACTGGGGTTCTGCTCTTGTCCGTCTCTGTTGCCTGTCACCCAGCCACTGTCTCCTGACCTCCTTGATCTGCAGCTCTTGGGCTCAGATGCTTGAAAAGTGCGAATGGTCAGGTTGGCCTGCAGGCAAACCCCTGGAGTGCTGTTATAGGGTGATCCTGACTCACTGCCCATTTCACCAGTGGCCACGTTCAGAAATGCCAACCTGTGTGGTAACACAGGGGAGTGCTCTTCATTTGGAGACTTCCCAGATGGTGGGGCACCTTGCTCCACGTCTAGGGATGTGGGTACCATTCCTCATTCTTGATGAAGTTTTGTGCCCCCTGTAGGGATCAGGGCTTTGTAAATGACATAAACCCAACCTGAGCTAACTTGAACAAAAGGAAAGTTTATTTTCTCTTCTAAGAACATGGTGGAAAAAGCTGTGGTCTTACTGGCCTCTGGATGCCAGGATTCAGGAATATCAAAACCATTAAGTGTTTGTCTGTTCCTCCTTTTCCTTCTGTGATGCTGGAATTTCAGAAGAGGCAGCTGAGGGCTTACAGTGCTCAGGAAAAGATTCTCTTGCCCGGTCTTGGGCCATGGATCTTTCCTGAAATGATCAGTGTGGCCAGGAAAGGGAGGTGTGGGCCCTTGGTCTGGCCCAGCCTGTCCAGAGGACCACCACCAGGGTAAGGGCAAGTGGGTAGTGTTTTTGGAAACTCTACCAAAATCATGCGGTTGAAGGGAGAACAGGGTGGGGTGACTTTTACCAAAGGCCATTAGGCAGAGCAGAAGAACAGATTGGCACCATTTTCTCCTGCCCTTTGGTTCAGAGCCAAAGCAGAGTACTTTGCCTGGTGTTACCTGGTTGTGGCACCAAGTGCTGCCTCCTTCTCCCCTTCCTTTTTCTAGGAAATGACTTGTTCCGCCTGGATGTCTTTGTGAATTTTAAATCAACCATCCTCTTCTTGAATTTGTGGCTACTGATCAGTTTGTCTTACATACATCCATTTACATATTTATTCCCTAATTCAACAAACTTTAATTGAATTCTGTGTGTTGGTGGGTCTGCTCTATTACCATTATTGTGGGATTAGAGATTCAAGATTTATAAATATTTGTTGCTGAAACCGAAATCTCCTGGAAATAAGCTCAAGCAGAACGACAGGATTCAGTTCGGGTACAAGGGGGAACCAAAACCTCAGGAAGGGGCCAGAAACAGGCTTAGAAAGCACTCATGGGTTCCCCTGTACCTCTTGTGTCTGCTTCTGCCAGGGGACTGACTCTCCCACTGGCCACGTGTGTCATGGGCCCATCTTTTGAGCTTATGCATTATAGTTTCGGACACCTAGAGAGACTAGTTAGTTGGCTAGAACCATAAACTTGATGGCTTGGACAATAGAAAGGTATTGTCTCACAGTTCTGGAGCCTAGAAGTCGCAAATCAAGACGTCTGCAGGATTGGTTCCTCAGAAGACTCTGAAGGACACTCCTATCCCTCTCCCTTGGGTTCTGGTGGCTTGCTGGTGACTTTTGTGTTCCATGGCACGTAGAAATGTCCTTTGACCTCTGCTTCCACTGTCACGTGGTGTTCTTTCTGTGCATGATGTCTCTCCGTCCACATTTCCATTTTTCATAAGGATACAAGTTGCATTAAGGCCCACCCAGGTAACCTCATCTTAATTAATTCCATCTGCAGTAATCCCATTTCCAGATAAGGTCACCGTCTGAGGTACTGGATGTTAGAACACTGGCACATGAATTTGGCGGGGGGGAGGGGGATGTGATGAAGCCTGTAACACAAACTGATCTTCCTTTTTTGTCCAAATTCCAAGCTCCCAGAAGAAGGAAGCTGACTGGTCCATCTTGGGTCAGAGAGCAGGTGTCTACTCCCAGTTGAACCAACATGATGATTTGATGGTGCAGGAAGGTAGCAGGCACCTCTGTGGATTGGGGAGCTTTCCAGAAACCACAGAAAGGGTCTGTTAGCTTTGCACATTGCCTTCTCCCATCCACTTCTAAACTGCTAATGCCCGTCAGGAGTCATTTATTATTAGCAGAAGTCTTGGGAATGAAAGAGGAGAGCTGTTCAGCTGTGTCTCTGTCAATCCGGGAAACAAAAGTCAGGCTTACCCTGACCAAACTGGGACCCAGTCACATTCCCTGAGCTTTGCTCTACCTGGCAAAATGTGCTGCATTTACTCAAATACTTGTTCTCCTTTCTTACGTTCCCTAAGAAAGGAACAAACTTTGTTGGGGGATTATAAATGTTCATTAAAACAACAACAACAACAACAAAAACCTAGATAACACAAACTAGAAGAAGAAAGTATGAAGCACCCCCAATCCCACCTACTTGAAATAAACACTATTAACAGTTGGATGCACTGTCTTCCAGATTGTTGTCATTTATCAATAATTGTATACACATGCATATGCACGCATGCATATGTTAATAGGCTCATATCACCTGGAGAATTGTGGCTTTTTTACTTTCTTATTGATACCATTCCGTATTAATTCAACTTTGTAGAATAGCTCCATAGCATTTTTATGTATGTATCCATTCTATTGATGGGTATTTCAGGTTCCTTTCCACTCTCTTTTTTAGCAGCAGTATATTAACCATTATCCTTGTCTGTGTATCTTTATGAATTGCTGGAAGGAGCGTCTCCAGGTCAGAGTGTGAGCTCTGCTGCGAGATGAAGAAATGGTAGAAGAGGATTAGCAGCAGACAGGTCATCCCAGCCCTCTGCCTCACCTTTCTCAACACACACACACACACACACACACACGCACGCACGCACACACACACACGCACGCACGCACATTTAGAGAAAATCTGCTTCTGAGTTGAGGTTCAGGAGATAAGAGAATGCCAGTTTCCCTGGTAGGGGCTCTCTCAGTGGGAGTTTGCATCAGGCTGTTCCTGTTAAGGGGTGGTGGGAGGGGCTCTCCTTTGCTCTCATACATCAATTTACAACCTTCAGCCTTGTATCCCTGCAGCTGGAGGCACAGACCCACAATCGGACTCCTACCCATTAGTGTGTCAACGGGGATGCGTTTTCCTATTCTGTTTACCAGCTCGTTGTAGGTTTTTTTTCTTCCTGTTCCTCTGTCTAGGTTGAAATCTTGTTTGTAAGATGGCCTGATGCCTGCGGAGCCCAAACTGGGTGCCAAGCAGAGCAGGTGGTGGGTCGGCTGTGGCCCCAGAGGCTGAGAGCAGGTGGGTTTTATGCTGACTGGCATGGGCAGGGGGTTTTTGCCTTTAAAGCCACCCAAGAACCAACAAAAATAGCAATAAGAGCTAAATTCAGTGGCCCCTGGCTCTCTAGGGAAATGTCTCAGCATCCCTGATTTTAAAGGTCTTTGCATTGAACAGAGGGCTTGATGTGTGGTGCTTGATTTAAGCCGGTTGTATTCACAATGTCCACCAAGTCTGCTTTCAAATCACCTACCCGTGCCAGATGATAAAAATTCAGGCAGTTGTGATGTCTGGGTTGAAAGACAGTCCCCGTAGGTCTTTGTTTTCTGGGATACTTGTAGTTCCCTAAATCTTGGCTTATTTGTCTTTGGGTTTGGGGAGCCTGTAGAGGAACTCTGTGGGTAGGGGCAAGGAAGGCTGCGTGTGTGTGTGTGTGTGTGTGTGTGTATGTGTGTGTGTCTGCCCACGTGTGTTGCACACCCACAGGCACAGCTCACAGCTGTCAGGCATCCTCTTAGGGCATTGTCAAGGGAGGTTAACCCTGGTGCAGTCATACAGCTTCTTAAAATCTTCATACAAAAATCTATTCTTGAAAGGGTCCCCACACTCATCCCACACCCTGTCATTCATCCTCAGGGTATCGCAGTTAGGGACAGGCTTCTTTCATGACAGCTGTTCATCTCCTCGTGGGCCACAGGGACCTGCAGCAACCAAAGGGTAGCAGAGTCCATGAGGCCCTGGGACCCCCAGTATGAGAGGGAAGAGGGTCAGCCAGCACAGTTTTGAGAAAGCTCAAGTAACAGGATGTGAAGTTGGAGAATTAGATGAAGGGAACCCGGAGAGATTTTTTTTTTTTTTTTTTAAAGTGCATGGCCCAAGTGTTTTTGGAGAGAGATTGGTCTATGCTAATTTTTTTAAAAGATTTTATTTATTTATCTGACAGACAGAGATTACAAATAGGCAGAGAGGCAGGCAGAGAGAGAGGAGGAAGCAGGCTCCCTGCTGAGCAGAGAGCCCGATGTGGGGCTCGATCCCAGGACCCTGGGATCATGACCTGAGCCGAAGGCAGAGGCTTAACCCACTGAGCCACCCAGGCACCCCTGGACTATGCTAATTTTATACTTTATAAGGAAAATTCTATGTACCCAGAGCTCACCAGGTATCAGGCACCAGGGCTAAATGCTTTATGCGCATCATCTCATTAAGTACTCGTAAAAACCTCTTGTACTCTCATTATTATTCCCATTCCCCAGACAAGAAAGCTGAGTCTGGAAGAAGCTCCATTGTTTGCCCGGATCACACAGCGGACGCAGAGCAGGGCCGTGATTTCAGTCCTGTCGTCCTCAGCACCCACCTGGGCTCTTTACCACCACCCTCCAAGGCTCCAGGAGTTCGTACGCCGTCTTTGGTTTCGGTGAGATGCTTTCCTGTGCAATAAGTGAGGAAGGCAAGGGGAACATGATCTCACCAGCAGTATACTTTGTTTCAATAATGGGCGAGAAGCTAGCAATAATTATTCATAATAATAGTTAGAGTTAATTGAGCGTGGCCCAGGGGCCAGCTTTTCCACTAAGGCCTTGACATGTATTATCTCATTCAATCCCACCCAATAACCCTATGGAATAGATACTGTGATGATCCCTGCAATTTCCAGCACTTTTACGTGCTTTACTTCTGTTTTGTTGTGAACCCGCTACCCTCCCCCCACCCCCCTGTGAGTATTAGCCATTAGAAGCTTCATGAAGGTAGGGACCATATCTGCTGCCTCACTGCCATGTGGCTGCCATCTCCCCTAGGGCTTAGCCGATGCCGGGGATCCAGGAAGCCACTGCTGAATCCAAGAATGAAGCAGTATCCTAGAGAGGCAGTCAGGGAAGCCCCGAGATGAGAGGTCACTAGCCCAAGACCTCAGGTCTCAGCTCGTACACAAGGGGCTTAGAAGCACTTGGATACTCTGTCTCCAGAGTTACAAACTTCACTTGTTGACTTCGGGAGGGCTAATGTGAGTGGTTATAATTAGGGGAAATGAGAACATTAAGAAGGTTTTCAGAGGGTAAACATTTGACCCATTCTGCCTTGGATAGGCAGTGTGTATCCACCATGGAGTTCCATGAGCTGGCTCGTGTCCCAGAGAACAGGGCTTCTTTGCCTCCTTCAAGTCCGTGGACTGTCATGGTTGGAGCATCCCTATTCCTGCTTAGGAGTGGGAACAAGCTATTCTTTAAAATTCTTTTGTATCAAAACAGGGAAATATCAAGGTTCCTATGCAAAGACTGTGCAAACTCTTTGCAGGAAGGGCCCCAGTTTCTTCGGCACTTCTTGCTCTGAAGTTGGTCTTTCAACTTTAAAATCCTGCCCTGTGCCTCTACAGGCTAGACCACTGTGCCCCGGGCATGTCTTTCTCTAAAACCAGCAGGGCAAAGCTCAAGGAATTTTCAACAAAAAGCTATGGGATTAGTGCACCAGGGACCCTAGAGGCGATTGTGTCCCCCCTGCTGAACTGAGATGGGGATTGATGAGACGAGGCCAGGATGGACCAAGAACCAAGATGATACTCATCTGAGCTTCAGAAAACAAGTAACCAAACTTACGAACAAGTGCCAGGTTCTTTTTGCCTTGTACAGTTCAGTCACTTGACTCTATTAAGTACTCACCAAGTCCTTGCTCTGATCAGGTGGCATGTGATGGAAGGGTTTACAGACGAGGGCACTGATGACGTCTGTGGCTGGAAAATTCTGTGTTGTAAAGGGCTGTCATGGATATTTCAGAATCTAGAGCAGTATCCTTGGCTTCCATTCACTAGATGCCAATAGCAACTCTTTCCCACTTGTGACACCTGAAAATGTCACAAGACATTGCTACCTGTCCCTGGGGAGGCAAAAATCCCCCTCATTGAGAACTACTGTGCTAAGAGATTTACACGCATCTTGGCATTTAATCCTCCACACCCGACCCGTTATTATTCCCCGTTTTGCAGGGGTGAGGCCTGCAGCATAGGGAAGCTTAGCGTTGTATCCGATGTCTCGGTGGTAGCGCATGTTTAGCCGGAGCTGACATCTTTTTTTTTTTTTTTTTTTTTTTTAAATATAACAGGAATTTTATTTATTTACTTATTTTTTTTTCCATTTTTTTTTTAATTTTTTATTTTTTATAAACATATATTTTTTATAAACATATATTTTTATCCCCAGGTCTGTGAATCACCAGGTTTACACACTTCACAGCACTCACCAAATCACATACCCTCCCCAATGTCCATAATCCCACCCCCTTCTCCCCAACCCCCTCCCCCCGGGAACCCTCAGTTTGTTTTGTGAGATTAAGAGTCTTTAACCACCGAATTCTGTCACACTGAGAAGTACGGGGCATCTTACTACAAAACCATGCTGTCTGCCTCCTCTGAGCAATTTCTGTTCTATTTCTGTTCCTTTATTTGTTTAACACATATTTTTGGAGCATCTGCGATGTGCCAGGCAGTGTTCTGGTTGCTGGATGGGATAATGCAATGAATGAAATCACATAAATCCCTGCCCTGTGGGATGTGGAAAGTGCACATGTGCAACATCTTGTTGCCTGTGCCCTCAGGACAAGTGAGGCGGCATTGTGGCCACATCACCCCACAGGTGACAGCTTATGTTGACATTTGGCTTTTCTTCCTGATAGTACTGTTATTTTTTCCTAATAGTGACCTTCATTTAAGAGTTTTCCTCCAGCCAAGCTTTGAATTCCTGAAATTTAGCTTTTAAAACTAAGGCTGCATGTGGTTCTGGTGGAAATGCAAGTAAGACTCAGGAAGGGAAGGCATATTTATTTTTAATGCAATATTGCAAACTAGCTGCTCAGCATTTTTTCAAGTCTAATCAGGTAAATTTTTTTCTCGCTTTCTCTTCCTTCCTGGGTAAGCGATGAGGTTTTGATGTTCTTGCAAGTCATTTAATAATAGAGGCACGGATCTAGCCTGTTTTAACTCCCTCTTAATGGGCTGGAGTTGATGTTGTGATTTTTTTTTTTAAAAGGAGAATTTTGTTTCATTTTAGGTCCAATGTGAATTTTTGCCATCAGAGCACACACATAAGTTTCTAACACTTATGGAAGTCTTTTGATAAATGGCACCATAAACGCAGGCAATTTTCTACATCTTGTTCATCGGCTTTTGAAATTTACAAGGTTTCTCTTTAATACAATTGTCTATGCCAGCTAACAGGCGGTTTTATGGTCTCTGCGTATTTATCATTAGGATAAAAAAATCTTCACCTTAGATTCTTTATTCTCACAGGAACATAAATAATTCCAAATAACTAGCAATATGTTGGCCACAATTTGATTTGGTAGCTCTGGGGAAATAGCTCCTATTTTGCTAACTGTTAAGCCCCTTTCTGCAACATACATTTGAGTTTTAAAAGGCCTGGGCAGATTCTGAAATGTGTGCTATCAGTCTGATGCATGTATACAGAAGTGTCCAAATGCAGTTTTGAAACAGTCATGATGTGACTGGAGTTGCTCTGAACCCTTTGCACACCTTTATCTTAGGCTATGATGGGGGAGGGAAAGAGAAATGTGTTCAGGGAGGGCAGGCTTTCAGGTTCTGTCATAGGTCACAAATGCATAGAATTGTTGAAAGTTGATTTATGTTTCTATTATATTGGGACAATCTGTCAAACAGTTTGTCATCCTTTTAAGACAAGCAGATCAAATCAGTTTCCCCCCAAATGCCTGCATTTACCTGTTAGGATAATTTTTACCAGTTTTTTAAAAAATAGACTTTGGCCCCTATACTATATACACCTCACTAATTGTTACCACAGGCATGGGACAGTGACTGCCAACTTGATTCCTGGTCCGTGTCCGCATACCACAGTAGGACACATTCATCCTCAACGGTCAGCACAAACAAGAGTCACCTCCTTCTTCCTGTCCTCCTCTGAGGTTACTAAACTTCTTCTTAATCAGACACCACCCAGGGAGAGGGGAATGAAGAAGAGGGAATCAGCATTTATGCAAAAGAGATAGTCCACCTGAAAACAGCTGTTTTAAACAGGAAGGGTCTGAGTTACTTTTACTTGGCAAATTTAAGTTTCTCTCCCTTACTAGGACGAGGGTGTGGCTTGTCGTCCAACTTTCTCAGCAGCAGAATCCTGATTTTCAGCTGTGTATGCTGCTAACCAACCACAAGATTATACCACCACCACCCCTGTAGTCACAGGTGACCGTGTCTCAGCCAGTAAGATGGAAATAGAAATACTATGTGGCTCTCCCATAAAAATCTCTTCAAAAGGTATAAGTAGAGACTTCTCTCCTTCCTCTATCTTGTTGCTAGGAGCTTGGCTGTGATATCTGGTATCCCAGCAACCATTTTGGTCCATGAGTCAATGGCCACACTCTAAGGAAGGAGAACAAATAGCTAGGAACAGCCAGGATCCCTAACGACTTTGTGGTACTACCGTATCAGCCCTAAACCTTCCATCTCAGACTTCTTTTTAACATGAGAAAAAAAAAAGTTAACTTAATCTCCTTTCACTCTCCTTCATTATCCTATTACCCATTGCGACTGTATACAGTTGAGGAGGTTTGATAAAGTGGTTTGTGAGCAATATGTAAGAAATAAGTAAGAAAAATATAATATTTTACACACTTAAGATACAACATATCCCTATATAACACATATTTCTATAAAAGATATATAAAAAATATTGCCAGTTACACATATATTTATTTTGCTATATTTTCTGATCTGTTGGTAACAACAAGGCTTGCACCGGTCCCCTGCTGCTGCTGACTACAGACTTGCTCATGCCTTCTGGTCATGAGATCTCTTACTCTCTCCTGATCTGCCACAGAGGAGGACCCTAGACCCATGTCTTTTGCCCTATTTGCCTTCATCCCACCCTAAACACTTGTCTCAGGAAGGTGGGTCTCCCCACATTCCTATGGCATGCAGGGTGCTTGCCCCCACATTCCTGCCACCTCCTTCTTTCAGTCCAGCCCTATTGGGGGAGGAAGGAGAAAATCTGGGTCTTGGAGGTCTTCAGTCTTTGTCCTGCTTTTCTTCCTTCTTATGTCTGGGTGTCCCCCTGCTCCGTGGACTTCACTGCTGTGGGATAAACTGCCTTTCCTTCCCCAGTAGACTTGATGCCCAAGCCTTAGTGGCCAAAGAACCACAGAAGGAATAAAAAGAAAAACACTTATCATAAGGGAAAATACTTTGTAAGTTGTCTTTTCGGTATGTGCCTAAATGGCTTATTTTCTAAATAACTCAGAAACAGCACTGCAACATCTTGTGTGTGTGTGTGTGTGTGTGTGTGTGTGTGTGTTTTATTGTGAATGTCATAAAAATCAGCATGAATTCTGCCCTGATCCAATTATCACGAATATAAAATTAACACAAATCCTAGTCAGGTGTTGTTTATAATGCTATTAATATGTAGTAAGATTAGAACATGCCCTGCTTTAATGAATACTGAGTTATTTGGATTTAAAAAAAAAAGGATACTATTTCTTACTATGATCAGGGTTTTTAGTTCCTGGCATGTGTTTGTTGAAACACATGGACGAACTAGAGATAAATCTGAAATCAAGTCTGTGTAAGGGGAAAAAAGAACAAAAAAAGAATTCACAATCCTCTGGATCAGTCTTTTATTTTAACCTTAGATATTCTTTCCCCTTTGGCATTTTGATTGTCTTAATTCAAACTCAGATGCCCCTCGGCACATTTTTTATCCTGCTCGGAGGCAATATGAAATTTACGCGGTCTGTCATTGGCAGTAATTGCTTTAGGGAGCACCGTCAACACCCTCCTCCACCACACATCAGCTTATCCCTGTCGAAATGCATGGCACCCACATTAAGAACATGTTTTATTCTGCCTCCCTTATTCAGTGACACTGAGAAAGCATCGTTACAGAGCTGAGAGGGAGCGCCCTGTTTCTAAAGCAATAAACCTTTTCCCTATCTTCTTCTTCTTCTTTCATGTTGCCGGCTATTAATTCTAAACTTTCGTGATATCGAGAACAGTAAAAAGGGCAATAAAATTGTTCCTGTGAATTGTGGGGCTTTGAGCCTGTGGCATTTATTTGTTTAGATATTTATTTATTACTTAAGATATTTTTTTTTCTTTAGAGATCTAATAAGTCTGCTTGAGAGACCCAGGGTAGCCACTTTTTTATAAGGTGACCAAATATTAATCTAAAGATTAATAAAGTTCTGCCTGTTTCCTGGGGCTATACAAGGTACTATGACTTTTGGTCATACTTATCTTTTTCTTTTCTTTTCTTTTCTTTGAGAGTGGAAAATGCCTTTTGATTTCAGGAGGGCTTTATTGAACTGTAACTGGAAGTTTGAGGCTTTGTAATTTATCTGTCGAAGAGAAACCGCCATCTCAGTATTACTGGTGTAATATTTGCAGGGTGTGTTATTTGTGGCCCACATTTGCTTTGGAAGGAAAAGGCCAGTTTTTCACTCCCCTTAGTGAGCTATTGGAATGATTCCTCTGCGTCAGCTTGGATCCTTTGAGGAACTTATACCTGTGTAATTCCGTAAGTCCTAAACCGCATTCTAAAGCAAAACCTAAAATTATATGAATATGGGTTTCATAGTACCCCTAAGTATATAGGAGGCTATCTTCTTAACTCACACTTGGAAGAAACCCCCAATCCCTGATCCCCATCACTGGTCCACTGCAAACTAAGCTAAGTATTTAGATACTTGTTTATTTTTACTAATGGTTAAAATAGCTCAGAAATAATACAAAAATATATATGTACACACAAATATATATATTTATATAAAATATATATAAATAGTACAGAAATATGAAAAAGTATACAGTGCCAGTATCTGGGTAAATCACTTTAGAAATAAATATTACTTGATGCATACAAAATTACACAGGATTTTAAGACGTGGAATATGTAGACTGTTTGGGAACCGTAGGGCTTAGGACATGGGGCAGAGGAGATGAGATGGGGTCACTACAGAGATCAGCGATCTCCCACTTACAACCACTGCCTATTGGAGGGGGTGCGATGTCCCCGATTTCTGGTGAGACATGAAAGTAGGAATAATGTAAGCTCTTCCTACTTTTGTGGTGTTAAAATATCATTACCACAACAATAAGAGATGTTCTTAATATTTTCTTAAGTCCTCTCTTGGAGTTGTAGGCTGGGTGGTTATTCAGGGTGTCTGTTACTCCTCTGAGGAGGAGAACTATATGTCACCTCCCACTCTGGCTCCTAAGACATCAAGCTCCCCCATGCAACCTGCTTCGTTGGCCAAGTGTATCATTTCCTACCGGAATTTTTAAGAGACAGTATGTCTTCTTCCATTATTTCTCTCCCTTCTTCCACAAGGATGACCTGTTCCATCTGCCTGGTCTCAGGGTGAAGATTGCGTGGAGTAGAGTGGCAGGAAATTTGTACTAGGTGTGTTGCATGACGAGGAAATAAAAGTCAGTAGTTGCAAAAGCCACCAAGATCCAAGGCTGCTTGTTACTATAGCATGACTGTCTAAGCCCACTGATGGGCTTGGCAATATTAAATATGGTCAACCCTCTAAGGTTTGACCAGGCATTTAAAATTTGTAAGTCTATAAAATTCAAGCATCTAGGGCTCAGTGCTCCATGTGTAAATAAAATGGTAGGTAGCAATTTTGAGCGTGAGTCTCTGTTGTTGAGTACGGTAGCCACCAGCCACGCATGGCTCTTGAGCACTTGAAGTGTGGCTAGTCAGGATTAAGATGTGGTATAAATGTAAAACACACCAGATTTCAAAGATTTAATACAGAAAAAATGTGAAATATCTCGATAATTTTCATATTAATTACATCTTGAGATGATAATGTTTCAAATACCATGGAATACAGTAGTAGCATGAACTTTGCCAGTGCTTACGTTTTAATGTGGCTACTAAAATTTTTTAAATTTCCTACATGGCTCACATTAGATTTTCACTGGACAGTCCTGCTTTAGGCGCTGTTAGCTCTGGCAGCGTTCACCAGTGAGACCTTGTAAGGGAGCTTCCTGTTTCACACTCACTTCTCAACCGTAAGGCAGGGAGAACAGTATCTGCCTGCTAAGGGTATTATAATGGCTAAGTAAGATCACGACCATAAATTGTGCAGCCCATAGGAAATGCCCTTCTTCTCCCTTCTGCCCTTCACAATGATGAATTTTTCTAGAAGCTTCCCTTTGCATTACAATTTGCTCATATTTTCTGCTGGGGAGGGTGTGGGCAGTTAATTTCATGACTTCCAAATGCCTCCAAAATTTAGAAGCTTAGAGTCATGGGTAAGACCAACGGATTGGGCCAAAGTTTCGCTCTGTATAGCGTGAGTGAGGCCTTCTCATTCTGCTTCTGTACTTCGGCTTCTCTGGAGGGTAGAGAATTGTCTTGGACTACTGTTCACCTTGATTGCATTATTCACCTCTTCAGAAAATGCAAATGCCCCATGCACTCTAATGTATTATGTTGGGATGTTCATCTAGAAATCATTCATCTTTATTGATTCTTTTGACACAACACATTTGGGGGTGCATAAAGCAAATTCCCTGTGGACTACAAATTAATTTCCTTCATGAATCTACTCAAAGATGCCAGGTTAGTTTATTTTTCCTGATGGCTGATCAGGAGTCATTTGAAAAATGTCTGTCTTCTCAGTCTAAAACATTTTTATATAAGGACTTCCTTCAACTTTCGTTAGGTATTCAAATCAGTTTATAAATACTCGTGTTTACACATATTCGGAATCCTCCTGAGACCTGTTTGCGTGCACGCGTGTGTGTGCGTGTTAGCAAAGTTTTAAAGCATCGCTCATAACATAAACCTATTGATCCAACAGCCGCATGTTGTGGTGGGTCGCTCGATGTTGTGACCAGCCAATTATGAAGCTGCGAGCTCTACGACCCAAGCATCAGACAGCACCCTTCCTTGTGGCCTTCATAGTGTTTTCTAAAAAGGGTTTCTCCTTACTTCCATCAGCAAGGCCTAAGTGAAAGGAGTGGAGGTTGGATCTAGCCTTCATGGGACACAGAAGATCCAGGGTGAGAGATGGTGATTATTGTTCCTAAAACCTCCACCACGATCAGCCATCTCTGTGGTCAGGCTCTGATACACACATGGGACTCTCTGAGCCTCGTATATAGGAGCACTTCCTGAGTTTCTAATATCCCACAAGCCTTGTGAGCCTGTCTTGTTCCTTGGGCCACCCTTTTCTCCAGAATGGACCCTGGGCTTCTGGGATTCCTCAAACACCTTTAATATTTAACTTCAAGTTTAAGCTACAAATCAAGGATGACCCAAAGCAACAGGATTTAAATAAGATTGAAATTGATTTCTCTCCTCTGTATATAAAGACTTGAGGTGTAGGCATCTAGAACTGCTCCTGTAGTCAAAATCCGTGGGGACTCCGCTTCCTTTCAGCCTGCTGTTCTGCACTTGTCTGCCTCACAGTCCAAAATTGCTGCTGAAACATCAGCCCAGCCTGGTCCCAGGGCGGTCAGCGGAGAAGAAAAAGGCAAAAAAGGGTCTGCCCATAGCCTCTTCCTTTCCAGTCAGCTTTCAAGAAGTAACTCATGACACTTCTGCTTACGGAAGACCGGCCAACACTGGGTTTCATACACTGGGTTGTAGCAAGCTGCCAGGGAGATCGAGAGATACTGTCTTGGTTCAGAGCAGCCCTGCCCCTGCCAAAATTGAGAGATTCTATTAGAAAAAAAGAAGGGGAGAGAAGATATTGAGGTGAAGAACTAGTAGCCTTTTTTCTATCACCCTTCATTTAATCCTTAAATAGAGACTTTTGTGGACCTTATTTTGTCATGCTTGATTAGTCTTTGCTCACAACTCAATGAGAGAGGCAGAAGTATTTCCATTTTTTTCAGATAAGGAACTGAAATTCAGAAAGTTTGCCTTTCTGTTAAGTCACATCTATAACAATAACGCCAGTTATGACTTTGGGTGTTTTATGTGCATCACTGCCATTAATTTTTGTCCCTCCCAAATCCAATGAGTTGGCTCCATGATACCCAATTTTACATGAGGAAATGTTGGCTGACTACCCAAAGTCCCAGGCTACTAAATAGGAGCAAGAATTGGTAGTAGGACACAGCAATCAGTTTCAAACTTTTGGATTTTGTTTTTGTTGTTTTCTCTTGTTGCCATAACAAGTTACCCATGAAACTACATCCATTTGTGATTGTCCAGTACTATAGGTCAGAAATCCTATGGGCTATTTCCAGAAATGTAGGAACATCTCCCTATTTTAAGACTAACGGTTCAGCAGACTAGTCACCTTAATTCCATGTGCAAAATCCCTTTTGCCGTTGAACATGGCCTATACACAAATTCAAGGGACTAGGGGATGGAATCTCTGGGAGTCCTTAGCCACCTTCCCACAGACTATGACCGATGGTGAGACACACTTTTACACTGCGACCCAGGACACATATGCACTTAGAGAGATGAAATGAGTTTCACCAAACAATGTCTACCTATCCAATTTGTTAATTCAGTTTTAAGACATGCTGGGCTTGACCCAGCACATTGATTTCATGACCCACAGTGGGAGAAGTCCTGCCTAAGCCTCCCCCATTTCCCGTGCTGCCCCCTCAATCTGGTCCTCTTCCTCTCTTGTCCGCGTGGTTAGGAGAACTTGCCTCCCTGGTGTGATTCAAGATTCTCGGCTCCTCCTTGAGGAGACCCCACCAGCTCAGGACCCTTTCCCCCCACTGCTTGTCTTCTCACAGATATCTGCATTCTCCCACGATGTCTGAGCAAAGAACACTGATGGACATTTCAAAGAATGTCCGAGAGTGAGGTGATCCCGGCTTTTCATAACCAAGGCCTGGGAAAGATGGTTGCTTCAGAGATGGCAGATCGGCTTACCTTTGCTGGTCATGCCTATGCATGAGGTGCTTGTGCAAAGCACCATGACATCTCATGAAGGTCCTGGCGGAGGGCACTGGTATCCATGAGGGATGTGTGCTGTGCACAAGGGAGGGGAGAGCGATGGCACGAGGCCCCGGGCATGTGCCATCTCTGCTGTTGGTGGCTGTCTGTCACCCTGTCCTTCCAGTTTGCAAAACCACAGTCAGCATTCCTTGGAGCGCAAAACCTAAGGGAAAGGGCAGACACTCGAAGAAGCAGTAGATCTGAATTTTAAGAAGAGAAAGGTCGCCTGGGTCTGTATGGAAAATAAGATATAGAACATCAGGCAATTTGTGGGAGACTGGGAAAAAATGATTTTTGTGATTTGGGACCATGGAACTGGGAAGGGTACAAATCCCTTTCTGAGGCTAAAAGAATTCTTAGCTCATTAAAACCCATTTCTGCTTTTACAACCACCATCAGCATCATAAATCTGTATTTACTCTTTGGAGAGGGCTTTGTATCTTCCTTGGTCGTGTGTCTGCTTCCTTAGACCAGAGACTGGAAGCCCAGATGCCTACAAGGAAGACATTTGGAGGCAACATCCTGTCCTTGTTCAGAGCCCTGCTCTCCAGTCAGGCTGCCTGGCTTTAAACCCCAGCTCTGCCACTTATAATGAGCTTGATTCCCAGCAAACTGCTTTACCTTTTGGTTTACCTCAGTTTATCTTTATGCCGTTGACAGCTGGGGGTGTGGGAAATGGGGTGGCGATTGCAGACTGCTGACCTGTGGATAATGCCTCCTGCTTTGTAGGGTCCTTTGGAATAATAAATCATAGAATGAGTGACGAACATGAGACACATATTCAGAGAGTGACAAATGACAGTTATTGTGCTTAGTCAGAATCAATGGCTCCTATTCGTACCATTGCTTTGCCATGTTTTAATTATTTGTTTACATGTTTCTTTCCCCCAGAGAGGGCCGATCAAAGGCTGACTTCTTCCGTAGGCTGAATTTCAATTTCTATGTATCCATCCTTGTTCCCTATAGTCTTCTCTCCCCTTGGTAGCCTGACGGATCTTACATCACCTACTGACAGGTCATGCTGCCCCTGGTCAAACTCTCTGATGGTTCCAGTGGCCTACAGGGCCTTCATGATCTGTTCTCCCTACCTGTACCCTTCTGACCTTGTCACCTATCTCACCTCATTCCACGCCAGCACACCAGCTCCTTGTGATTCCTTGAATGTACCAGATGTGTGTCAACCTTAGCCATTGCAATAGCTCTTCCCATCTTCTAGAACATTCTTCCCATAGAGATCTTCATGGCTGTATTTTCCACTTTATTCAGAGCTTTGCTCAAATATCGCCTTCTCAGAGAGCCCTCTCACAATCAACTTTCCTAAAGTAGAAATCCCTCACCCCACAATCACTCTTTGACTTGTGGCTCTGTGCCATTTTTTTTCTTAAGCATTTTGTCATATCCAGACACATTGTATTTTTACTTGATGGTTAGTTTTTTTGGTCTATCTTTGACCAAAAGCTCTGTTATAGAAAGGACTTGGTTGGTTTTAGTCATAGCTGTATCTAGTTTGCCTGAAGCTCTGACCGGCACAGAGTAGGCCCTCAGTAGTAATTATTGATTGAATGGCTAAATAAAATCTGAACAGATTTTAACTGAAGACCTAATATGTGCCAGGCACTGCATCAGGCTCCAGTATATACAAATTGAATAAGATTGGACATGGTCCCTACCATCTTAAATTTTGTCATTGATTAGGAGAGACACATGGACAAGTATGTAAGTTTCCAAACATGTGAAGAACATTATAAAAAAGGATCTAGAGACAGCTCTGAGGGATACTTTATCAAGGGCCTTCCAGAGGAAGGTGTATTTAATCAACACCTAAGAGTATCAGTAGGACTTGAGCGAATGAAGGGGTGTTTTGGGGGTAGGGAAGAATGTTTCTGGCTGAAGTGGAAACTTACCCAATCACTGAAGGGTTTGCCCACACCACAGGGGCTGCAGCATCTATATGCCATTGGGATTTAGGGACAATAATGTGGTTGAAAAGAGGATTGCTCTGAAGGAGTATTGACACAAGAAGTTTGTATTTAGATATTATTTTATTTTTAGTGGGGGCTTCGGGGGGTCTGAGAAGAATGAATTAAGGGCAAAGTCACTCCTGGGTCCCTGTTAGGGCCACAACCATGGATGCTATCACAGAGACAGTTTGGCCGACATGACCTGACAGTGCGTATATCTTCCACCAGGCCAACTAAAGCATTGTGGCCTCTAAGACTTGTCTTCTCTCTGGGCTTGCTTGATGTAAGGGAATCCGGCCACATTGCCTTGAAATTGTCCTTAGTAGTTCTCCTCATTTTCAAATGAGAAAACATGAGGTTCAGTGAGACTGAGTCAGCTAAGATCACCCAGCTCTTCAGGGGCATGCTGCTTTCTCGCTAACCACACATTTTATCTCTCTTTTTTAAAATTTTTTTCAGTGTTCTAAGATTCATTGTTCATGCACCACACCCAGTGCTCCATGCAATATGTGCCCTTCATAATACCCACCACCAGACCTACCCAGTCCCCCAGCCCCTCCCCTCCAAACCCCTCAGTTTGTTTCTCGTACTCCACAGTCTCTCATGGTTTGTTTTTATTGTCTTTATTTATTTGACACAGAGAGATCACAAGTAGGCAGAGAGGCAGGCAGAGAGAGAGGGGGTGGGAGCAGGCTCCCTGCTGAGCACAGAGCCTGATGCAGGGCTTGATCCCAGGACCCCAAGACCATGACCTGAGTTGAATGCAGAGGCTTAATCCTCTGAGCCACCCAGGTACCCCTGACACATCTTTATCCATTCGTCTGTTGAAGGGGATCTTGGCTCTTTCCACAGTTTGGCAATTGTGGACATTGTTGCTATGAACATTGGGGTACATATGGCCCTTCTTTTCACTACATCTGTACCTTTGGGGTAAATACCCAGTAGTGCAATTGCAGGGTCATAGAGTAGCTCTTTTTTTTTTTTTTTTTTTTTTTTTTTTTTTTTTGAGGACTCTCCACACTGTTTTCCAAAGTGGCTGCAGCAGCTTGCATTCCTACCAACAGTATAAGTTTCCCCTTTCTCCACATCCTCTCTAACACTTGTTTCCTGTCTTATTAATTTTGGCCATTTTAACTGGTGTAAGATGTTATCTCAATGTGATTTTTATTTGAATCTCCCTGATGGCTAATGACGATGAACATTTTTTCATGTGTCTGTTAGCCATTTGTATGTCTCCTTTGGAGAAGTGTCTGTTCATATCTTCTGCCCATTTTTTGACATGATTATCTGTTTTTTGAGTGTTGAGTTTGAGGAGTTCTTTATAGATCTTGGATATCAGCCCTTTTCTGTAGTGTCATTTGCGAATATATTCTCTCATTCCATGGGTTGCCTCTTTGTTTTATTGACTCTTTCCTTTGCTGTGCAGAAGATTTTTATCTTGATGAAGTCCCAGAAGTTCATTTTAGCTTTTCTTTCTTTTGCCTTTGGAGACATGTGTTGAAAGAAGTTGCTGTGGCTGATGTTGAAGAGGTTACTGCCTATGTTCTCCTCTAGAATTTTGATGGATTCCTATCTCATGTTGAGGTCTTTCATCCATTTTGAGTTTATCTTTGTATGTGTTGTAAGAGAATGGTCGAGTTTCATTCTTCTATACATAGCTGTCCAATTTTCCCAGCCCCACTTATAGAAGAGACTGTCTTTTTTCCACTGTTTATTTTTTCCTACTTTGTCGAAGATTATTTGACAATAGAGTTGAGGGTCCGTATCTGGGCTGTCCACTCTGTTCTGTTGGTTTATGAGTCTGTTTTTGTGCCAGTCCCATGCTGTCTTGGTGATCACAGCTTTGTAATAAAGCTTGAAATCAGGCAACATGATGCCCACAGCTTTGTTTTTCTTTTTTGACATTTCCTTAGTGATTTGGTTTTTTTCTGGTTCCATACAAATTTTAGGATTGTTTGTTCTAGCACTTTGAAAAATGTCGGTGGAATTTTGATCAAGATGGCATTGAAAGTATGGATTGCTCTGGGCAGTATAGACATTTTAACAAGGACTAACCACACTTTTAACTATGCTCCGAGGAGCCCAGCTGGAGTTAGGGGACAGAGCAGGGAGGAAGGAGGTCAGAGCCATGATAATGGCATAACTCAGGGTTTCTCTAACTTGAATGTGCATGCAAATAAATAGTAAGCTAACCCCGGGAATCTGCATTTCCAACCAGCCTCCTGGCTATGCCACAGGAGCTAATCCCAAACCACACTGCACTAAGCAAGAGTGTAGAAGACTTGAAATGTGAAATAAAATGGCTAAGGGGACCCCAAGTGTCCCCAGCAACCTCAGATCTTGTCACAAAGCTTTGGAGATCAGGTTTCTTGGAACAGTAAGTGCCGACAGAGCTTTAAAAGAAAGGACGCTCTCAGGAGCTTTGCGTCATTTTGGAAGCAGTTAGCCAGTTAACTTGGTTTAATCATCACAGGAAAATGCAAACAGAAAGGAGAGGGCATGCAGCCCTCATCTGCCACATCGCGTTTCAGGCCCTCAGACCTCTGGACTCCAGGCTTTCGCTGATACTACACAGAGGATTTATATGTGGAATAAATATTCTTAAATCTTTATAAGGTGCCTAAAATATTTATGGTTGTTTTAGTTTGGTTTGCATGCCATATTGGGTGCTTACATTAAGCAGTTTTTACACCATCAAGCTTTTCCATTAATCATTTCAGCCTGTTCCCAGCAATCTTAACTGAGGGGAGATCTATTACATTCAGCGACCAGAGCCAAATGATCTAATTTCTCCTTTGGCTGTTTCATCGAATGGTTCATAAACCTATGGCTATTATTGTATTAGGAAGACACATTGTGGTCCCCGAGTGTCATGTTGACATGTGTATGTTTCTTTTTCTTAAGAGAAATCATTATTAAAATGGAATATTCTTTCACAGGAGGACATTTTATAACAATTTCGGCCTGATGAAATTAAAATAGGGGAACATTCAGTCTCTCACAAATGCTGAATTGGTTGAATCAACATTGTCGAAAGATCAAGATCATCTTGCTCCTGTCTTCTTAGGACAAGGAACTATTTCAGTGGAGCTTTAAAGACGAGAGAGATTTGCTGAGTGAGAATATTGTCCTGGGGAGACAAAAAAATGGTGGTGGTATTTTTAGGAGGAGAGTTGGGGTTTGGAATGGGGGCTCCTGGTGGTGTTGCGACTTTCCTTTTGATGGAGCGTGTCCACATTCTTGAGAAATAATTTTTGGGGTCTCTCAGAGTCCAATTTGACCCTGGAGAAGATGACGGATACCATTTTAAATACAGTTTGCCCTCGAATGACATGGGTTTGAACTGCGTGAGTCCATTCTTACGCAGGAATTTTTCAATAAATACCATTCCGTCCTGTACATGTCTTTTCTCCTGCTTATGACCTACTTATTGGCTATTTTCTCTTCTCTCGCTTACTTGATTGTAAGAATACAATCTGTTGGGGAACCTGGGTGGCTCAGTCAGTTAAGTGATTGCATTTGGCTCAGGTCATGATTCCGGAGTTTGAATCTGTGTTGGGCTCCCTGCTCACTGGGGAGTCTGTTTCTCCCTCTGACCCTCCCCGCTCTCATGCTCTCTCTCTCACTTACTCTCACTCTCTCTCAAATGAATAAATAAAATATTAAAAAAGAATATAGTCCTAATACATATAATGAACAAAATACATGTTAATTGACTATTGATGTTATTAGTAAGGCTTCCGGTCAATAGCAAAAGCTATCAGTAGTTAAGTTTTGGGGAAGTCAGAAGTTACACATGGATTTTTGACTGTATGGGGAGTCAGCACCCCCGCTTCTGTGTTGTTCAAGGGGCAATTGTAATGTTAAAGACTAGAAAAAGAGCACAATTGGCCCAAGGGTTTCTTTCTTTCTTTCTTTTTTTTTGGGGGGGGGGATTGTTGGATTGTGTGTATGTGTTTCAACTGGAGGAAAAATGATCACCCCCCCACACACCCAAGCCATATTTAGAATTTTCTGTGTACTAACTAATGTTAAGTAGCAACCACCACAAAAACAAACCAGCAGCCTCACTTCTTCAATCATGGGATGGTTCTGCTGTTAGGAGAAAACAAAGCCCTCAGTCTATTTAAGTTATAAGATCGCCTTAACTTTTGAAAGTTACCTTTGACAATCTACACATCCGAAGTTCATGTACTCCGGAAGGAAATATGTTATTCTTTGCTTTTCCAGCAAGAGAATTTGTAGATAAAATCTCATTAAGTTCAGAAGTCATTTTTGCAAACAATCGCTTCCATTCCCTGAGTCATCGCCAACTGAATGTTGACTAATACACACCCATGCCATATTATTTTGGAAGCCACACAGCCTTCAGCATTTTTCACAAGAATCCCTCTTTGCTTTTGGCTGTCATTTTGCAGATATGAACTACCTGTGCCACTGTCTGCTGCATAAACCTGGTTAATTTGCCATGGTATCCAAAACTATACATAGCAACTGGGGAGGGCAATTTACATGTAATCAAAACCAGCCCAAATCAAGTCCAAGGGACGGAAACAGAAACCCTGGAGACTCTCCCACATCAATCCATCGCCACAGCTGCTTTTGTGAATGTACGATGTAGGATACAACGTTTCTCTTGTTTTGCTCACAACTATAATTCTTAAAATAATTCTTGCTGGAGTACTCAGCTGGTGAGGAGCCCTGATGAAGGGCCAAAATTCAGTATTCTTGACCAGGATTCAAAACCGAACCCAAGTTTTGTTTGCAGGTTGACAGCCTGGAATGGTCCATTAAAAATACATGAATGCAGATGGCTGTGTGCAAGAAAGTCACAGCTGTCCAACCTGGTCAGATTTACACGCACATGTGCTCAGCCGAGGTATCGAAAGCTTTAAGCAAAAAAGACACAATAAGGGGTGTCCTTGTTCAGATATAATTACCGCTTGCCTCTGCCCTTTCTTGTTCCCCTCCTTGCTCCAGCATTACGAGGCATGAGGCATGGGCCAGGCTCCCTACGTCCCACAGGGCCATGATTATTTCATGATAACAATGCTCCCTGGAGTGGTCTTATTGGTATTATAAAAAGTGTTTATTGTGGAGAAAGGCTGTATTTTTGGTGCTGGCAGTAAAGCCTGTTGAGAGGCAAGCACAGCTGTGGTTATGGTTTGAATCGACTAATCTTGTGCTTCAGACATCTCATTAGCCAATCAAAGTAATCCTAAATTAAGAAGGAAATTTGTAGAGAGGAGCAGAGCACATTCAGAATGAGGCTGTTACTTGCTTCCTGCTACGAACAGCAGGGAAGCTTCTCCCGGGTTCTGTTTGCTCCCATGGCAAGAGAAAATGATTTTTGCAAGCCTTTCCCTCTCACGGTCAAATTTAGGGATCTGATTGGTCCTCTCAGTATTTTCCAATCCATGAAGTAGCTCAGTTGTATCTGCAGAGACAAGATGAGGAGCTGAACATGGGAGGCAGCCAAAAATTAAGGGAAGATCGCCATAATTAAGGGAAGATCGCTGTGGGGATATTTGCAACATGATGGCTGGGAGTGAGGGCTAGTAGCAGTTTGCATGCTTTCTGGAGGGCACAGAGCATGTCACATGTGTCCGGCCATTTCCCCCAGGATCCCTACCCAGGGTGTGGTCCTCAGTGTCGTTTGTAGTGAGGAACACAACTGCATATCCCTAACACAGACATCAAAACATATCTTTTTTTGTTTTGTTTTAAGATTTTATTTATTAGAGAGGGAATGAATGCCTGTGTGTTGGGGAGGGGTAGAGGGGGTGGGAGAGGGACAAGAAGACTCCACATTGAGCATGGAGCCTGATGTGGGACTTGACCCCATGACCTCGGCATCGCTACCCCGGCGAAGTCAAGAGTCTGATACTCGACCGACTGAGCCACCCAGGTGCCCCTTAACGAGTCTTGTTAATGGAGGAAGAGCAGATACTGCCAGACACACCAAAGTGGGCACAGCGTGGGCACAGATGAGCAATTTGGGATGAGCTTGGGGCCCCGAAGCAGGGAAAGAGGTCACAGAAGTGGTTCATTCTTTCAGGCACAGACATAACTGAAAAAGCCCAGTTAGAGCCCTCTGTCTCTAAAACGTAGCCTTTCTCCTGTGGCTCAGTAGTGAAAACCTCACTCTATGCCATTAGTGGAGAGGGGTGAGCATTTTATCAGGAACTCTTTATTGAGCATCTGTTATATGCATTGTGCTGAGTGCAGGCGGGTGGGGCTCAAAAGTGGGTGAGGTCTGGGCTTTGCCCTGGAGGCAAGGCCGTTACAGTCTGGAGCATGGATAGATGGTTCTTACAGTATTGAACGCTGCGGACCCCATTAGCCATCTGGTGAAGCTTTAGGCTCCCTTCTCAAAGTATATTTTAGAATTATTAAATAGATAACATAGGATCACAAAAGAAACCAGTAGTACTGACAGTTATCAAAAGCTAAAAAAACCAAACCTGTGATACAGTAGTAAATGTAGTTCTTTATTATTATATTAAATAACCATGATTAGTAGCGGGTCTAGCAAATTAGGAATTTATATAAATAATATTTGATATATCTGTAATAAGTATGACATGATATGAAAATATTTGCCATTTCTATGAATGGCAAAGTGCCAGGTGATTACTACCTTTATTTATAATTGAAGGATACGTCCAATTTTAATTAGAAGTCCATGAAAGTGGGGATGTAGGGTTTTTTTTTTCTAAGTTCAGGTTGGCAGGTTTTTTTTTTTTTCCTAAGTTCAGGTTGGCATTGGCTATTTGCAATTGTCTTAAGTCTGTGGGACCACGTCTGTGTTTAGAATGCCTTAGAATTCTCACCTTGACTTCTCTCCCTGGAGTACAGGTTAAAACCAAGGTCAAGGGGGAAAGATAGAAAGTTATCCACTGTCGTTTCCAGTCACTGGGACCTAGGTGACAGAGGTTGGGATGAAGGAAGTTTCCTTTCAGACTCAGGAAACTAGGTGGGGATGTGACATTTGGGCTGAAGGACAAAACTCCCCAAGAATTGGGCAGGGGATTGATAAAGAGGTTTGGTAGGTCTGGGCTCCTCCTTATTGGTCAGTCTTTGGCTTCCCCCACTGCGAGCTGGGACATAACACTGCTGTCATAGGGCTACAGGTACCAAACCTAGGGGTGCCCCTCCCTGATCCCAAGCCCACGGCAGAAGATGTAGTCCCACCAAACTTCTTAAGAAGAGTTTCAGAGAGCTGATGCCCATCGATGGATATTCAGAAATCAAACATATTTGCCATTTCCACCCTAAGTGCAAAAGCACCCCCACAAGTGTTGTGTGGGATAATTTTTTTTTTAAGAGTTTATTTATTTGACAGAGAGAGAGATCACAAGTAGGCAGAGAAGCAGGCAGAGAGAGAGGGGGAAGCAGGCTCCCCACTGAGCAGAGAGCCCGATGCGGGGCTCGATCCCAGGACCCTGAGATCATGACCTGAGCCAAAGGCAGACGCTTAACGCACTGAGCCACCCAGGTACCCCTGTGTGGGATAATTTATAAGTTAAACTGAATACCCAGCTCCAGCTCTGCTGAGTTCATGGGCGGTGAAGATTGCTTGGTCTTATCGTGACTTCCTCCATCCACGATCTTGATGTACAACCAAATGAATTCAGCTTGCACTGGGCAGAGGCACCGAGTGTGATGGTGCGAGTTGTGAACTGACTGAGTGTGTTAGGTCTGAGGACAGGTGGGGCTGAACTTCCCATCTGGTGCTGACCTGAGTTTACCTGCTGAGATCGTTTCATGCCTTTCCATTTTCTCCAAAGTACCTGGTATGTCAGTAGGAATTTTAAGTCTTGATCTAAATTCTTCCTTAATTCTTTGAAAAGCATGCATGTTTCTAGTTCTATCCTCCACCTCTGCCTGGGCCCAACTAAAAACCCCCTCCTTGGTCCCTGAGGAACTTAGAAGCCTTCAGGCTGGAGGAGGAGGCCACTTAAACCCTCCTTAAAAAATCCTGCTTTTGCCTTCTTTACAGAAGATCCCACACATGCTCCACCAAACCTGAGTCATTCCTATTTCATTTGTTTTTTTCTCATATTCCCTTGCTAGCTCTGCTATTATTTCTTTAATATTTTAAAAATAAAAAGCCCCTTTAAAACCTAAATGAGCGTATGTAGTGAGAAAACTCCAATTTGAAACTATTAATGGAAAATAGGAATTAATTGCCATAAAGAAGCAGTAACTGTGAGAGTATGTGCCATGCTAGGAAAATCAAATATTGGGGCACCGGGTGCCTTGGGCTCAGGTCATGATCCCAGGGGCCTGCAATCGAGCCCCCCGTCAGGCTCTCTACTCATCAAGAGGCCTGCTTCCCCCTCTCCCATTCCCCTTGCCTGTGTTCCATTTCTCGCTCTCTCTTTCTCTTAAAATAAATTAATAACATCTTTAAAAAAATCAAATACTGACTTTCAATTGTACTTCATTACTTTTATCTGAACACTGAGTTCAAGGCCGGCCATCTATTAGAGCAAAGAATTATAAGCATTATAGAAAGGATAAGGACCCATTTGTGCCAATTTGAGTGTTTTTCTTCAGAAGAACAGAAAGAAAATTGAGGAAACAGCATTCTGTGTGTGTGTATCTATGTTTTATTCGATAGAGTTGACACACAATGCTATGTTGGTGTCAGATATAAAGCACAGAGATTCAACATCTCTAAGTTCTACTAAGCTCACTGCAGGTCTAGCTACCCTCTGTCACCTTACAATGCTATTATCATATCATTGATTCTATTCTCTGTGCTTTTACTATCACATATATATTCGTGTGTGTGTGTGTGTGTGTGTGTGTGTGTGTGTGTGTGTGTGACTTACTCATTCAATAACCGGAAGCCTGTGTCTCCTACTCCCCTTCCCACGTTTTGTCCATCCTCTCTCCACTCTCCTCTCTGGCAACCATCACTTTGTTCTCTGTATTTATCAGTCTGATTCTGTTTCTTGTTTGTTTATTCATTCATTTGTTTTTTAGATTCCACATGTGAGTGAACTCCTACGGTATCTGTCTTTCTCAGTTGGGCTTACTTCACTTAGCAGAATACCCTCTAGGTCGATCCGTGTTGTCACGAACGGCAACACCTCATCTTCTTTTAATGAACGTGCAGCATCCCATTGTCCACGTACCCCGTCAACTTGATCCACGCATCTGGGGTTGGACTCTTGGGTCACTTCCGTATCTTGGTTATTGTAAATAATGCTGCAGTACACAGGGGTACATATATCTTTTTGAATTAGCGTTTTTGTTTCTTTGGGTTAAGTGCCCACTAGTAGAATTATTGCATCATACAGAATTTCTATTTTTAATTTTTTTGAGGAAAGTCTGTACTGTTTCTGCTGTGGCCCTACCAGTTTACATTACCACTAACAGTGCACGGGGGTTCTTTTTTCTCTACATCCTCACCAACTCTTCCTTCTTTTTTTATTTTAGCTATTCTGACTAGTGAGGAGTAGTATTTCATTGTGATTTCAATTTGCATTTCCTTGTGTGCCTTCTTTGGAAAAATATCCTCCATTCTTTTTAGAATTTATTTTTTTAATTCTTTAAAAAAGATTTATTTATTTATTCCAGAATGGGGGGGGGGGGAAGAGAGGGCAGGGTAGAGGGAAAGAGAGTATCGGGCAGATTCCAAGCAGAGCACGGAGCAAGATGTGGGGTTCAATCTCACGGTCCTGAGATCACGACCTGAGCCCAAACCAAGATTTGGACATTAACTATGTCACCAAAGCACCCCAACATTTATTTATTTTAGAGAGGGCAGGGTAGGGGCAGAGGGAGAGGCAGAGAATCTCAAGCAGAATCTGCCAGAGCCCAATGGAGGTCTCCATTTCATGACACTGAGATCATGACCTGAGCCAAAATCAAGGGTCAGACTGAGCTTAACCGACTAAGCGACCCAGGTGGTTCTCTGCTTACAGTTTGTTTCTTCCTTTCTTCCTTCTTCTCTCTCTCTCTCTCTCATGGTGTCTGTGTCTGGTTTTGGTATCAAGGTAGTACTGGCTTCATTTAATGTATTTGGAAGGTTTCCTTTTTCTCTCATGTTTTGGAATGGTTTTAGGAGAATAGGTATTAACTCTTCTTTAAATGTCAAGTAGAACTTACCTGTGAATCTCTCTGGGCCTAGACTTTTATTTTGTGGTAATATTTTGATTATTGATTCAGTTTTGTTACTAGTAATGGGTCTGCTCAGATTTTCTATTTCTTCCTGACTAGTTTTGGAAGACTGTATGATTCCAGGAATTTATGCATTGGTTCTACAGTTGGTTGTCATATAATTTTACATCATATACTGTTATAATCCTTTGTCATTCTGTGGTGTCAGTTGTTACTTCCATTTTTCTTCTGATTTTATTTATTTCTCTCTCTCTGTCTGATGAGTCTGGCTAGGAGTTTATCAATTATTGTTTCCTTTTTCAAAGAACCAGCTCTTGGTTTCATTGTTTATCTATATATGTTTATAAACTGAATCTCTATGCCATTTCTTTCTGTTCTTATTTTTATTATTTCCTGACTTTGATACCCACTTTGATCTTTATTTGTTCTTTCTCTAGTCCCTTTAGGTGTAAGTTTAAATTGTTTGTTATTTTTTGTTTCTTGAGGAAGGCCTGTATTACTACATATTTCCCTCAGAATTGTCTTTGCTTCATCCCAAAGATTTGGGACCATTGTGCTTTTATTTTCATTTGTCTCCATATATTCTTTGATTTTTTTTTTTCATTGACCCATTGGTTATTTAGTAGCATGTGGTTTAACCTCCACATATTTGTGTTTTTTCTTTTTTTCCTTGTGATTAATTTCTAGTTTCTTACTGTTACAGTTGAAAAAGTTGCATAGTATGATTTCAGTCTTCTTAAACTTATTGAGACTTGTTTTGTGGCTTAACATGTGATCTGTTCTGGACAACACTGTGTGTGTGTATGTGTGTGAAAAGAATGTGTATTCTGTTGTTTTGGGATGAAATGTTCTGTATTTATCTGTTACGTCCATCTGGCCTAATGTGTTGTTTAAAGGCACTGTTTGCTTGCTCATTTTCTGCCTGGATGATATATCCATTGATGTAATTGGGGTGTTAAAGTCCCCTACTATTACTGGGTTACCATACATTTTTCCCTTTATGTCTGTTAGTATTTGCTTTATGTATTTAGGTGCTCTGATGCTGGGAGCATAGATATTTATAATTATTATATCCTCTTATTGGATTGATCTCTATCATTATGTAATGACTTTTTTTTTTTCTTTTGTTAGTTTTTGATTTTTTTTTTAAAGATTTTATGTTTTTATTTGAGAGAGAGAGATTGAGAGAATGACTGGGAGGAAGGACAGAGGGAGAAGCCAACTCCCTGCTGAGCAGGGAACCCGATGGGAGATTCAGTCCCAGGACCCTGGGATCATGACCTGAGCCGAAGGAAGCTACTTAACTGACTGAGCCACACAGGTGCCCTCGTTAGTCTTTGCTCTAAAATACATTTTGTCTGATGTAAGTATTGCTAACCTGGCTTTTTTTCCACTTCTGTTTGCATGGTAAATGTTTTTCCAACCCCTTTCTTTTGGTTGTATATGTCTTTAGGTCTTAGGTGAGTCTCTTGTAAACAGCATACAGATCGGTTTTTTTATCTGTCACTCTATGTCTTCGCTGCAGCAGTTAGATCATTTGCATTTAAAATATTTATGAATAGGTATGCGTTTATTGCCATTTTGTTAATTGTTTTCTGTTGTTGTTTTTTTAAATAGTTCTCTGTTCTCCTTGCTTTCTTTCTTTGTGAGCCTTAAGTTTTCTTGGTGTTATTTGGTTTTCTTTTTATTTTTCGTATCTCTGTTATAGGTTTTGGGTTTGTGATTTTCATGAAGTTCATATATTACTTCCTAAATATATAGCAGTCTATATCCTATATTAAGTTGTTGGTCACTTAAGTTCAAACACATACTAAAATAACTTTTTTTAAACTCCTTTCCCCATACTTTATGCATATACTGGCATACTTTATATTTTTTGTGTGTATAATTTTCTTATAGCTAATTATGACCATTTCATTTCCACTTAAAGAGGTTCCTTTAACATTTCTTGTAAGGCTGGTTCAGTGGTCATAAATTCCTTTATCTTTTCTTTGTCTGGGAGATTCTTTCTTTCTCCTTCCAACCTGAATGATGACTTTGCTGGGGAGAGTAGTCTTCCTTTCAGCACTTTGAATATAGCATGCTAGCCCCTTCTGGCCTGCAGAGTCTGCTGAGAAATCAGCTGATACCTTTATAGAGTTTCACTTGTACATAACATTTTACTTGTCTTGTTGCTTTTAGAATTCTCTCTTTATCTTTAATCTCTGACATTTTAATTATCATGTGTTTTGACATGGACTTCCCTGGGTTCGTTTTGTTTGGACCGTTTTATGCTTCTTGAAGCTGGATGTCTATTTACATCTCTTGATTAGGTAAGTTTTCAGCTATTATTTCCTCAATTAATTTTTCTGCTGCCTTGGCAAGCCATCTGAAGCTGAAGTAGTATGACCCTGCAATGTTTGGGGGTGCTTGGCACCTGTGCCACCTTGACATGAAGGCTTGTGGCTGTCATAAGTGCTAACCATGGGTGTCCTGTGGCTGCTTTGGTGGCATGACTGGGGCTGGTATGGGCTAGTGACCTAGGGCTCACTGAGACAATTGGCCAGTTACGGTGACTGAACCCTGTGCCGGTCTGTGCAGTAGAGAAGGGAGCATGGACTATGTCAGCCAGGCCCTTCCTCCCAGATAGACTTCCAGCAGCATCTGGCAGAGTTCTAGCGGTGGCCTTTTTATATGCTAGTTTCTCTTTAAATTGCAATATTTTTCTGTGCCCGGTTGCAGCCAAAGCAATAAGCGGGTGGTGGGGTCTGGACACTGTTTTGGTCTGCGCTTGCAAGGTACAAGTGGGGCTGGGGGAGCATCCGCCATATTGCTGGCCAGTCCCTCTGACCTTGGGGGGGTTCCAGCAACTCCTCTGCCATTTGGCTGAGTTCTAGTGTTGTATATTTGATATTTTAGTTGCTCTTCTAAACCACAGCTTTTTTTTTTTTTAAATGTGCCCAGGACAGAAGAATTTGCCCCTCATCCCTCAGTATTATTCTTTTCTACTGCAGTTTGCAACATTGTGTGTGAGGGTTCCTTTTGTCTCTCTATCTCTCTTACTGTTCTTTTTTGTCATCCTGTCCTTTGTTATGCAGAAGCTGTTCTTTTTTTAAGATTTTATTTATTTAGTTGACAGAGAGAAAGAGAATAAGAACAAGCAGGGGGAGCTGCAGAGGGAGAAGCAGGCTCTCCATTGAGCAGGAAGTCCAATAGGGG
Source organism: Mustela lutreola (assembly GCF_030435805.1). Taxonomy (NCBI): domain Eukaryota; kingdom Metazoa; phylum Chordata; class Mammalia; order Carnivora; family Mustelidae; genus Mustela; species Mustela lutreola. The sequence continues at coordinate 40,839,634 of NC_081291.1, forward strand.
CTCCCAGCAGGGAACCATGGGATCCTGACCTGAGCCACAGGCAGGGTTTAACTGACTGAGCCACCCAGGTACCCTGCAGAAGCTGTTCAATTAGCCCTCAGTTCTTCCTTCAGGAAGACTTGCTCTTTAAATAGGTTTAATTTGGTGTGATCTGTGGAGAAGGTAAATTCAGGGTCTTCCTAGGTTGCCATCTTGGACCAGAACCTTTTTGTTGTGTTTTTAAATTTAATACTATTTTATCTCCTAACCAGAAGGACCATGTTCCGCACAACGGGAAATGGTACATTAATGCAACCTACTTTGTCCTATAAAGGATATCAGAGGGTGGAGGTATCTACTTTCATGGAATTAAAGAATGATCTCATTTTACAAGATATGAAAAAATGGTTTATGCCTGCCAGCTCATTTCCAACTAAACATGGATTAGCACTTTCTAGATTTTGTTACTTCAATCCGCTTTCAAGTCCCCCAAGAAAAGTCGTTTGCTGAGGAAACATCATGACATATAATTCTGGTAGATTATGGGATATGTTTCCATGTTTTTTTCACCACAATCTCCCTGGGAATAAATTTAAACAAGAAGGTAAAAAATCTATATACTAAAAACAAAGATATTGATGAAAGAAATTGAAGGAGACACAAATAAATGGAAAGATAGACTATGTTCATGGATCTGAAGAATTATTATTATTAAAATGGTCATACTACATTTACAGATTTATAGATTTGTAGAGTTATAGATTGAATGCAGTTTTCTACCAGAATTTCAATAGCATTTCTCACAAATATAGAAAAAGCAATTTCAAAATTCACATAGAATACAAAGACCCTGAATAGCTAAAGCAGTCTCGAGAAAAAAAGAACAAAGCTGGAATTTGCACACTTTCTGATTTGAAAGTGTACTACAATGTTGTAGTAGTCAAAACAATATGGCACTGGCATAAAAATGGACACATTAACCAAAGAATAGAATCAAGAGCCTAGAAATAAACCAAATTATACTCTTAGGATTACATTTTTGAAAAGGGGGTTTTTAAAGAGTTTTGGAATGAAGTGTGAGGTGGATTGGTGTTCCAAGAAATGGCTCTTCTAATAGACCAAGGATAAGAAGGTGGATTCAAGTTATGATATGGTCATCAGTTATTTTGGATCAGGCAATGTGATGTAGTTTTACATTCTTTCTTACATTTGATAACCCTGACAACTTTACTGGGCAGGTGTCGTTCTCACCATCTTCTAGACAAGAACACTAAGGGTTGATAGGGTAAGTAACTTGCGCAAAGTCCTACAGGTCAATTCTCCATCACCAAGGATCTGTGACTTTTAGAAGGCCATGTCACTTTCTATTCCTCATTTTCCTCATTTCTAAAATCCTCATTTCTAGAATCTCATTTCCTCATTTCTAGGACCTTGACCAGAAGTTCTGAGCTTGAAATTCTAGGACAAACTGGGTGGTTTAAAACAGAAGAAATATATTCTTTCACAGTTCTGGAGGCTGGAAGTCCAAAATCAAGGTGTCCTCAGGGCCTCACCCTCTCTAAAGTGTCTCAGGGAGAAATTTGCCTTGCTTCTTCCTCCTTCTGGTGGCTCCAGACAGTCTTTGTCTTAGGATAGCGTCCCTCCAATGTGTGCCTCCATCTTCTCACAGCCTTTTTGTCTTCTGTGTCTTCTCTCTGTCTCTTATAAGGATGCTTACTAGATTTAGGTCCCACCCAGATAATCTCTGATGATCTCATCCTGACACCCTTAATTCTAGCTTCAAAGGCTCTCTTCAAACGCAGTCACATTCACATGTTTGGGAGCAAAGACATGGACATATCATTTGGGGACTACGATTCAACCCACTACACTAGGTCTCTGTTTTCCCATTAGAAAAGGGAAGAAATTCATTAACACTAACACTTCTAGCCATTCCTAAAAATATTACAACTCTCTACCCTGCATTAGTAGGACAGTGGCATTGAAAAATGTGAGAGAGACATAAATAAAACAATGAAATGAAATAAATGAACCATGATGGAGGAAAGGAGCTGTCTCAGTCATGGCTTTCAGAGTCCCTAGTTTCACTGACTGCACTGTAGTGCCAGTCCCCAGGCTGAGTCCTGGGACTGCCCACCTGCGCTACTGTGCCCACAGCATACAAGTTTCTTAGAAAAGCTACCCAAGAACTTCTTTGATATATAGCTCACCCCAGGTCTTCAGAATTCTCCCCAGTCTTCAGCTGTGTTTCCCAATGCACTGTTCCCTCTAAAATAAACCAAGTTATCATCCAGAAAGGGCCTGCTAATATCCTCAAATTTACATATCCAGATGAGCCTGCAAAGCCATTTATCTCTCAAGAGCAGCCTGCTGTGGTCCCTTTTATTTTTTTTTATGGGATTGTCCTTAAATGGGTGATTAGTTTGAGGTGATTTATAAATGCTTCAAGCTTGGCAATTTCCTCCTTAATGAGTGGACAGATTTGTGCTTGGCTTTAAGCAGCCTTGCTTTTTGTTGTTTTAGCATCTTCTCCCCCCTCCCCGTCCCCACGCAGCCCCTACTCTGAGTTGGCTTCAGTCTCCATCAGCTAGATCTTTCCCCACATTTCCCAACATTTTAAAATTTGCCTGTCTTTGGCCATTTGCTTATTTACTTATTTTGGAAAGACAGAAAAGGAGATACACATGGCTTCTCCTCATTCCTCTCTCAACAGGGAATCGCATTGGGCCTTGGATCCCTTATTTATCCTTTCTGGGTCTTGCTTTACTCATTGGAAAGTAGAAAAATGAGAGAACCTTGTTTTGTCTTAGGGTTCTTTGAGAATGGAATTAGCTAGTGTCAGAAAACTGCTTAACACCATTGTCTTCTCCTGGGTAGCCCTTGATGGGTGTGACCTGCTGTTTTTCCTGTTTTGATGTTATGGCAAGAAACAAGCATGATAAGTGAGGACACGGAGTTTTAGTCACTTAAACCCCATTTTATTGACTTACATTTCTTCATTCTTGGCCTCCTCACAGGGAAGCTTATCTGTGGTGGGTCCAGCTCTCTACCCCACAGTGATGATATGCCTTCCCTTGCTAGGCCTCCTTCATATTTTGGTTTGTTTTTTTTAATTTAATTTTGAATATTATTGAAGTAGGAAGTGTACAGCAGAAGTCACTTTCCTGTTCCTGGGTTTCCCTTTCTGGAGGCAAAGTACTTTGGTCCTTTCTAGCTGTTTTTCATGATAGCTACTTCTCATTTTTAAGAAATAGAGTTACATTGTTTTTTTTTTCTTGGCTTATGTATTTTAGACTATTTACAGGCTTCCAGAAATGGGAGATGATAGACTTATTTTCTTAAATATTCTCCCACACAGACACAAACCCACACATAAGCTTCCCGTTTCCTCATCCTTCGATCTTTCTTACATCATAATTTTTGGTCCAATTACTGTTCTGTACTCTTACTATTCTTATTATGCAGATATCATTGACTGCTGAGTCAGGGAGTGAATGATACAGTCAACGCTTGCTTTCCTGTACACCCTGGAGATAGTAATTACTTTGGTTATTTATTGTTAATTGTTCAGCTTTCTGGGTACTTGTTGATAAGTTTCTCTCAAGCATGCTGATAAAACCCCAAGACCATTTTCAGTATAGATCAGCCTATGAGATAAACCATCAGTTTTATTTCCTGAGAGCCCCTGCTCTGTACCAAGCCGAGCTGGTTGGCCTGGCAGCCCCCTGCCCAATGCTCTTCCACGGATTTCTTTTTCTCTTATGATTGGTATTCTCCTTCCTGGATCCGTTGGAAGTTATTCTTGGCTTACTCGCTCATCTCAGTGTCGTCCATCCCCTAGTTTCCTGCCATATGGAACATAAACAATATGAATACTTTACATTGCCAAAAATAGAGACCCTTTATTGTTACATTTGATTAACACTGGGTTTGGGTGTGTCATGCTGGGTTGGATATTATTATTTCTCAGAGAATTTGAGGTCTTGTTCTATTGCCTTTTAACTTTCAAGTTTGCTGTTGAGAAGTCTAATGCTGATTTTTGATCTTTTGAAGGTGGTATGCATATGTTTGTATGCATATACGCATACATTTGTGTATGAGAAAGTCCTGAGCTGTGCGCGCGTGCGTGTGCACTTGTGTGTGTGTGTGTGTGTGTGTGTGTGTGCAGATGAATCTCAGGAAGTCCTTTGCCCTCTTCATCTGTAGCGCTCAGCTGTTTCTTCCATTTCCTGAACTGATTTTTTTGTATCCTATTTTAAGTTCCTAGATATTCTTTACTATTCTCAAAATGTTTCCTTCTATAGAACTCTGTTTTTGTTTCATGAATATAATATCCTTTCTATCTCTCTAATTCTCTAAGTACTGTGATTATGGCATTTGGAAATTTAATTCTGCTTTCTGCACTTTGTTTCTTCTGAGTTCTTCCTCCCACCCCCGGCTCCCAGCCCCATACCCGCTCTATTTGTTTTGGTACTTGTTTTATTTTTAAAGACTTATTCAAGAAGCTGGTTGTCTTTGATTGCTCATTCATATTTTAAGAAATGGAAATAGCTGCTCTTACGCTAAGTGGGTGTGTTTGGGGCGTTTGTATCGATGTGCTTGAGATACGTGTGTGTGTTGAGGTAAGTGTTTCGTATTTCTCTCTGTGTTCACATGATATGTATGTATGTTTGGTGTATGTGTGTTGAGGATGTGTGTGTGTGTATATATGTCTTTGCGATATGTGTGTGGGGGGTGGGGGTGTATTTGTGTATTTGGGGAGTGTGTGTATCTGGAGTGTGCAACTCATGGGGATGTGCATGTGTGTTTAGAGTGTGTGTTTGGTGGGAAGAGATCGGTGGCTTCACTGCAAGGAAACCAGGTCATAACAATTTTGTCTCAACAGTCCTGAGATGGCGGTATCTGGAAGTTTTCGTTCTCTTGGGTCAGTCAGTTTCTCAACTCAGGAACCCTGTGGTCTCCTATCTTGGGAAATGTAAACTCAGTTCCCAGGCTGATTCTAGGAGCCACAGTGGACAGAAAGGACAGGGGTCTCGTTATTGGTGTGCAGACTTTTACTGCATTCCTATTTTCTGTTCAGTGCCATACTAAAGTCTTTGTTGTGCCTTGAGATTTCATGATTGGAAAACATGTCTGTTTGATATCTCAGATATAAAATCCCATTAACTCTTGGGGGTCAGAACGGGTCCTAGCCTAGCAGTGAGGTGTTGAGGGTGGTTCCCTAGAAGTCTCACTGTCCTTTTCACGATTTTTGAGCCTCCTCCCTGGCTCCTTCCTTTGGAGATAACTGGTGCCTCAGTTCCTAAATCTTTCTGGGGCTCAGAGTTACAAACCGGCATTCTTGTTGCCTCTCCCATAAGACATACACTTTTAGGTCCAAGCTTTCTGTGTCGAAAGTAATTGTGTGTTTTCTTTCAACTATTGACATCTTATATTCTGTTGTTTTTGTCCTTGTGAGTTCATAGCTTTTCGTACCTCTCTAGTATTTTAATGAGATTTTGAAATAACTGCATGAGTTTCATCAGTGCTTTCCAGAAGTCTCACTGACTCTTTGTTAATTTATCATAAGGTCCCTAGATCTCCAAGGAATATGACAGAAAAGTGGGAGTGACATGTATTTCTAGAGATAGAGAGATTGATTGACTAGGTAAATATTTTCATTAGGCTCTGTGCATTTTGATGAGACATTGTACAAATTCATTTTTTTCTCTCTATATATGTTATATATATATTTTATATTTATATTTTTATACTTATATATATTTATGTATATTTTGTATTTATATATATTTCTATATATATTTAAGATTATATTTATTTGAGAGAGGGAGGGGGGAAGGGAAAAAGAATCTAAAGCAGACTCCACGCTGAGCTCAGAGCCCAGTGCGGGGCTCAATCCCAAGACTGCGAGGTCATGACCTGAGCCCGAAACGAACAGAGTAGGATACTTAACCAACTGTTGAAGGTGCCCTTCAACATGTATTTATTAAACACGTACCATATGGCCAGGTGTTGTTTTAAAAAGTGGTAGGGAGATGCAGAGACTAACAGATATCTCTGCTTTGGGGGAAATCACAAGACAGTGGAGGGAGACAGAATAGAAACCTTGTCAGGTGGTCTTAAGTGCTCTGTGGAAAATAAAATAGATGAGTGCTGGAAAGTTATGAGGGGACAGTTTAGGTTGGGCGGTCAGGGTAAGCCTCTGTGAAAAGAGGACGTTTCGCCCAATCTCTGACTGGGGACCAGCAGTGCCAAGGGATAGGGCAACACAAAGAGCAGAGGCAGTTAGAGCACAGGCCTGGAGGTGGAAACTGATGGTGTCGAGAAACTTCAGAAGGGTGGGTGGTTGGGCTCAGCAAGCTGTCATCGGTGAATGGAGAGTAGGGGATGTGGCGTGATTCGGTTATAGCTTTTGTCTGCTCACTCTGGCTGCTCCATCTGGAGCAGGATGGAAGATGGGGGCTAGGATGGACTCCACAAGGCCTGTGAGAAACTGTAACTTGGGGAGGGGTGCTGATGGCCTGAGTGGGTGGCGAGGCTGGGCTAAGTTGTTTTGACCGCAGAGTGCAGGACTTACCATTGGACTGGATGTGGACAGACAATAATCAAGAATGATGTTGGGATTTGGGGTTTCCTTGGGAGAGTATGAGGAACACGTTTATAGAAAAAAGCAATTGAGAGAATGGTTCTGGAATGTGAATTAAGAAAAATACCTTTTTTATTATAGTATAAACTATAGACGGAAAAGCACAATCGTCATCAGTGATGAATTTTTGTCAAGTGAATACACTCACATAAGCGCTGGGCAGGTCAAGACCTAGAGCCTTAACCAGTCCCCAGGGTGTGCTGATTTTGAGATTCGGGTGTCCTCCATAGTCACATGGGGACATTAAGTGTCGAGAGGTAAAAGTTGGGAGCCAGTGGCCTGTTGGTGATGTTTAAAATTATGTGAACTAGTTGAAACTGACTAGACAGAGATCATGAGGGAACCCCAATTTTCTGCTGCCGTCCTGTGGGTGGTGTGGATAGATTGGAAGTCCAGGGGGGCAGAACTACATTAGGACCTTGAGCGGCAGCTCTCAGATCAGAGAGACCGGAGACCACGGTGGGCTGGAAGTCAAGAGAGGGTTTTGAGGAGAGCACGACCAGGTACTCTGAAAGGTGCCAAGAGACTGGGAATAATGACGTCAGGGATGGGTTCTCTGGCCTGGTTAGCATGAGGGTCCCCGGTCATGCTGAGGTGTGGCTTCACTTTAGGGGACAACTGTCCAGTCAAATCTGTGAAAAAGGGAACCGGTTTTGAGGAAGTGGAAACACTGTGACAGAGAATGAGACCCCTGGTGAGAAAAGGAGCGGAGGAATGCTCTGGTGTCTGTTGTGGGTCCTGGGGTTAAGCAGGAGGGTTTTTTTGTTTTGTTTTGTTTTGTTTTTGTTTACAGGATGAGAGCTGCTCTCCAAGTGTGTCTGCTTTCGGGAATGATCCAGTAGCAGGGTGCTATTGACATGGGAAGGAACGGGCCTGAGCTCCAAGGAAGGGGAAGTATCCAGGGGACACGTTTATTTTCAGGAATAACAACATTTCCCTGACTAGAACAGAAATCATGAGTAGAGATGGGGGTCTGCACCCAGATCAGCTGATGGGCGTGGTGGTAAAGTTCTCAACTTAACTGTTTCCAGCTTCTTCCTGAAGTACCAGCAAGGACCTTGGCTCAGGGCACACAGGGCGAAAACAAGAGAGGTGTGTGTGTTTGGGGGAGGGGTGCGGTGGAGAAGGAGGAGAAGGTGTGAAAGAGCCAGGGAAATGCAGGGGAACGAAACATACCAGAGAGATGCCGTCGGCTTAGGAGTTCATTAAAGGTGGTCATCCTTAGTTTGTCTCCCATCGCAAAGCGTCCGTTTGCCAAGCACGTCCTAGCATGATTTGTGGGTTATTCAACATGCTGCATCATCTCCCTGTGCTATCTTCTTGATTGATGAGAACAGTGATGAATTCAGTCCATCCGGTTAGCAGGGAACTCTGGTCCCCAAATCACATCCCCTCAACCTGCTTCCGGTTACAGACAAAGCCATGAGGGCTGTTCCCTGGAAGTTCAGGTTCACCTTGAGCCACACACTCCACCCCGAGTGTACCCATCTCTGCATTGTGCCCCAGGGCCTTCCCATGGGGGCTCATTCAGCTGGCATACCCAGCACCCGGCAGCAGCGTCTGTAAGTATGCATGCGCATGGTATGTATGTGTGTTAGTGCCCCTGGAGGTTCGTGCCTCCCTCAAACCAAAGGGAGGTGGGAGTGGAATGTCCTAGCCCTCCCACTTTTCCAGATGCTTCTGGGAGGCATGCCATCTGCTCAGGAGGTCTCAGGAGCTCGGAGCCCCCAGTGCTCATAAGAGTACCAGTGGCAGATTCTCTCTTACCCTGGCCTTCTCTTCCCCTGTGCCTCACTCTCCCTGCCCAGTCTCTCCTGTTTTCTGAGATCACTTCCCAAATAAACCCCCTGTCCCCAAGGCCTTTTCTCAGGTTCTTCTATCCAGGAAACACAAGATAATCTTTCACCTGGGCCATGATTCTTTTACGGTGACTCCCACAAAACTGAGAACATTTCAGGATGCTGTTGGTGACTGTGACAAGGGACAGGCTGAGCAGAAATAAAAATGCAAGCTGCTGTAGAGCCAGGGGTGAAGAGCTTGAGCTTTGGGGTCGGACAGAGCTGGGACTCAGGGGACTCCACCCCATCTAGATTTGACATTAGACAGATGACACGACATCTCCAAGCCTCCCTCTTCACATTTTTGAAATGGGGATGATGAGAACGGGTTTCCCAGTGGAGACGCACACATACAGCCTGGGGTTCTTGTTACAGGCCCAGGTCCCCTGGCCTTGCCATCACGGGAGTCCAAGCGGCTCAGTCCGTCGCCTCATCTTGTGTCACTGGCGATCAGACACCACCGGTGTCTGCTGACCGCACTCAGAGCAATGCTGTCGTGGGATCCTGTTTGGTCATGTAGTATATGTGGAGCCCTGGGCATGGGGAGAAGGGGGACAGCCTGCTTCCTGCCTGCCAGGGCCCTGATAAATGTTAGCTGTGAGAATGAGAACCATAGTTCATCCTAATGGGCTTACGGCGCCACCTGCAATCACCATGCACGGTAATTGCCATGCATGGTAATACCAGCTGATCACTGGCATCCTTCCTTCTCCGGAAGAGAAGCAGGAGTTGGAAGAGTAGAGGGTGTCTGTGGCAACCGCTCAAGGAGAGAGCAGAGGATGGGGCCACCGGCGAGGGGGGGCCACGTCCAGACCTCAGGGCCTGCTGGGCGAGCAAGAATATCCGTGTTTGCACAAGGGAAAGGAGCCTCTGCTGGGGCGGGGTTGGGAGGGGTACATTCCTAACCATCCCAAGTGGGGCAACCGCTCTCTCCCCGAGATGGGCTGGGAGTTGCTCTTAGCACAATATTTATCTCATCACGTAAAGCAATCTAGCTGGTTAGAAAAACAAGTTTTATTGCAGTGCACTTAGCTGGCTGGTCTCCTATAGAGCCATCTGTGTCTGATGGTAGAAATAACTTATCAGTATAAAGCCTGGGTAAATTGGATTAAGAAATCACCGTGTGCTGAGAAAGTGGACAGACTACATTTACAAATGGAAAAGAGGAGACCCCCCCCCCCCAAAAAAAAGAAAAAGAATCAGGGAGGGAGAAGGGAGTGGTGGCTGAGCTCCGCTGTAAATTCCAGCTCCTCTACTTGACAAGCTGTGTGACTGAGGGCAGGTTACTTGACTTCTCTGGGCCTCCACTGAAACATGCAATGGGGAATTCAATGAGAGAATACATGTATTAACAGAGTCCTTAGAATAGTGGTTGTAAACAGTAAGAGTAATAACAAGTTCTGGGAAAACTGTAGACAGGTTGGGAGGTGAGCTTTGAAGGGCTGGGACCAGGATAAAGTAGTATGAGGTACTCACTTGGGGTGAATTTAAGGGGGTGCTAAGAGCTCAGTAATCAAGATAAATAGTACTTCGATATTTTAAAAACATCAAAATCCATGATAAACAAAATAGTGAATTCTCCAATAAAGCCAGGATGTGACCCTGTAATTATACTACCCCGCCTCACTTGCTTTATCCTAATCCTGGCCCTGAGCTTCCAATAAAACTTTATTTACGAAAGCAGGTGACCAACACCAGGACTGTAGTTTGGTGCTTCTGTTTTTGTTTGTTTTTAAGATTTTATTTATTTATTTGACAGAGAGAAACACCGCGAGAGAGGGAACATAGGCAGTGGGAGTGGGAGAGGGAGAAGCAGGCTTCCTGCTGAGCAGGGAGCCTGATGCTGGGCTGGATCTCAGGACCCTGGGGTCATGACCTGAGCTGAAGGCAGATGCTTAATGACTGAGCCACCAGGCACCCCTGATGCTTCTAATGTTTAAAAAGGATTGCATTAAAATGTTATTTATCCTTATTACTGGTTTTTCACTACCCCCTTCTATTTTGCACCCCGGGTGTGTGTTTCATCTGTCTCATCTTCATCCCCGTGCTGGATATTTTCTCTGAGAATCTCAGGGAAATTCTAAATTATATGCTCACTTCAGAGCTCTCAGGGCCCAACAGGGGTTTCCCCTTTAGCTAAAAGAGCAGAGTATTATTGGAGGACATGTGGGTGGCACTTGGGGGGATGGGCAGTGTCTAGACTCAGGACTGGCTCCAAGGTCACCTCAGAGCAAAACTCCCAGCCCGGAAAGAGAAAGATCTGTTCTCGCACATTCTCCTTCCATATCCGTGGCGTATTTTTGAAGTTAAACTGAATGTAGGGGGAGAAACGGGCAGGGGCAGGGAGAAAGCTGGGCGAGAAGCTCAGGACCAAGAGCTGTTGCCTTTTTCTTTGTTGTTTTAACCTTCTTGGTGCTCTTCCAAAGGAGGCATTTGTCAGTGCTGCTATCAACTTTAGTGCCTTGTGTTTATAGCTCTGGATTTAATAGGAAGGACATAAACATATACTTTTCATCCATTTTCACTGTTACTTGCTCAGCTCAGACAACAGTTAGGATTATCATAACCCTTCGGAGGGAGCTATTATGGGGCCCGTGGTTTATCCTTGCCCTAGCAGGGCCATAAAGAGTGCGCCTCGGTGTGCAGAGACACACCATCAATGCGTTCCCGTCATTATCCAAAGCCCCTGCCTCACCCCATTTGTTAGGATTAATCCCCTCTCCTCGAGGCTTAAAGTCAACCAGTTTTTACCTCTCCCCTGACAGTTGTTCAGACATCACGAGGGCTGTGTACGAGACGCAGGCTGTGGGCTGACCTTTCTGGAGGACACGTAAGTTAGGGCTTGGAATTGTCACTCATGTGGCCCTTCGGTTAGAGCCAGGGCACTTCTGTGTCATTTGGGCCCCAGAATGCTGCCAACACAGCCACTCACTGCAGAGAGCCGGGGAGCAAACGAGCCTTCTCGCTGACTTCCCCACCGGCAGCCAGTGTGATGGGAGCCAGGCCACTCAGCCAGCCTGCGCCTCCTGTGGGTCCTGCGGTGGGAGATACAGGCCAAGGTCACCTCCAGCCCGGGAAGACTAAAAGAAAGGTCACACCATCAGGAGGCAGCGGGGTGACCCCCAATCCCAAATTGGGGACTGTCACGCAGTGGGGTGACTGCAGATTCTCTAGCCTCCCAGAGTATCCAGCAAGGCATATTGTCCTTCTGCTCATTACACTGACATGAGGCAAGTGCGTAAGAAAGGACACAAATGAAAAGGAAAACACACACACCCCCCACACACACACCCGCGCACGCGCGTGCACATACACACTCCAAGCAACCATCTGATTTTAAGGAGATTCTGACACAGCAAAACAAGAGTTTCCTATTATTTCTGTGCTGATCTTTGGGCTTAGGGAGTTCGTTTCTTTGCAATAATGTGAGTTTTATGACATCCTGGAGGGCCTAGAAACTATTCAGTAGTTTAAAAAAAATGCTCAATTTATTAAAATTACGCTTTAACTTTTCCTCACACTTTTTAATTCCAAATTCTAAATCTCATTACCCTATTTATAAATCTCACATTTTAGCAAGCTCATTAAAGGAGATTTTGTTTACTATTTGAGCTCCTATATTAACTTAATTAAACATTTTTAAACATTTTAAACTTAATTTATTAGCTGACTGTATTCAATTTCCTTTTTAAGAATTTCATTTTATTCAGTTGTATGAGTTTTCTTTTCTTTTCTTTTTTGGCTCTTTTCGAGTGTTTGATTCTTTTTATTTTATTTTATTTTATTTAAATTCAATTAATTAACATACAATATCTTATTAGTTTCGGAGGTAGAGTTTACTGATTCATCAGTTGTATATAACACCCAGTGCTCATTGCATCACATACCTTTTTAATGCCCATCACCTAATTACCCCATCCCTGCACTCCCCTTGCCTCCAGCAACTCTAAGTTTGTTTCCTAGGGTTAAGAGTCTCTTACATTTTGTCTCCCTTTCTGATTTTGTCTTGTCTTATTTTTCCCTCCCTTCCTCTATGATACTCTGTTTTGTTTCTTAAATTCTGTGTATGAGTGAAATCACAAGATAATTGTCTTTCTCTAATTGACTTTTATTTCGCTTAGCACAATACCCTCTAGTTCCATCCACATTGTTGCAAGTGGCAAGATTTCATTTTTTGATGGCTGAGTAATATTCCATCGTCTGTATATACCATATCTTCTTTACACATTCATCCATTGATGGACATCTGGGCTCTTTCCATATATTGGCTATTGTGGACATTGTATGAATTTTCAAAACTTTCTAAGTACTCAGGAAATTCTTGTAACTCTCATAAATTAAGCTTATGTCAATATGGTGAGTCTTAAAATCTCTGAACTCTTATAGTCCTGTTTTGAAAGTAGATCACAATTGCAAGCTTGGGTTAATCAAGTGTGTTTCTTAGACAGGAGTTTCTAAGGGTGTTTGATTAACTCAAACTTATTTCTCTCAAAAAATTCTATAAGAAAATAAGCACAGATTTTCTAATGTTAAAAAAAAAAAACAACATATGGGTTTGTTGCTCACAGACATTCCTTTACTTAATTCTAAATCTTTATTTAAAAGATGCTTACCCAGGTAACAGATGTTATTTCAAAAATTGGGGGTCTGTCTTTCTCCAACCAAATGTGAACTCATTTCTCAGTTTCCTGAACTTTCCCAGTAACCATAATTACCAGCTGGGATGGGGGTTAGATTCATATCCATGTACCTGATTAGCACAATCTGTATGTTTGTTAGTCTATACCAAGGTCTCCATAACCAGGCTACTGATCCTACACATCCACTGATACTCTGTTGGAGTTTGCACTTCTCTGACCTTTAAAATTCTTGAACTTGGGCGCCTGGGTGGCTCAGTGGGTTAAGCCACTGCCTTCGGCTCAGGTCATGATCTCAGGGTCCTGGGATCGAGTCCCGCATCGGGCTCTCTGCTCAGCAGGGAGCCTGCTTCCTCCTCTCTCTCTCTGCCTGCCTCTCTGCCTACTTGTAATCTCTCTCTGTCAAATAAATAAATAAAAAATCTTTAAAAAAAAAAAGATTAAAAAAAAAAGATAAAATTCTTGAACTTGATTGACCCCCTCACTTACAATCCTACATATTATTATTGATATTAAAATTATATCTAGTTGGCTCCTCTACATCACAAGGCCATATTTGACTCATGAATACTGTTATGAGCTGAATTATGTCCCCCAGGAAACCAATACCTCAAAATAGGACCTTATTTAGAGAGCTGGTCTTTACAGAGGTAATTCAATTAAAGTGGGATTCCCAGGGTGGGCCCTAATCCCATAGGATGGGTGTCCTTATAAACAGGAAGCTTGGACACAGAGACAGACATGCACATAGGGAAGACAAGGGGAAGTTGGTCCTGTGCTGTTGGACTTAGGACTGGTTGATGCATCTATGAGCCAAGGAGCTCATGAGCCTCAGCATCTGAGAGAGGGGCATGAAGCAGACCCATCCTTAGCACCTGCCCCGGGGGGGGCATGGCCCTGCCAACACCTTGATTGAAAACTTTTGGCTTCCAAAACTATAAGACAAAAATTTACTGTGTGTTTAAGCCACTCTATTTCTTGTATAAGAAACTGTAAAATTTGCTCTCATTCAGGCATGAGAATAAGAAAGGAACTGTTTGGGGGATGGTGTATGTGGTCTCTCGCTGAGACCCAGGGCTGAGGCAAAGTGACCTCATGAGGTTACTCTCATGCTGTTGGTTTTAGGACTATACTTAAAGGGGAAAGGCGATCCTAAAAGGCGTTTACAGGTTTCTTTCAAGTGATGCCCTCAAGGTCATGAGTACTCAGCAGACCATGTAGATAGAGAGTGACAAAGAATGTTGGTTCTGCAGTGAGCCCTGAGGGTGCACCCCAGCTCTGAGTGGGACTTGAATGTGTCATTGAGTCTTGGTGAAGGTTGATAACCTTGCCAGCACAAAGGCACATATCTCAGAGGGTAGTGTAAGAGCCAACTGAGATTCAAATTTTAGCTCAACACCTGGTACATCTAAGGCATTCAGTAAATGTTGAAAAATTGTTATTGCTATTCTCTTGATATGTACCTGCTACCAGACATCTGACACGTTCTCCTTGAATTTAATTGACTTTTATACCCTTGGGGACCACAATCAAGAAAAGATAGTGGAGAGGTAAAATACTGGGGTGCAAGTAAAAGGCCCCGCTCTTTCAAAATCTTGGTTGCCCATGAATCCTCTGTGTGACCTTCAGTACCACTGAGCTCCACTAGGTTGCATTTCTTTAACTTTAGAGACAGAAGGTTAGGCTGAGCCCACTTCCTTCTTTGTAAATCTAAGACTGCATGACCTAAGGCCCTGATAAAACCCATGTGACTGTCTTGTTGAGACTTCCAGGTAGAGACCCTTATCTCTGTGCCCCAGGCTGGAAGGGATCTTTAGTGAACTAATAAGAAAGAGTTCTGGTTCCATTTGCTTTCTGACCCTATTGCACCAACTGATACACCTACTTAATGCTGTTATCAACAATTTATGGTCACCTCAATGCCACGCTCTTATCAGCAAAGCTAATCACATTTTAAGCTTTTTTGAGTTTTTCTCCTTCAAATAATTGCTTGGTTTTACTGTCTAACAATTCTTTAAATGATAGTTTGATTCTTGGATGCAGGAGAGATGGAAGATGGTTCTGGTAAATTCCAGTGACTTCTATCCCAAAGAGAGACTGACTTATTAAAAGAAAATGGCAGTGACACCTTTTTTCTTTCTTTGCAAGGTGCTATGAGCCTTGGCTGTGGCCAACTCAATATTGGCCGGCTGACTACTTTCTCTTCTGTGGATATCTCTAAAATTATCCATAAGTCAAAGTTTATTACCAGCAGTTTCCAATTATGTTTCTTAGTGAGTTGTTCTCAGAAATGTGATTGATTGGATATTGTGAAAGGAGATATAAAAAGAGAAAGAAAAGATTGCAGTGAAATAAAACTGGAGTCTTTGTAGATTGTATTTCTTTCTTTTTTTGGAAACTCATAAAGTCCCCTATCATATCAAAGTCACTAAAACGTCCTGTAGTCAACAAACTGTTTCCACAGAGTTTAAACCACCACTTTTGTGAAGAACTTTTTTTTTGGCAAATGACCGTGTTATAACACTTCTTAGCATCTGTCCCTGGAAAATATTCTAGATTGTGCTGTTGACCCTTTGAGCAGAATTGAACCCTAATTGTAGCTTCTATTTGTAAGAAAAGCATTTGACATTTATCACCAATTACCTAGCAAGGGGTGACTGCATGAGTTCTCTTTGTGGAGGTTCACTGGCTCTCCCTCCTTCCCCACCACATTGCATGCACCCTTGGGGTTCTGTGAGATGTCTTCTCAGCCTAGCTTCTTAGGCCTTTTTGAAGTGGACCTAGGCTTCCAGGATCAGCAGTGAGGGGAGCATAACCTCCTCTTGCTTCAGCCCCCTACCTTTCTAGGAGATCCAGGGGCAGGCTGGAAGTCAAGTGGCTCTTCTGGCTCCTGAAATCTAGGATCTCCTGTGCCTTCTTGCTCTTCTGTCATTGGGAATCTGTCTTTGCCTCCTCTTCCTCCCACTTGCTGACCCGGGGTAGTGCTGTACTTGCCTCTTTTGAGACTGGGTCTGATTTTATTTTTGTAACAGCTACTCAGAAAAAAGCAGGCAGTGATCCTATTTGAAAAAAACCAAGAGTGTTAGGAAACTCTCTGATAAAGTGAAACCTAGGTAGGCATTTTGGCCTGTTGTATGCTTGACTGTGGTAGTTCACTAGGGCTGGTATGACAAAGTGCTATAGCCTGAGTGGTTTAAAGAACGGATATTTATTCTCTCACTGTTTAGGCTAACTCTTCAAAGATCAAGATGTAGGTAGATTTGGCTGCTTCTGAGAGCTGTGGGAGAAAGTCTATCCCATGCCCATTTTCTCGCTTCTGGTGGCTGGCTGGCCATCTTTGGCATTCTTTGACTTGTAGATGTGTTGGTTTTCTCTCTGCCTTCATCTTCACAAGGTGTTCTTCTGTGTTTGTGTCTGATTCCAGATTTCTCCTTTTCATGAGGACATCAGTCAGACTGCATTAGAGCCCGCCTCACTCTAACTTGATTACCTCTACAAAGACCCTGTCTTTAAGACCCCTGTCACATTCTGAAGTGCCAGGGGTTAAGACTTCAACCTATGAATTTGGGGGAGGGGACCCAGTTCAGCCCATAACATTGAGTGTTAGGGAGCACCAGAGTAGTGATGATTCCATGGCATCCATCACTCCTGATGGAAAGTGGGAGCAAGGGGGCTGTTGATGTTACCTCACCACCACCTGTGGGAGGCTATGGTTTATACAGCAGCAGGAACAGCAAACATTTGTATCTTTCCTTTGTTTAATGCTTATAGAGCATCAGGCGAGTTTATATAAATTGTCTCATTAATTCCTTTTTTTAAAAAAAAGATTTTATTTATGATAGAGATCTCAAGGAGGCAGAGAGACAGGCAGAGAGAGAGGGGGAAGCAGGCTCCCTGCTGAACAGAGAGCCCAATGTGGGGCTCGATCCCAGGACCCTGGGATCATGACCTGAGCCGAAGGCAGAGGCTTTAACCCACTGAGCCACCCAGGCACCCTGTCTCATTAATTCCTTATAAAAACATTCCACTTCCCTTGGACTCCCTTGGAGTCCCTTGGACTCCCGCTTGGACTCGCAGCACCTGCCTTCATCTCTCTGACAGAATCTCCAGTCCCTTCCCTCTTGCTTTCCTGCTCCAGCCCTACATGTGTTCTTGCCGTTCCTGAAACTTTCCATTGCATTTGGTGTCTCCTCTGCCTGGAGTGCCCACCACTCATCCCATATTCACATAGTCTTCCCTCCCCATTCTTAGCTCCATTCAGATGACACACATCAATGAGGCCTTTGTTGACCACCCTGTTTAAAATGACAGTATCTCCCTACCTTACCCCTTCCTTGCTTTATTTTCCTCTGAAGCACCTGTCATCAAAGTCATTTATTTATTTCCTTTGTTGTTGTTGTTTCTTGTCAGTTTCTCCACATTGGAAGTTAAGCTCCAAGAGGGCAAGGATTTGTTTTCTGTTTTGTTCACATGGTAACCTTAGATCATCAAATAACAGTTAACCTACCATAAGGTTCAGCATATATCTCTCTAACAAATGGATGAGTGATTGGAGTAAGTATTAATATCTTAAATCACAGATAAGGAAATAAATTCAGAGTGCCAAAGACCAAGAAACCACAGAGATGGGAGCTGGGGCCACAGTTAAAGCCCATACTGGTAAAGACACATAAATCAAAACCTCACCCCATTGAGATGGCCACCATCAACCGGCCACCATCAACCAGACAGACAAGTTTTTGGGGAGGTTGTGGATGAATTGGAGCCTTCCAGCACTGTTGTGGGATTTTAAGATTGTACAACTTCTGTGGAAAGCAGTGTGGTGGTTTTCCTCAAATAATTAACACTATAACTATGATAGGACTGAGCAATTCCACTTCTGGATATACATCTGAGAGAACTGAAAGCAAGACCTCAGAGAGAGATTAGCATACCCATGTTCACAGCAGCGCCGTTCCCAAGGGCCAAGAGGCAGAAGCAACTCCACTGTCTGTTGACAGATAAATGGATTAAGACCATGTGATGTATATGTACAATGGAATATTGTTTAGTCTTTGAAGAGAAGGAAATTCTGACCTATCCTATAATCTGGATGAATCTTGAAGACTTATATTAAGTGAAACAACATAGTCACAAAAAGATACATGCTGTAGGATTCCATTTTAATGAGGTGCCTCAGAGACAGAAAGTGGAAGAGAGAGTTAACAGGCCCTGCGTTGGAGAAGGGGGGTGGCAAGGCACATTCTTGCTTAATGGCTATCGAGTTCCAGTGTTACAGATGATAGAAGTTTTGGAGATCCGTGAACATACCTGACACTGACCTTCACACCTAAAAATGGCTAAGAGGGTAAAAAAAATAATGATAGTTATTATTTACATAACATTGAATTAAAAAAAATTATTAGCTCAATGGAATAAAATGAGGGAGGGTTGCGTTGCAGGAAATGGCAACTAATAAATGTAGAAAGAATGTAAAAAGACCAAGCCCTAATGACCCATAATCTACAGCCCCCTGAGGGGTTCCCTCTTGGGTGTACCTTCTGGGAGCTGGCCAAGGTCTGTATCAAATGATCATGACCTCAGCAAGAGCTGCCTCTGGTCAGAACCAGGAGAGACTTGCTCTGGGCCTCAGCGTGAAACCAAAGAGTGCCATCCAAGGCTCAGAGAATGCCTTTCCCTTCCCAAAGAGGAGGACTTCCCCCGAGGGGAATCCAACACCAGGGAGGTAGGCAGAGGCCACGTAGAAAAATCAAGGGCAAATGAATTTGCTTCATCCCAGCCAGGCCATCCCATAGAACATGCTGGTGTCTTGTTGAGGGAGTCTCTCACAACACTTACAGCAGGAAGTCTAGAAGAACTTGCACTGGGTAAAAGTTAAAAAAAAGGGCCTAAAGAAATGTCTGTAACACTACCTACACAGGAAGTTGTTTTTCTACCAGGAACTAAAAGATGGGGCGCTTGGGGAGGGGAGAAATGGTCCCTCAGAGAATGTCAAGTCAGGGGCATGCCTGAGAATGGCTGGGCTTCAGGCACTGGGGGCATCTCTAGGGACACCTCAGGTCCACCTCAGAACACCTCAGAACCAGAGCTGCCTCCTCCTCTTCACCCCTCCTCCTCACCCCTCCTCCTCACCCAGGGGCTGTGCCCGTGCTGGTATATGGAAGGCTGCTCCCACCCTCATGGTCTGAGGAAAGCAGTTTGCCAGGACGCTTATGGCTTGTTGGCAGCTGGGACTTCAGGGAAGGAGAAAGAGGCATGGCTCTGCAAGAGGAATCTGCAAGTGTGGATGATGATGGTTAATTTTACGTGTCCTCTTGACTGGGTAGGCCATGAGGTCCTCAGATATTTGGTTAAATGTTATTCTGGGCACTTCTGTGAGAGCACTTTTGGATAATATTAGCATTAGAGTTGGTAGATTGAATAAAGCAGATTGCTCTTACCAGTGTAGGTGGGGTCTTGTCCAATTTGTTGAACTCCTAGGTAGAACAAGAAGGCTCACTGTCCTCCAGTAAGAGAGTTCTTCTTGCCTAATGGCCTTTGTATCAGATCATTAGCTTGTCTCCTGCTTTCAGACTTGAACTGAAACAGTAGAAATTTCTGGGTCTCAACTTGTCAGCCTTTGGACATGAACCAAACTCCCTGCCCTCATGGGTCTCCACTTGCCCACTCACCCTGCAGATCTCGGGATTTGCTTGCCTCCACAACCACGTGAGCCCATTCCTTCTAATCAGTACCCACCCCCTATGTGTACACATATGAGCACACACATACATACTTATATCCCATTGGATCAGTTTCTCTGGGGAACCCTGACCAGTGCCTGGCCTAAGCTAGGAGTTAGGAACCTATGGCCCATGAGCCAAATCCAGCCTGTACTTCTTGTTGTATGGCCCATGAATGAAGAATGGTTTTTACCATAAACACTTGGAATCAATGTAATGACAGGAGCACTAACTTTGAACCCTAAGTAAGCAAAATGTCCCACCGTCCTTGCATTCTTCTCATTAGCAGGCCTATACTACTAACAGTAGCACTTACATACTTGGAAATTCATCAATAAAAAATGACAGAAATTTGTTTTCTCTCTTCTTCTTCTTCCTCTTCCTCATCCTCTTCTTCTTCTTTTTTTTCCTCCCAAATATAAGCTCATGCCCAGAGTGGGGCTTGAACTTATGACTCTGAGATCAAGAGTCACACACTCTACCAAATGAGCCAGCCAGGTGCCACATTTTTTCTCCTATATAAGTATCCAGTTAACATTCTTGATTTTGTCTCTTGACCCATAGATACTAAAATATTTACTATCTGATCTATAAAAAGCTTGCTGACCCCTCACCTGAAGTCTGAATTCTAAGCTTCTGCTCTAAGTGACAAAATTGTGGGTACCTTAAAGACATCCAAAACATTTTTTTTTTACTTCTTAAATTTTAAAAAGTATCTTTTCTTAAATTTTAAAAAGTATCTTTTAATATTCCATTAATTTTTAACATTAAAAAATGACATCAAAATAATTTTCCCAGTGGGCATAATTAGAGCCAAACTTACATCTTTTTTTGCTGATGAAGGTAAGCGCTGCAGGGAAGGAGGAGAGCTGCCTCTTCCGGGTCTCCCTGGCTGCCGGCTTTGTGTGCTGCCACAGCTGGAACTCGGCTGGGTAGTGATGAGGAAGTATTCACGTTGACTTGTCCCAATGCCTTCCCCTGGCTCCTGGCAGCTTGAGTCACTACAGTCACATTTGTCACTGCTTTCTCTCACTTGCTGCCCTGCTTATGATGCCGCCTGAAATGCATGTTGGCATGTGCTTTCTTGACGGTGGAAATGATGAGGACAGAACGAGCTTCAGAATGCACTGTTGAAAGTCGTAGCTGCTGCACACTACCCAGTTCTCCAGCCTGGCTTTCTGGGGGACACCTGGGAGCCTTTTTGTCCAGGGTCACTGAGAGGTCATTCTGACAGGACAACAGTGCAGGCTCTGTCAACAAAGGCCTTTTTGCAGCTTGGCGCCATGTGGTGGGCTTTGCATGCACACTCAACTAGAAAGGTGGTCCTGCCTGCAGAGGGGTCAGGGTTTTCATCTGCTGGTGAAGCTCAGAAGAGACCTAGTCTTATGTTCCTTGGAGAGGTAAGAGTCTGGATCCCAGAGTCAGAGATGGGACTCTTGACCTACAAAGCAAGGCTTGTCAGACAGTCTGGTTTTGAAGAAAGTTTTTTTCCTACCCCAGGACTTTGGCACTTGGTTCTCACAGTTGGCTTAGAACCTTCTTGCCCATACCCTTTACATGGCTGAGTCTGACTCGAACTTTAGGTCTCAGGTCAAATACTTAGATCTTCTCTGACAACCCAGCTTCAAGTATTAAGAACTTTCTTAAAGTAAAGAAACCCAGTGGTTCATGTGTTTGCCATATTTTATAGAGCGCCCTGTATGTCCAGGGACTGCTCTGAGGATTAGAGGTAAATAACCAAAACACCCAAATGGTCAAAACCCATGCTTATTTGCAGTGTTCGCCAAACTTCAGCATGCACCTGAGGAAGTCATTTGGAGGGCTTGTAACACAGATACCTTGGCTCTTGAGTGTGTGAATCAGCCAGTCTTGGTGGGACCCCAGAATCTGCATTTCTAGCAATACTCCTGGTGATGCTGGGGCTGCTGATGCAGGGACCCCACTGTGAGAACCACTGGTCTGGTGGGTAATTCTCCTCTCAGACCTGTGCCTATTTGCTTATTAAGATTTGATAGTTTTTATCTTTATTTGTTTCCTTGAGTTTCTTTGAGGGGGGATCATCTCTGTCTTGTCTCTGGCATAGCTGCGGGCCCTAGCAGAGTGGCCAGCACATAGTAGGTGCTCTGTAGATAGTTGAAGAGGGAAGGCCAGTAGGCAGCAAGAAAAACCCTCTTATTGCTCTTCCTCCCTGTGTATACCCCCTTAATCCAGCCACTTCCACTATGCTTGAGAAATCTTGGCAGGAGGGACAAGGAGAACCTGAGTTAGCATCTCTGTCTCCAGTGAGAACTTCATGTGTTCATTCCTATTATTTCAGTGAAAGCAGTGATTTATGATATGGGGTGAGATTACAGAGTAGGTGAGTGTGTAAGAGATAAGAGTGAGAAACAGACAGGTGAAGATTATGTAATGGTGGGTGTCCCCAAGTATGGAATGGGTGCTAGGAAGAACGATTTTGCAATCGGAGACCCTGTGGCACTTAAGCTTCTGGGTAATCTTTTAAAAAGAGCTCCTAGAATCTGGGCAGTGAGGTCATTCTTGCTGGGAGCTGTCTTCGTGCCTAGGTTTTCTAGATTAGAGAGAATTCTGTGCTGTGTAATCTCATGAGGGCAACAAGAGGCAAGCCAACCAACTTTATTTCATGCCTGGAGATAGACCCTCATCCCCTGCCAGTTACAGTAGAGCCAAAAGTGTCTTTGTAACTTACAGCTAGGCACCTTAAGAAGTATTCGAAAGAATGTCTTGGTATTTCGGACCATTTTCAATTGTTCAACATCTTAGCCTATTCTGACTGCTCTTAAAAAAAAATACCAAAGCCTGAGTGGCTTAAAAAGAGGAGAGATTTATTAATCACATGGTGGAGGCTGGAAGTCCTAGAGCAGGGGACCAGCATGGCTGAGTTCTAGTGAAGGCCCTCTTCTGTGTTGTACTCAGCTGCCTTCTTACGGTATCCTCGCTTGGAAGAAGTGGGGAGGGAGCTCTCTGGGGTCTCTTTTATAAGAGCACGAATCCCATCCAGGAGGGCTCTGTCCTCATGAGCTAATCAGCTCACAGATGGCTTATATCCTATTAACTCCACCTTGGGGATTTCAACACATGAAATTTAAGAGGTACAAATATTTGATGTATAACACTGAGGTAGGCATGAGTTCCTGCCCAGGTGTGAGCAGTCCACAAGCCCAGGAGATATTGGTATAAGTTATTTCCTGAGAACCTCAATTAATAAAAGTATCCTTAGCTCACATGAAGGGCACTGGCCTCATTTTGCCTTGGATCCATGCTACCTCAGATCAGAACTAATAGTGCTTTTGCAAAAAGTGTGAACTCGAATAAATAAAAATAGGCATATGTATTTGTTTTCTGATTGAGGAAGTATACATAGATCTCAATAATGCTTACAACAGTCAATGCTCTCAAGAAGCCAAAGGTAATTTGGCTTGACAGAAGACGTGAATTATTTTTTAGTTGTGATTATAATTGTGATTACACAGATACACACATCATAAAATTTACCATTTCAGTGATTTTAACTACATAATTCAGTGCATTAATTACATTCATAATGCTGTACATCCATCACCATTATCTGTTTCCAAAACTTTTCCATCACTCTAAACAGAATACTCTGTACACATTAAGCAATAATTCTGCACCTCTCTCCTCTGGTCCTTTGTTACCACATTCTGGTTTTCTGTCTCTGTGAATTTATCTATTTTATATATTTCATATAACTGGAGTGACACTATATTTGTCCCTTTATGTTTGGCTTATTTCACTTAGCATACTGTTTTCAACATTCATCCATGTTGCGACATTTATCAGATCGCCATTCCTTTTTCATGGCTGAATAATATTCTGCTGTATGAATATACCCCATTTTGTTTTAATGGACACTTGTGTTGTTTCCATCTTTTGGCTATTATGAATAATATTACTTCTATGAATGTTAACTTACAAATACCTTTTCAAGTCCTGGCTTTCAGTCTTTTTGGTTTTCTATCCAGAAATGAATTTCCTGGATCATATAGTAATTCTGTATATAGAGTTTTTTGAGGAACCACCAACTGTTTCCCCAAAATGCTGCACCATTTTACATTCCCACCAGTAATGTATGTATTCTGATTTCTTCACTCTTTACCGACACCTGTTCTTTTGTTTCTGTTTGGTTTTGGTTTTGATAGTAGACATTTTAGTGGATAGGAGGTTGTGTCTCCTTGTGGTTTTGGTTTCCTAATGATTAGTGAGGTTGAGCATCTTTTCATGTGCTTATTGGCCATCTGTACCTATTCTGTGTAGAACTGTCTACTAAAGTCCTTGCCCATTTTTAAATTGGGTTCTTTTTTTGTCATTGAGTTGGATGAAGGTGGGCCCCCAACCCCATATGGTTGGAGATCTTTCTATACTCTGTATAATAAACCCTGTTCAGATATATGATTTGCAAGTATTTTCTCCAATTCTTTAAGTTATCTTTTCACTCTCTTAATAATGTCCTTTAATGCACAAAGTTTTTAATTTTATGAAGCCCAATGTATCCATTTTGTGCTTCGTTGTTCATGCATTTGGTATCCTATCTAAGAATCCATCGTCAAATCCAAGTTCATGAGGATGACATGAGGTTGTCTGGATGAGGAGAGCAAGTCAGTATTTGTCATGACTTTGTTTAAGACAGTACATCATTTTGTGAATCCCCTGAATTATATGCAAAAAAATTTTTGTACTTTGGAGTTTTAACGGGATCTCTGTGTTCAAGATAGATAACAGGGAAGCATCTGTCATGATATAAATTAGTGGCTACTTGTTTTAGGGGTTTGCCTGCCGACATCTCCCAAAGCGTTGCTCTGAGAGGCAGATGTCCTGGCTCACCCTGGGGCGAGATCTTGAATATGTCCATTGTGTTTGGTAGTGGATCCATTGTATGTCCAGGTCTTTCCTTTTTTATGAGCTGAGTATTCATGAGCTTTTGTGCATTTTAAGAAACACATTTATATATGGCCTTGGCTCTCACTGTACAATTCTATGCTTTTTTTGGAATTATGCTTGGTGTTAATTCAAGGAACGAATTCCAAGCCTGATTTATAAACTGTTCTTAATGAAATCAGGTCATGACACCTTGGGTGGATATTAAGGAAGTGACCTTGGCGCAGAGGTGGGGAAAGCAGGAGGGTTAAGGGAGTAGAAAATAGAAGCAGTTGGCATTCCTGAAAAGGCTTTGTCAAAAAGAGTCAGAAGATTGAAAACTTGATTACAAAACACTGGTCAAATATAAGCCTCCTCACCAAAGTACTCCTCAGAATGTTGACTTGGAATGTAGACAGAGGACATAAGAGCATACCATGTTCTTAAAGTAACCAAGTCCCTCAGTGCTTGTAACGAGGCTCAGGTCATGGTGAAGGTAACTCTTAGAAACTCATTATTTTTTCATTAGATCCAATACCCTTCTCCCCAAGACGCTGCTCTACAACCACATGGGCGGGTTTTGTTCATTCTGGGTAAATGCGAGGCATTTGCAAACCCCATGTTCCTTGTCTTAAATGCCTACTTCTCAGAAAGGGGAAAGGCTTACATTATATTTAATTAGGATGTATTTAGCTCCTGTGCTTCTAGCTCATCAGTGCTGAGAAACGGCGTGACGGAGGTGGATGTTCAGTGTCTTTGGAAACTTGCGGCTTCAGCTCAGGACACCTTTGGGATCACTTATGGAAGGAAGAGTGGAATGACTGGCAGCAGGGGTTGGGAAACTGCCCTCTGACACGGAGTCACCCTGTTAGTTCACACAGCGGGTCACAACTCAGGAGAGATATTTCCAAAGGCTGGCTCATCAGAGCAGCTGTGTGGCCCGAAAACTACTTAAATTGCCTTCTTCATTATACACTCAGTGGGACCATTTCATCAGGTCAGGTTCTTTATCTCCGGACGGTGGTAAGACCTGGAAGGCCGGGTTTTTAGCCCAGAAGGAAGGAAGGAAGGAAGGAAGGAGGAAACTCGCTTTTTCTTAGCCCTTGATCCGTGTGTTCATGATGGGTGATAGGAAAGGCAGACTTGGAAAGGGAGTTGTGTTCTTACCACTGGTTAACTCTGCAGAAGTGAACGGACTAAGCTTGTTAAGTTGATCATCTGCAGGAGCATGGAAATGAGAAGCAACAGGGTTATGGACAGATTTTGGTTTTTTTAAGATTTTATTTATTTATTTGTCAGAGAGAGCGAGCACAGGCAGACAGAGAGGCAGGCAGAGTCAGAGGGAGAAGCAGACTCCCTGCGGAGCAAAAAGCCCAATGTGGGACTCGATCCCAGGATGCTGGGATCATGACCTGAGCCAAAGGCAGCTGCTTAACCAACTGAGCCACCCAGGCGTCCCGGGTTACAGACAGATTTATACCTGCACTGGAGAAGGGCACGCAGCCATCAACAGAGGTCACATTGATAGTTACCGACTAAGTGTCATGCGCCTCTCCCCACCCCTGAATTCACGCCTGTTGAAGCCCTAACCCCCGAGTGTATGGGTATATGGAGATGAGGCCTTTGGGAGGTAATTAAGGTTAGATGAAATCATGAGGGTTTATTATAAGTTTTTATAAGTTTATTATATATATGTTATTATAAATTTAGTGTCCATTTAAGAAGAGAAAGAGACCAGAGCTTGCTGCTCTCCCCATGATGGGGAGAAGCCATCTACAAGCCAGGAAGAGAGTTGTCATCAGAACCTGATTGCACTCATCTCACACTTTCGCCCTCCAGACCTGTAGGAAATACACTGCTGTTGTGGAAGCTCCAGCTAAGATGCGAACAAGCATCTGGCGTATCTGAAATATGAGCATGTCTCGCAGGGAAAATCTATGAGCTCTCCATCATGGAAATGCTATTTCCAAGCACAGCGATCCACAGGTTTTGCTTCATTGTCGTTGACCACTTTATCTGGTTGTCAGTTTAGGGTATTTGGTGATAAAACTACAGTCCCTTAAGAAAAAGAAAGAGTGGCTGGAAAGAACTGGTTTTACCTTTCCCCTTCGCCCTGTACCAGCTCTTTCACTTTGAGCAGGGGAGAGGACAACACCCCCACTCATCTCGTAGGCTGTTTACGCTTAAACAAGTTAGCGCACATAACCATTCAGTATAACTTCCAGCACATGTTGGGTGCTCAGGAAGTATTGGCCATGGGGAATGGGTCTTTATGGTCAAGTGGAGAACTGGGTTCTTTGCTACCTCTCCAGTCTTAATCACATTTCCTCTTCTCCACTGCATTCTGAGCACAAGCTACATGGCTTTCTTTGTTGTTGTTGGGTTTTTTTTTGCTTGTTTGTTTATTTGAAATAAGCCACGTCTCTCCCACCTCAGGACCTTTGCATATGCTGTTTCCACTGCCTGGAATATGACCACTTCCTTTGCCTAGTTAACTCACAGTCATCCATTGGCTTTGAGCTCAACCGTTACCTTTTTGGGAGACCCACCTTGAACTCTGCGGCATTAGCTCTCCCATCTACCAACCCTCCCCCCACTCTAATCATGCTGACATTTTGTTTTTAAATATTTGTGTGATGACTGGATGATTATTTTATTTTCCACTAGACTTTGAGCTTTAGGAGAACTCATTGTGGCCATAACCCTGGGGACCCAGAAAAGTGCTGGCTGAACACGTCCATGCTGGGTCATGATATAGTTCCTGGGGCACGGGGCTGATAACAGTTCCTCGGAGGCAGAAGTGTTAAGTCCAACCCATCACATCTGGGGTGGTGGATGAGAGGAGGACTAAACACATGCTTCAACCTAATCCTAATAGATTTTCATTTAGGGAGGTTTCTCATTTGGTTTCTGAGGGTTTTGGCAAGACTCACTAAACTGGTGAGCCAGCCTAATTCTGCAGTAGCCCCACAAAAGTAAGAATCCTTAATAGCCCATTTTTCATTTTAAAAAGCAGCTGAGTGCACGGAGGTCAGCTTTCTACCACTGTGAGGCAAAACCACGTTACTGGCAAATCACATGACCCTGTGGACCGTGCTCTTTCAGGATTAGCTGAAACTGGAAGCTGGGCAAAATGGACCATTTAAGCAGGAAAACCCATCTGAATGAAGCCCAAAGAACCATACTCTGTTTCGTAACTGCTTTAGGGAATTCACATTTAATCAAAATTGAAGACTACAGCATTTGCCATGAGAATTCTTGCATCTTATCTCGGGTTTTAGTGATTTCTTTTTAATTAGTTGCTGCTCTGCAGAAATCTGAACGTGCTTAAAACAATTGGGAAACGAATAAAACTGGGAGCTGCATTTGCTTATGGTGCAACTGTGTTTGCTTCCTTGGTTTTAGGCAATTTCGCTAACAAGTAACCTGTAACCTGCTTCTAAGGCTACAAGGAGATAATTCTTTGGTAAAATTTCATACTTCAGTTTATAATACTAATTAGTTCTCCAACTGGTATTCCCCAGGTGATGTGTGCCGTCCTCTCATCACATTTGTGATTCTTTTGACTTGGGAATCTCCCGTTTTCATTTAAAAAGATGAAAAGCTTAATTTGTGTCCCAAATTCCTATATTTTTATGTGTCGTCTGTCCTATGTTCTTGCCAGGAGAGTTAGAATACCCTGTAATTTAAAACTCAAAGAGAACTGAGCAAAATGCCCGTCATTTTGAAGCAGTTTCTTTTATTGCAATCATGACTGTGGTACAAGTAATGGCAGAACCTGAAGAGACGGTAAGTGACTTCTTGAGAAGCGGATGGAGGCACAGTGGTGACAGGTGAAGGGTTTGGCATCACGTGGGTGCAAATTCAAAGCCCCTCTCTACACTCATCTGGGCGGATTGCATCATCGGAGTTTAAAGCGTGGCTGAGGCCACCGCCGTGCTGAAGCACCCCACTGATGGGGTGAGATGGCGGGGTAGCTTTGCACACGCGTGGTTGAGAGTCTCTATCAGTGCTACAGGATAGAAATAGAATATGTGGCACATGCGTAACCAAATGTTTCTAGGAGCCACATTAAAGTGAAAAGAGATAAAATTAAAAGTATTTTCTTTAACCCAACATATGTGAAATATTATCATTTCAACATGCATGAAAATGGAAATATTTTACGTCCTTTTTTGGGGGGCATCTTTTAAATTCATTTTCTCAGAACATTTCAATGGAGGCTAGCCATATTTTAACAGCCCACTAGGGCTAGTGGAGTTCCTGTATTGGATGGTATGGGAGCACGGAATCATCCATGAATTCTCATTTCTTTCCCTGTGAATTTTGAAAGTATTGTTTAAACTTGAGTTATCCAGCCAGTGGAGTGGCTGCTAGGGAGAAGTGGGGATCTGTCCGTAACCCTGAGATTTATTTAGTGAGGAGAGGAATAACCATCAGCACGATAACTGGGGAAGTATGGGTGCTAGTGGTTGGTTGGATTTCAATTGCCATCAGCAATACAGTTCTAAGGGGGCAGATGTTTATTCTTCGATATTAAAAATGGGTCTCGATCAAACAGTGCCGTCAGAGGCAAATAAAAGCAGCTTGCAAAATAAATCCGTATGATTGTCCAGTTCATTTGGTCTCAGGTTGAGGTTTTTGTAACTTCAGGGGAGGAACACGAATGGACTTCGGGGTCACAGAAGGCCTCCAAAATGATACACAACTTACTATGTTTTTCCATTAGGAGAATTCTTGGCTTCCATCAGATTCTTCTCTGGGCCAAGGAAATCAAGGAGTATTAGCAGCTGAGGCAGGACGGCGGCCTGTCGGCTACAGTGGAAGTTCTGTTTACACAGGAGCCAGGGTTTCACACCAGTGAGAGCAAAAGTTGTAAATTGTCTCTTGTCACCATGACCCAGGAAAATCCCTCCATGCACCCATTGGCTCGGAAATGCCTACACCGCGAGGCACTTGGGAGCTCAGACTCACTGAAGAAATGGCAGATTCATGTCTTCTGGCTTATGCTCACTCCAGGGCATCCACTGATGAAATGTGTTTATTTTTTGGTTGAGGGCACATGGTCACGTGCAGCTGAGTGAACTGTGGATACGATAGCTACCTCTCCCCTGCGGCCGTGGCATTAAGAGCTGTGGGCACGGGAGGTGGGCTCTGAAGTCAGATCCCCGTTTGTTTATTGAATGAGCTACGTTTGTCTCCTTGAGCCTCTTGCTGGTGGATAAAGTGACGATTTCTGGGGTGTCTTCCAGAATTTCTTTTCGGAGTTGATTTGCCAAATTAGATTTGGAAACTTCTTCTCACATTGCAAATTATGACCAAATGTATTTATATGATAAAGTGATTTAAAATATGTTGTAACTGTAGGATCTAGAATTGGATTTAAATGTATGCTGCTTTCCATTTCCCTGCACTTTTTTATTAAGTGGCACTGGCTGACCCCTCATTTGGAGGTGGGGGAGTGGGGAGCTCTGGTGAGAAGCTCCTCAGCTTCACTCTCATGGCACATGACTGTTGAGGCTAGAGCTCTTTGTTCCTGTGGCTACCTATGTACCTCTGACTTCTCTGAGAACACACAAGGGGAGGAAAACTATTTCCCCACAGAAACCCACATATTTCCATGTGTCTCGCAGCCATGTTTGTTCTTTGTGAAACATGAGTGAGAAAGGGTGTGAGGCAAGAGCGCTATAGATGAGCTTCTTCTGGGAACCGAGGACCACTTCTGCTGGTGGGTGAACTTGGAGAATATTGGAAAACCATGGCCCTGTTAGTCCACCTTTTGAGAAAACTTGTCTTTGGAGGACTGATGAGAGTAATGTAGCAGATTTAACTGTCTTTGTACTGCCTGGTCTGGAAGAGGGAATGAACAGACATCTTATACACTTCAATGTCTTACCTTCACTAAATTATTGTAAGCATGACTAAGAGTTAGCTTCAAGATTTTAGCCCCCAAGGAGGAATTTTGGTTGGAGGAGCATAGAGGGGCGTTATCTGTGAGATGTCTAACCAGCTGGTCACTTCAATCAAATTTTTAGTCAGATCAGTGTGTAAACTAGATGTCTGGCAACATGGCAAATGAAATGGACTCCCTTCCTAATCCTATCTTTATTTTGTGTTTTCAGTAAGTCTTACAGTTGCAATTGGTATCAACTATAACCAGGGAACCATTTGTAGCAAATTCATTATTTAAGATCCATCATGGTTTTGTGGCTCAGTAGTTGGGATTCTAGTAGTTGGGATTCCAGTTTTAAAAACCTGCTCCCTTAAGTGACCTAGGTTATTCTGTGAAAATATGAGATAGTTTGCAGAAATGGGAAGCTGGGTCTAGCCACCCAGAGTTGTTTTATCGGCAGGCAGTAATGACTGCAATAAACCAGAGGGATTTCATTGTAAATGTGACCCTGATTGATAAACTTGCTCCTTCTCATTCTTGCTTACAGGGTAACTGGGCCAGGCTTGAGGCTTTCTGCAAGACAGCAGTCAGAATGCAGGATTCAGTGGTGAGCTTGATTCCCTCTTCTTAACTGACAGACATTTGTTTTAGATCTGTCTTTGGGTTTTGGGCAGAATGAAGGTACTGGATGATTTGAAAGAGTCAAATATTCCCAAGGTAATAGATAATATAACGGGAGAAAAAAAAGAAACACTGCGAAAGGCTTTTATTTTATAAGCACCACTGCAAAAAATGAGGAATCACTTCAAAACATATCAAATAGAAAATAATAATTTATTTTAACTTCATTTTACTTAGTGTTTGTAACTAATCATGATTTCATGAGCTTGCTTGTAAAACTCTGTCCCTCCAAATCTACAAAGCAAAGGTTTACTACAATGAGCACTTAAAATTCCACAAACCACCTCCATCCACAACTTTCCTGTACATGCAAATTCTTCCATCGGGCTGCAATATTTGCAAACATGCTTTAAACTTCCATAAAGCTGCATGATATTTTGCTTTCTGGTAAAACCTTTACGCTCTTGGGAACTTTCACCAGGAGAAAAAAAAAAAAATGTTTGTTTAAATGTGTATCCCAAACTCTAAACACTGCTGGTTTGGTTATGTGTATTAAATCCTAAACCACACAGTTTGGGAGTTTTGAGTTGAAGCCTTGACCTAAATTATATATTAATGGTCACTCATATGAAACACATTTAACAAAGTAACATTATAAAATAGGGTTCTGTTAAAAATACACACTGGCGGTTGTATTTGTGTATTCGGCAGGAAAAAGAAAAGCGTGTTTAGCTTTTTTTATATGAATATAGTTTAAACAAATTATTCTGTGAAAGTATGCTTAATAAAAGATCTTTTTGAAATTTAAACACTTTATGTAAAAGGTAGCAAGTAAAAAAGTACAATTGCTATTTGAAAAAAGCTCTGCTTATGACCATTGCCTTCCAAGACAGTTAAGGGTGGTTTTTCTCCGCTTAAAATAGAGCTATCGACACCCAGAGTGAGTTGCAGCGTTGGCCTGTCGTGACTATAAACAGGATGACCGTATTTATCTTATATACAAAAACTTGCCGCATTGAACGAGGCAGGAATTTCTACCCCAACGGTAGAGTTCTCTCGTATGTACACCACGCGGGAGGGGACAATTATACAGTCGTCACGGACAAGAAGGAATTGTACACTCTTGTGCCATCCGGGGACTTTGTGCCGTGGGTTAGGAGTTCTTGGATTGTCATCCAATTGTCAAAGATCTTTTTGTTCCTCTTCTTCATCATCTTTTTGTGGCTCAGTTCGAGGATGTTCATCTCCTTCCTGTCGTCGGCCGCCTGCTGCTCCTTCAGGCAGTCGAGCCGGCTCTGCATCATGAACTCGCGCCGGCGCCGCTGCTCCTTGGCCTTCACCACGTGCTGCTTGCGCTCCTCCTTGCTCCAGTAGCGGCCCAGCTTCAGCTCGCTCACCGCGTCGTCGTCGGTGGTCATGCCGCTGCGCTCCTCGCGGATCTTGAGCGCGCGCTCCCGCAGCAGGCGGTCGCGCACCGGCCGCTTGGTGATGTAGCGCGTGCCGTCGCTGCGGACCTTGACCTTCCACTCCATGCGGGCCTCGGCGGCGCCGGCCGAGTGCAGGTCCTTGCACATGCTCACCAGGCTCATCTGGCTCTGCGCGTACTCCACGGCCGACTTCTGCTGGATCAGCTGCATGTAGCTCTGGTAGTGCTGCGCGTGCGCCGGGATGTGCGCGTGTTTGTAGGGCGAGTGCGGGAAAGGTGGCAGGTAGGAGCCGCCCAGCTTGGGGCTCGGGCCGGGGCTGCTGCCGTCGTCGCTGGGCCTCCGCTCCCTGCTCTCCGGGGCCTGGCTGGGCTCCAGCTCTCGGGGCGGCGGCGGGCTGTAGCTGGCGCCGCCCGCCTCCGGATCTTCCGTGATGGAGAGCAGGTTCCTGGGGCACGGCCCGTAGGCCTCCGCGCTCCCCGCGGCCCCCTCGCCGCCCGCGCAGCCGCCGCCCTCCGCCACTCTCCTCAAGGAGTTGTCGGGGGACATTTCCAAGGTGAGCGGGGTGCTGCGGCAGCTCTCGCCCGTGTTGTAGGCGCTCGAGCTGTCCTTGTCGGATTTCTCGGGGAGCTCGGTGATGTCCGACAGCTCGTGGCGGCGCACGTCCACGCTGGTGTTGTAGTTGCGGAAGCCGCTGTGGTGCAGCATCCACGACTCACGGTACTGCTCGCGGAGCTGCTGCATCTTGTGCGCCCGCACGATGCTCAGGCACTCCAGCTCGATGCTGCGCAGCTCCTCGTTCAGCAGCTCCAGCTCCTTGTCCACGCTCTCGGGGTCGCTCTTGCTGGCGTCCAGGGGGCTGCTGGCGTAGTACAGGCTGTAGGGGCTGCTGCTCTTGGCCTGGCACTTGAGCTCGAGGAGCTCCCGGAAGCGCTCACACTCGTCCACCGGGATGCCCAGGTAGTCGGCGTCGGCGCAGTCGGCCGACAGGAAGGACTCGTTGCTGAAGGGCAGGTC
The DNA here is from genome assembly GCF_030435805.1 of Mustela lutreola. NCBI lineage: Eukaryota > Metazoa > Chordata > Mammalia > Carnivora > Mustelidae > Mustela > Mustela lutreola. The sequence goes on from NC_081291.1 coordinate 40,873,307, forward strand.
GCCGCTGCCCAGGGTGTCCTGGCTACACGTGAGCTTCCTCTGCCCGGCCAGCGGGGTGGACGAGGCGGTGGCGTCGTCGCCGTTGTTCTCTTGCTCCGAGCTCTCGTCGTTGCGCGTGCTCTCGTCGGTGCGTCCCACGCCGCTGTCCTTCTCGTGCTGGTTGGACAGGATGGTGGCTGTATCGGTGGTCCCCCCGTCTTCTTCGTGCTTCTTCTGGAACAAGAACAAACGTCCACGGTGAGGGAGGTGCGGACTGCAGTGGCCATGTGCCCTGCAGGCCAAGGGCTGCCTGTGGGGGCAGGCTCTGTGTCTCTAAGGCTGAGAGCCGCAGATGCTCTCTGTACCTGGCCATCAGGCAGACCCACCCAGGCTAAACACCTGCCCTGTTCCTCCTCCTCAGTTCTCCCACCTGTAAGACGAGGGTATTAGTTACCTTAGCTCAGTGAATGATCCTAGCCATGCTGGCACCCAGTGCATGGGGAGCAGGAGGCACAGAGGGCCTTACCACTCAGCAGTGCGTTTTCAGGACCCTGACCACGGAGGTGGCACAGAAGGGGGCTAGAGCTCTAAGAAGCTCAGGCGACACCGACGGAATTGCTCTCATTTTGAAAACATGACTTCATGCTTCCTAATGTGTGTTAAAGCTGGCCCAGGTGTTTTGCAAGCAGATAGCTCGTCAGCTGGACCTCAGCATGACTACTGCGCTTTTGGAGCCCAGCACCACTCCCTGGGTGGAGGAGGATATGGGCTTGAGCTGTGCTGGTGCGCAGGGGGAAGGCACGGGGGGGTGGGGGTGGGGGGGGTGTCACCTGCTGCAGCACGCCCGCGGTGAACTGCATGGCCTGATGGTGCTGCTCCTCCAGCATGTCCATGTGCAGCTGGTCCAGGAAGTCGTTGCGGTCATCGTCCATCCAGCCCTCGTCCAGCTGCACAGAGAGAGCAGCCCACACAGGCCTCAGACAGGATTCCTTTTGCTTTCATTTACTTTTTAAAAGAAAGGGCATTAACTTGGGGGAAAAGACTCCTTAGGCTCTCTCTGGGAGGCCTGAAAATGCAGTGTGCCCGTGGTTTGGCCTCCTTCATGGTCAAGAGCTCTTCCGCCCTAGGAAAGTCCCTGCTGGCCATGGCTGTCTTTTCTCCAGGGGAGGCTCCTGCATCCACGGGGGCTACTTTCAGGGAAGCAGGCCACTCGGGAGGGGTCCCAGACAGCTAGCCCTGCCCCTGCCCCTGCTGGCTGGCTCACACATGGGTTTAACAGGCCCTGAAGACAAATGATTTGCAGTGCTGGAAGCGTTCCTTTCAACGTGGTTCTGCTAACTACCTGTCTGGGGCAAAACCCCTCACTTTGATCACACCCAAGTCTTCCTAGAACTGACTGACTACTCAGGGGTCAGATGTGGCCTGCTGCCCGTGGACTGTCTGTGGCCACTTCTGTGCTACTGTAGCAGAGTCTAGCGATGACACCAGAGGCTATATGGCCCCCAAAGCCAGACACTGAGAAAAGGTTTTCTGAGCAATGGTGCTTTCATGTTTTAAAATAAAAGTTGTATTTTATGTTTAAGAGGTACATGGTGATGATTGAATATACATCAACATAGGTAATTCCTAGAGTCAAGCTCATTAACATAGCATTTCCTCACAGAGGAAAATTTGTGTGTATGTGTGATGAGATCACCTGAGATTTACTCTCTCATCAAAGATTTAGCAGCAATGCACTATTATTAGCCACAGCTACTGCGCTGTACCTTCCCTCCACTCTGCAGCTGGAGATGAGGTCCACACTGACCCTGGCTGGAACACCTGTCAGGCTTTGGGAATGCTAACATCTAGATGGTTATGACCTTGGCTCTCCCTTGTTTTCTTCTTCATGACCATTCCTACGCTAATGAGCCTGCTGGGCCTACAGTGTGATGTCAGGCTGGAGGTCAGTGCCCTCCTTAAATGGTTAAAACATAAAATAGATTTTAGGTCATATCAAGTGAGATGACTTTTTCAGGGCATACAAAGTGCCTTCATATTCAGACCCAATACTTGGGCAGTAGTCTACAGTGCCGTGGACTCGGGCTTTTGGTTGTAGCAACACAGACCCACCTTCTCATGCAGGAAGCAGACCCACCTGGAGTTCAGGCCTTGCAATCAGCAAGGAAAAGTTCTTATTTTCTTCACTGGTTAGGAGAGCCACAGCCTCTTCACGGTTCTGTACCTCTATCCCATTAATCTTAAAAAAAAAAAAAAAAAAATAGGGTGAGGAGGCAATGGAGGGGTGGACAATAGTATAATGAGATCATAACAAAATCATTCTATACTGTTCCAGGCCTCCGTGTGTCATGCCATCACAGCTGGAGCAGAGAACTTCCATGGAGCTTGCAACGAATGCTCATTTTCCGAAGGAAAGGCCTTGCTCAGACTGGTCTATCAGTCAGCCATGACAGGTGTACAAGGCAACTAATGTGGAAACTATGTGAACATAAGTGGCTGAGACTCCAGAAGGCAGACTGAGAAAAATCACCATGTTGTGAAGAGGGAACATCTGAGCAATTTAATCAGACATAATACTCAGGCAGGAACATAAAGGGAATATACTAAAGCATTATTATAGGCATTTTCAGATAATAGGGGAGAAAAAGCAGGAGCAGGTCTCATGTGACCATTATGGAAGTTGAGGGCAAACAAGGAAATGGCATTATACGTGGTGGTCTGTGTGCCCAGTTTGACACTTGAACTTCGTGAGGTTGGACAAAAAGTCTAGCAGGACGGACTCTCACAAATTGCTCCAGGGCACAGAGGAATGGTCTCAAGAGCCCGGAGGGGACCCTTCCATCCAACACAGGCCAGTGAACCAAGAGGCAACAGAGGGGGTGACCCTACTGGTTGGGGTGAATGAACCCAGTGACCCGTGGAGGTAGGCAGGGCCATGTCTGGAACCCAGGACTTCCGTGCTCCGTAGTAAAAGCTAAAGGAAAAGGACAGCATCCTCAAGTGGCAGGACTGCTGAAGAGTCAGAGCATGTAGGAAAGAAGGGATGGGTTACTTCACCAGCAAACGGTCGCTAAGCAGCTGAGGTTGGGGTTGAAATCTGGGGAAATGCAGACGAAGCAGTGGAAAAGGGAAGATAAATGACTCACAGTGCAGTAAGTCATGGCAGATACGAACACAGTGGAACACAAATGGGAAGACAGGAATGAGGGGAGGTAGAAGCTAAGCCCTGTGGGACACAGTGGACCAAACGATCTCCATTTCTGGGAGATTAAAGAAGACTGTAGCTGGAACAAGCAGTCTCATTTGGACTCCAAAGAGCAACAGGGCTTCAGGTAAAGAAGCTATCCTCAGAAGCCCTTCTCAATGTCAAGTCATGAAATTTAAAAGGCTTCTCCATCAATTTTACTAAATTTGCCAAAGATGTTCCTATTTTAAGGACAAGACCAAACTTGATATTCATGGTCCAGAATAACTCCTCAGAGAAATAAAAAATGAGAATTATTCTGGTTCCCAAGATGCAGACTGTTGGCCTGACTTGGGCCCTGGCGGTGCTGCGCTGGGCCCTGCAGAGAGAATGGAAGGCAATGAGGTGCGTCTTCCGTACAGTGCTGGGGCAGCTCTGTCCAGTTGTCCTAGGCCTGGCCACTCCCTGGTGCGCGTCACTTTGCAGGGTCTTTGCTTCGCTCATTAATTTAACTTCTGGCCTCCCTGTACATCTGACTTGGTGATCCTTGTTCTTTAACGTCTTCTGCATTTTCAGCCCTAAAGCCATTATCATCAACCATAAAATGTGCTTGTCAGGGACAGGCAGGGGATGAGGCCTCTGGTAGAAGGCTGACCTACCTGGATAATGCGGTCTCCTTCTCGGATGCGCCCATCCTTGGCCGCAATGCTGTTAGGGTCGATCTGAAACACACATGGACAGGTCAGCATGGAGTGGATACTGAAGACATGTATGAGAATAAACAGCAGCACTTCTCAGAGGCTGTCTGACATGCAGTCCTGCTTATCCATGTTTTTGTTTTGCACAGAAATAAACAAGACTTGGTGTCATGCAAGGAGAGGCAAACATGGATTGATCCGTTTCCAAGCCCTTTCGTAGGCAGGCACTTGGATCCCTGCATGGCCTCCCTGTGACAGGGCGGTGTGCGCAGATCCTGCTGACCTAAGGGCTGGAGAGGCACAGCTCACGTTCATCGCAGGAAAACCAAAGTGTGATGTAGAATAAGGTAAACCGGACCCCACGCCTATGCTGAGGAGCGACCATACCTTGATTATTTTCCTAAATGGTTCCATTTTGGAAAGTAACGTTAAAAATGAAATATAATTGAGACAAGTGGGAAGAAATATGGGAAAAATCCCCCCAAATTCAGGAATGGTGGACCATCTTAAGCTTGGTGAATAAAATACACCCAAAGGGAGAACTATTAAGCCTAGTAAACACATCCCTTGGCTCATCCCACGGAGAGGGGTTTCATGTCCTGACAAAACTGAGTGTCTGTGCTCATGTGGATGGGAGGCTTGGGTTAAGTATCTATGTTGTAATCACACCGCACTGTCTTCTCTAAGAAGATCACAATAGGGGCGCCTGGGTGGCTCGGTGGGTTAAAGCCTCTGCCTTCGGCTCAGGTCATAATCCCAGGGTCCTGGGATCGAGCCCCGCATTGGGCTCTCTGCTCAGCAGAGAGCCTGCTTCCCCCTCTCTCTCTGCCTGTCTCTCCGCCTACTTGTGGTCTCTGTCAGATACATACATAAAATCTTAAAAAAAAAAAGATCACAATAGCTTTCATCTCTGTCCTTTGTAGACATATTTAACTTACATGAATGCAGCGATATACACAGTCAACGAAAAGGAAAAAATAAAGAAATACTTTAAAAAGCGTAAATGATTCCATCCACCATCCCATTCAATGGACATGAGAAGGGAAATGTGAATTTGCCATCCCCTCAGGGTTGAACACACAAAACCATGTAAAAGGCTCCATTTTATGGCCGATTTGCAGGCTTCTCAAGTGTAATTTCGCCTTATGTGCTGACTGACATTTGAACTTAACCCTCATGTAAAGATGTAACTTCATGGACTGTGTGATCAAGGGGAGAAAGACATTTGGGTCTTTCCAAGGACTTGTCAATGAGCCAGAGTGAAGGCTGGTTAACATGTAACAGGAAAAAACCCGATAAAGCAAAACCTAAACACCTCCTCTGGTCTTGGGATGATACTTCTAAATGCTCAGCCTTCATACCTCACTTATGTAAATCCCAAGGTCATCTTCATCATCTGTCCGGTAGCACACGGTGAGGCCCAGCTTGTCTTGGCTGTTCATTCTGTAGAGATCCACTTCCTAGACAAAGAAAAGGCCACTGCAGTGAGTCTCCAGCAGGCAGGGAGAGCTGGGAGGGGTCAAATGCTTTAGAAATACTTTGTTTCAATGATGAACTGGGTTTCTTTGTATTTGACTGTATAGAGTGGTTAACTTACTAAACAAAAAGTGATTATGGACACAGGATCAATGCCCACGGCATATCTGACCTTTCAGTCAATATAAAGTCATTTTGAAAATAGTTATTTTATTGATCCCCCAAAAGAAAAATAACCTATATTTCACTCAGTGTCAAGACTTCTAGGGTTGGGCTTTTAAAAAGCCTTCTTTCAACGTCTGCCACAAACGAGACTATTTCCATACGCCAAACCATCCAGCCATTTCAGTACAAATGTTTCCAATGTGTTCAGTTAGATTATTTCACGTTGCGTTCCCTTAATATTCACAGTAATAGAACTTGCAAACAGATTACACATAAATTGATCCAAGAAAGGAGGGTAACGTGATAGTGTGCAATTAATGCTTTCCACAACAGCTGTGATATTTACAGTCGAGAAATTAGTTTCAGCCGCTATTACTGCAAATTAAATAAGATAAAAGCAAAGTGAGCCCAAATGCGAGACACATGAGCACAGGGAACGCCACTGTATTTGCCAATTAGTCTGTGTGGCAGAATGAAGTCAGAACTCTGAAAATTGCTGGAGACTTGGGAGGAAGTTCTGGGTTTTCTGAAAGTATCAACCAGCCAAGTTGTTCTCTCTGCCACACTGTCAACTGCCCCTGCGAGATTCTGCAGCACTAAGAGGCCTGTCTGAAGGGCTGCCTGAGAAGGTCTCCAGCAGGTCTCTTGGTCTGATTTTTACGTTGCCTGCTCACCAACTGGGAGGGGGGAGGTGCTGAGAAAATGGGCCTCTGAAACCACAGTCTCTGGGGACCACTTTCTCTCTCCACAGTATTCTTGATGGGTGGTAAGGATGCAGTTGTCCTTGTGGGGAAGCTCCAGGCAGATACTTTCTGAACCCTTCCCTGTGAAAGGCAAAGTCCCAACACCATGGACACTTTCAAGGTGGAGGAACAGCAGGTGCAAATGTCCTGGGCCAAATGCCAAAGCCCAATGTGCAAAAGAGGAGAGAGGTGGGCTGAGCACGGCCAGGCATGAGGCCAGACCAGGTCAGGAGGACCCCCTCCACAGGCCAGCATGAGAAGCCCAGATCTTACTTTGCCATTGGGGGAACCCATGAAAAAGATTTAAGTGAGGGCTGCCCTGATGGGACAGACTCCTTTTGGCAGTCTTTTTGGCAGATGTATGGAGAGTAATGGGATGGTGAAGGGTTGGGGCTGTGAAGACAGGAAGACCCGGGTTCAGATCCCAAAGCTATCATTTCTGGTACCTCTATCATGGGCCTGTGGCTGTATCTAAGCCTGTCTCCTCACTAGGCAATGCCATTCTGCTGCCTCAGGCTGGGGGAAGACTCAGTGAGGTAAGGCACGTGGACAGCTTCAGCACAGTGCTTGGCCCAGAGTTAACGGGGAACGGTAGTAAAATAATTACTGCAGGTATGTTTACCTGCCTCAAGTCCCAGCACTTGTGTGTAACAGAGGGGTTATATCTCACGTGCCCCTTCCCCAGTAAAGTAACTTTGTTTTCTGAACATTGATATGTTAATTAATTCACTGACTCCCTAATTATAGCTTTAGCAATATGGCAAATTTTCATTAAATGAAATCCCATTAATTCCTGATACTTCAGTTGGATGGAAAGATCTTTCCTCCTGTTTTGAGAACGGGACTGAGCAGCACAGTAAGGGAGGAAGCGGGAGTTTGAAGGTCACATGTAACTACAAGGGCCGATCCTTTCCAAAGAGTTTGGAGTAACCCATTTGCATACGTCACATAATATTATGAGTCACACATCCTCCTCTTACATTTCAAACACAAGCCCACATCTCTGTCTCAGGTTACATTTCCTTTGGGTCTGGGTAAAAGGAAAGACTTTATCCGTTTTGGCCCTTCTCACAGTTAGTGTGAGTCAGTGGAATTTCATGATGGTTTGTTTGGGTCCAACCGCACAACTAGAGCCAAATGCTGCCACCGAGCCCTGTGCTATCATGGCAGACGCCAGATGGTTCGGGAACGGGTCCACGGGCAACCAAAGCAGAGAGAGGGAGAGAACAGGAAAGGCTGGAGGAAGGAAAATGAGAAAGACAATAAATGCTGTGATCGTCCTTTTAACAGAAGTACAAATGGTGATATGAGTTACAGCTTTTTTCTGAGCAACTGGCCACCAAGGTGAGTTTCTCAGCATAAAGGATTTCAAAGTTCCACTGGACTTTATTCTAGAACCCAGAGTGAGCTCCCAAGTGTAGTTTTAAGGAATAAGTGCAGAAACTGAGGGAAGGGTTTAGAAATTACTAGAGCATTTGGATATTGTCATAATACCCAAGAACAAGAGAAAGCAAGCTTGGCTTCCTGACGGAAGTGTGTGTTGGTTCAGGTGCTCCTGGCTCAAGTGGCAAAGTTTACATAGGACGAGCTATATAGCGTGCCACATGGTAGAACCACGTTATCAGTGGCACACTGAAACTGGTTGGTGGTTCTGATTTTTCAGTATAGACCGTCTGAGAAGCACAGCTCTCCAATACACATCTAGAAGTGAGGGCTCCATCTGAAAACCTAGGAAAGTGAAAAGTCTGGAAATCGCTGTTTTGGAAAAGAGCAGCATAATGTACTAGGATTATTCAAGACAGAAAAAGGAAGGCTCTTAAGGAATGGGATAGCTGAAGGTCTGCTACATAAAAAAGGATTGCATTCATTTGGCTTGGTTTCCAAAATGTAGACAGTCTGCTGTCTCAAGTGTTGGGTAAATGGTTTAAAAAAAAAAAAAAAAACAAAAAAAACCCGAGCTTGAACAGCATTTCTACTCTATTTTTTGGTCAGGATTTTGACTGACAGATAGTTGGAGAACTATGAAGCTATAAATGTGGACATCGGTTCTTGCTGCTATTGGTGGGAGACTTTTTTTTTCCCCTGTACTTTACTCTTCTGAATCTGCCAGTTCCTTTCAACAAATCTTTTATAACCAGGGAGGAAACTTTCTTAGAACAAGATGTCAGGCTGGAAAGGAATACATCCTAAAGTGTTGCTTTAAAATAGTTTCACCTAAATTTCTGATACCTGAATCATGGATAATCCCTTATGCTGTCCTTGAACACAATTTTATATGCTGCTATTAACCTCATAAGTGATTAGCAAATCAATAATAGATTTCCAACACACTGCTGGAAATGACACGCAGTACATGTTGGTCAACATTTCCACATTTGTACATGGGAGACGAGAGGTTTTCCTTACCAGATCTATTCCCAGTTAGCAATACTCTGAGAGTGCAAGGCTCCCTACCTGCAGCACAGAGATTTAGCCAACACAGCATTCAGCCTTTAAATCCCATTGCAAATCCTCCCAGGACAGACTGTCATGGTTACAGTCACATTCTCACTTTGGTCAGATTTGAGTTAAATACTGCAAAAGCTGAATTCCATCCTTGACGTGGATGAGAAGCTGGCTCTGGCATCAAACGCACGTGCATGCATGTGTACACACACACACACACCATGAGAGGGCAGAGCATAGGAGGAGCCCACTCTTATGCTTGCCCTAAGTATGTTAAAAGCTTTCTTTTCCATCCACAATTCCAGTTGGCTGTGAAGCAAACGTTAGGACGTGACTTTTAGAACAGATTCAAGAATGGGACTGTAATTCTAGTTTAGGGAGTAGTCCTCTGGAAATAACTTTCTATCTTAGAAGTGGTCTGGTTTTAAAAATGATGAGTGGTACAGGATAGACTTGTGCTGGGATTACATTTCTAAGTGGTGGGGAAAGGAAAGGAAAGGTTTACTCCAGGTATGTTCTTGACATTGATATAAAGGGTGGCTTCGCCTAGAACGTCTCCTTGTGTTTCCTGGATCTTCTGAGGAATACTAAACACTGGAAAAGTTTCACTTAGAAGGCATATGGTACAACTCAGCTCTGGTCACTCAATTTCCAAGGGATGGTTCAACACTGGAGAAAGAGCCTACATGCTCATAGTTAGGCAAAGAGTGAACCATTAAAGGTTTTCAGAAACTCTTGGAAAACAATACTGTAAAAACTGCTACTATCCTAGCTGTCTGTAAATCTGAGTTTTACCTTGGTTGCTCATCAAGATTATATTAAGGCGAAGTGAACTCGCGGAGGACGCGGGGGAGAGTCTGAGAGGAGGTGGAGGGGCTGGCGGTGGAGGGGCGCGCAGCGCCGCTGTGCTGTGCTGCGGCCCCGTAGGCACTGCAGGACCCCCGCACTCCCGCGCTCCAGCCCAGCCCCTGAGGCCGCACTGTCCCGCTCCCGCGGCCCGCTGCCCCGTCCTGCCCCATGGCTTCTCTGGACGACGCTCTGCAAGCAGAGGTAAACAACAACAACAACAACATAATGACTTTGCCCTGAGTTTTTACGTTGAGCACTTTCTAATGCTCCTGTTGGTCATTTATATAACTTTTTTGAAAAAAAAAAAAAGCCTTTGAGGGGTGAGGAGTCAAGATGGCGGAGAAGTAGCAAGCTGAGACTGCTTCAGCTAGCCGGAGATCAGCTAGATAGCTTATCTAAAGATTGCAAACACCTGAAAATCCATCGGCAGATTGAAGAGAAGAAGAACAGCAATTCTGGAAACAGAAAAACAACCACTTTCTGAAAGGTAGGACCGGCGGAGAAGTGAATCCAAAGCGACGGGAAGATAGACCCCGGGGGGAGGGGCCGGCTCCCGGCAAGCGGCGGAGCAACCGCGCACAAAATCAGGACTTTTAAAAGTCTGTTCCGCTGAGGGACATCGCTCCAGAGGCTAAACCGGGTCGAAGCCCACGCGGGGTCAGCGTGGCCTCAGGTCCCGCAGGGTCACAGAAGGATCGGGGGTGTCTGAGTGTCGCAGAGCTTGTGGGTATTGGAACGGGAAAGCCGGCTACAGAGACAGAGCCGACAGTAAGCTCGCAGCTCCGTGTTACCTTGAACCGGTCGCAGGCTCGGTGAGCTCGGAGCGCGGCCGGAGGTCAGGCAGACGGGAGTAACTGGGCGCTGTTCTCTGAGGGCGCACTGAGGAGTGGGGCCCTGGGCTCTCGGCTCCTCCGGGCCAGAGACCAGGAGGCCGCCATTTGTATTCCCGTCCTCTGGAACTCTACGGAAAGCGCTCAGGGAACAAAAGCTCCTGAAAGCAAACCCGAGCGGATTACTCACCCCGGCCCCGGGTAAGGGCGGTGTAATTCCGCCTGGGGCAAAGACACTTGAGAATCACTACAACAGGCCCCTCCCCCAGAAGATCAACAAGAAATCCAGCCGAGACCAAGTTCACCTACCAAGGAGTGCGGTTTCAATACCAAGGAGAGCAGCAGAATTCCAGAGGAGGAGAAAGCCAAGCACGGAACTCATGGCTTTTTTCCTGTGATTTTTTTTAGTCTTGCAGTTAATTTAATTTTTTCTTTTTCCTTTTTCCTTTTTTTTTTTTTTTTTTCTCGCCTTCGGGTAAAATTTTTTTTTTTTTAACTGTTACCTTTTTCTTTTTTAACGATTTTTTACTAGTTTATCTAATATATATATATATTTTTTTACATTTTTCTTAGGTGTTTTCTTTTTTTAAAAAAATTCTTTTCTTTTCTTTTCTTTTTTTTTTTTTTTTTTTTCTTTTTTCTTTCTTCCTTTTTGAACCTCTTTTTATCCCCTTTCTCCCCACTCACGATTTTGGATCTCTTCTAATTTGGCTAAAGCATATTTTCCTGGGGTTGTTGCCACCCTTTTAGTATTTTACTTGCCCCTTCATTTACTCTTATCTGGACAAAATGACAAGACGTAAAAATTCACCACAAAAAAAAGAACAAGAGGCAGTACCGAAGGCTAGGGACCTAATCAATACAGACATCGGTAATATGTCAGATCTAGAGTTCAGAATGACAATTCTCAAGGTTCTAGCTGGGCTCGAAAAAGGCATGGAAGATATTAGAGAAACCCTCTCGAGAGATATAAAATCCCTTTCTGGAGAAATAAAAGAACTAAAATCTAACCAAGTTGAAATCAAAAAAGCTATTAATGAGGTGCAATCAAAAATGGAGGCTCTCACTGCTAGGATAAATGAGGCAGAAGAAAGAATTAGTGATATAGAAGACCAAATGACAGAGAATAAAGAAGCTGATCAAAAGAGGGACAAACAGCTACTGGACCACGAGGGGAGAATTCGAGAAATAAGTGACACCATAAGACGAAACAACATTAGAATAATTGGGATTCCAGAAGAAGAAGAAAGTGAGAGGGGAGCAGAAGGTATACTGGAGAGAATTATTGGGGAGAATTTCCCCAATATGGCAAAGGGAACGAGCATCAAAATTCAGGAGGTTCAGAGAATGCCCCTCAAAATCAATAAGAATAGGCCCACACCCCGTCACCTAATAGTAAAATTTACAAGTCTCAATGACAAAGAGAAAATCCTGAAAGCAGCCCGGGAAAAGAAGTCTGTAACATACAATGGTAAAAATATTAGATTGGCAGCTGACTTATCCACAGAGACCTGGCAGGCCAGAAAGAGCTGGCATGATATTTTCAGAGCACTAAACGAGAAAAACATGCAGCCAAGAATACTATATCCAGCTAGGCTATCATTGAAAATAGAAGGAGAGATTAAAAGCTTCCAGGACAAACAACAACTGAAAGAATTTGCAAATACCAAACCAGCTCTACAGGAAATCTTGAAAGGGGTCCTCTAAGCAAAGAGAGAGCCTACAAGTGGTAGATCAGAAAGGAACAGAGACCATATACAGTAACAGTCACCTTACAGGCAATACAATGGCACTAAATTCATATCTCTCAATAGTTACCCTGAATGTGAATGGGCTAAATGCCCCTGTCAAAAGACACAGGGTATCAGAATGGATAAAAAAACAAAACCCATCTATATGTTGCCTCCAAGAAACACATTTTAAGCCCGAAGACACCTCCAGATTTAAAGTGAGGGGGTGGAAAAGAATTTACCATGCTAATGGACATCAGAAGAAAGCAGGAGTGGCAATCCTTATATCAGATCAATTAGATTTTAAGCCAAAGACTATAATAAGAGATGAGGAAGGACACTATATCATACTCAAAGGGTCTGTCCAACAAGAAGATCTAACAATTTTAAATATCTATGCCCCCAACGTGGGAGCAGCCAACTATATAAACCAATTAATAACAAAATCAAAGAAACACATCAACAATAATACAATAATATTAGGGGACTTTAACACTCCCCTCACTGAAATGGACAGGTCATCCAAGCAAAAGATCAGCAAGGAAATAAAGGCCTTAAACGACACACTGGACCAGATGGACATCACAGATATATTCAGAATATTTCATCCCAAAGCAACAGAATACACATTCTTCTCTAGTGCACATGGAACATTCTCCAGAATAGATCACATCCTCGGTCCTAAATCAGGACTCAACCGGTATCAAAAGATTGGGATCATTCCCTGCATATTTTCAGACCACAATGCTCTAAAGCTAGAACTCAACCACAAAAGGAAGTTTGGAAAGAACCCAAATACATGGAGACTAAACAGTATCCTTCTAAAGAATGAATGGGTCAACCGGGAAATTAAAGAAGAATTGAAAAAAATCATGGAAACAAATGATAATGAAAATACAACGGTTCAAAATCTGTGGGACACAACAAAGGCAGTCCTGAGAGGAAAATATATAGCGGTACAAGCCTTTCTCAAGAAACAAGAAAGGTCTCAGGTACACAACCTAACCCTACACCTAAAGGAGCTGGAGAAAGAACAAGAAAGAAACCCTAAGCCCAGCAGGAGAAGAGAAATCATAAAGATCAGAGCAGAAATCAATGAAATAGAAACCAAAAAAACAATAGAACAAATCAACGAAACTAGGAGCTGGTTCTTTGAAAGAATTAATAAAATTGATAAACCCCTGGCCCGACTTATCAAAAAGAAAAGAGAAAGGACCCAAATAAATAAAATCATGAATGAAAGAGGAGAGATCACAACTAACACCAAAGAAATACAAACTATTATAAGAACATACTATGAGCAACTCTACGGCAATAAATTTGACAATCTGGAAGAAATGGATGCATTCCTAGAAACATATAAACTACCACAACTGAACCAGGAAGAAATAGAAAGCCTGAACAGACCCATAACCAGTAAGGAGATTGAAACAGTCATTAAAAATCTCCAAACAAACAAAAGCCCAGGGCCAGACGGCTTCCCGGGGGAATTCTACCAAACATTTAAAGAAGAACTAATTCCTATTCTCCTGAAACTGTTCCAAAAAATAGAAATGGAAGGAAAACTTCCAAACTCATTTTATGAGGCCAGCATCACCTTGATCCCAAAACCAGACAAGGATCCCACCAAAAAAGAGAGCTATAGACCGATATCCTTGATGAACACAGATGCAAAAATACTCAACAAAATACTAGCCAATAGGATTCAACAGTACATTAAAAGGATTATTCACCACGACCAAGTGGGATTTATTCCAGGGCTACAAGGTTGGTTCAACATCCGCAAATCAGTCAATGTGATACAACACATCAATAAAAGTAAGAACAAGAACCATATGATACTCTCAATAGATGCTGAAAAAGCATTTGACAAAGTACAACATCCCTTCCTGATCAAAACTCTTCAAAGTGTAGGGATAGAGGGCACATACCTCAATATCATCAAAGCCATCTATGAAAAACCCACCGCAAATATCATTCTCAATGGAGAAAAACTGAAAGCTTTTCCGCTAAGGTCAGGAACACGGCAGGGATGTCCATTATCACCACTGCTATTCAACATCGTACTAGAGGTCCTAGCCTCAGCAATCAGACAACAAAAGGAAATTAAAGGCATCCAAATCGGCAAAGAAGAAGTCAAATTATCACTCTTCGCAGATGATATGTTACTATATGTGGAAAACCCAAAAGACTCCACTCCAAAACTGCTAAAACTTATACAGGAATTCAGTAAAGTGTCAGGATATATAATCAATGCACAGAAATCAGTTGCATTTCTCTACACCAACAGCAAGACAGAAGAAAGAGATATTAAGGAGTCAATCCCATTTACAATTGCATCCAAAACCATAAGATACCTAGGAATAAACCTAACCAAAGAGACACAGAATCTATACTCAGAAAACTATAAAGTACTCATGAAAGAAATTGAGGAAGACACAAAGAAATGGAAAAATGTTCCATGCTCCTGGATTGGAAGAATAAATATTGTGAAAATGTCTATGCTACCTAAAGCAATCTACACATTTAATGCAATTCCTATCAAAGTACCATCCATCTTTTTCAAAGAAATGGAACAAATAATTCTAAAATTTATATGGAACCAGAAAAGACCTCGAATAGCCAAAGGGATATTGAAAAAGAAAGCCAACGTTGGTGGCATCACAATTCCGGACTTCAAGCTCTATTACAAAGCTGTCATCATCAAGACAGCATGGTACTGGCACAAAAACAGACACATAGATCAATGGAACAGAATAGAGAGCCCAGAAATAGACCCTCAACTCTATGGTCAACTAATCTTCGACAAAGCAGGAAAGAATGTCCAATGGAAAAAAGACAGCCTTTTCAATAAATGGTGCTGGGAAAATTGGACAGCCACATGCAGAAAAATGAAATTGGACCATTTCCTTACACCACACACAAAAATAGACTCAAAATGGATGAAGGACCTCAATGTACGAAAGGAATCCATCAAAATCCTTGAGGAGAACACGGGCAGCAACCTCTTCGACCTCTGCCGCAGCAACATCTTCCTAGGAACAACGCAAAAGGCAAGGGAAGCAAGGGAAAAAATGAACTACTGGGATTTCATCAAGATCAAAAGCTTTTGCACAGCAAAGGAAACAGTTAACAAAATCAAAAAACAACTGACAGAATGGGAGAAGATATTTGCAAACGACATATCAGATAAAGCACTAGTGTCCAGAATCTATAAAGAACTTAGCAAACTCAACACCCAAAGAACAAATAATCCAATCAAGAAATGGGCAGAAGACATGAACAGACATTTCTGCAAAGAAGACATCCAGATGGCGAACAGACACATGAAAAAGTGCTCCATATCACTCGGCATCAGGGAAATACAAATCAAAACCACAATGAGATATCACCTCACACCAGTCAGAATGGCTAAAATCAACAAGTCAGGAAATGACAGATGCTGGCGAGGATGCGGAGAAAGGGGAACCCTCCTACACTGTTGGTGGGAATGCAAGCTGGTGCAGCCACTCTGGAAAACAGCATGGAGGTTCCTCAAAATGTTGAAAATAGAACTGCCCTATGACCCAGCAATTGCACTATTGGGTATTTACCCTAAAGATACAAATGTAGTGATCCAAAGGGACACATGCACCCGAATGTTTATAGCAGCAATGTCCACAATAGCCAAACTATGGAAAGAACCTAGATGTCCATCAACAGATGAATGGATCAAGAAGATGTGGTATATATACACAATGGAATACTATGCAGCCATCAAAAGAAATGAAATCTTGCCATTTGCAACAACGTGGATGGAACTAAAGCGTATCATGCTTAGCGAAATAAGTCAAGCAGAGAAAGACAACTATCATATGATCTCCCTGATATGAGGAAGTGGTGATGCAACATGGAGGCTTAAATGGGTAGAAGAATAAATGAAACAAGATGGGATTGGGAGGGAGACAAACCATAAGTGACTCTTAATCTCACAAAACAAACTGAGGGTTGCCGGGGGGAGGGGGTTGGGGAGAAGGGGGTGGGATTATGGACATTGGGGAGGGTATGTGATTTGGTGAGTGCTGTGAAGTGTGTAAACCTGGTGATTCACAGACCTGGGGATAAAAATATATGTTTATAAAAAATATATGTTTATAAAAAATAAAAAATTAAAAAAAAAAAAAAAAAAAAAGATTATATTAAGGCAATAGTTGAATCATGAGTTTTGAAGTAAAGAAAAGCCTAAAATAGTGTGCACAGTAGGTGCCTCAGAACTGAATGAAGGAGCTTGCAATTCCAAGGCAGAAAAAAGAAAAAAAAAAATCCACATGAACAACCATCCTGGCTGGGCCATGAGCAAGCCAGGCGGCCTTGGAAAAGTCACTTCACTTCTCTGAAACGTCTCAGCTATTCTACAGTTTCCCAACCAGATATGGTATATTTGGGGGCCTGAGCAGACAATTCTCCAAACTCACTGGCTGGCTTGTAAATTCTCAACATTGCATTCTGCCTCGAAGCTAAAGGCAGAGTCTTACCCAACTGAGCACATCACTGAAAGCTTAGAGGTTATCAATACATATCTGTCTGTGATGATGGAGATAAGATTTCAAAGAAGACCATTAATCAAACTGGTATGAATAATGTATTAGCATTATCTGGATTACAGCTCCCCCACCACTGGTGTCCTGTTGCTTTACTGGTCTAGATGGACTCTTGGATAAAAATGAACTGCTAAGCCTGACATTTCAGATGAAATTGAAACGATAGCCCAATTAAGAGAATTAATGGGGCCATTCCACCTGGGTGATTCAAGCTTTCTGTTTCAACGTCAGCCACTTTAATCAGAGGGGATCCCAAAGACTAATTTCAGTGGCTTATCCCACACCAGGAAGATGGGTCACTGCGGCATACCTCTACCTTATCGGTTCAGAACTGCTGTGCTAACATCTTTAAATCATCTCCATTGTCTATGGGTCTATGTGTGGGGTGGGTTACATGCAACACAGAGCTGTCTCTAGAGAGGCTGCACTTCCCTTTAAGAACCTTCACTGGAGATAAGGTAATGAGGCATTTATTCCTCCACTCTACAAATATTTATGGGGCATCTGCCATGTGCAGAGTATCCTAGGCATGAGGAGTGGAGCCATGAATGAGCTGGACAAGAGCCCAGCTCTCATGGAACTTCTGTTCTAGGTGGGGAAGCCAGTCAGTAAGTAGGAAATGGCACTGTTGGGGTAGG
Organism: Mustela lutreola; assembly: GCF_030435805.1. Lineage (NCBI taxonomy): Eukaryota > Metazoa > Chordata > Mammalia > Carnivora > Mustelidae > Mustela > Mustela lutreola. Next base: position 40,890,624 of record NC_081291.1, read on the forward strand.
GATGTCCTAGACAGAGTGGCTGGAAAACTTCTCTGGAGGTGACCTGTGGACAAAAGATGGAGCCGGGTGGGGCCACGCTAGGATCTGGGCAAGTGCTCTGTGGGCTGAGAGCAGAGCAGGCAGAAGGTCCTGGTGTGCAGACGGTAGCACAAAGAACGGGCAAGTGCAGACTGTACTGGGACTAGGTGAGGAGGCCGACTCCATGAGGGCAGGGCTGACCAGGGAAGGCTTCCTGGAGGAGTTCTTGAGCTGCGCCTTAAAGGCTGAAGACAAATGGATAGATTGGCTGGGGTGTCCTGCATCGTCTCCAGCATAATCCCAATTCCCTGGTGATCTACTTCGGTTACTTGATGAAACCAGGTTTGGAGGTCATTTTAGTCTCCCTGTTGAAGCTGTAGCTTTTCTTCTCTTTTCTCACCCCAAAATGACATCATCAGAACACAACATAGGTGAGGGTAGTTTCACAGCTTGGAAGGGGGGGGGGCTACCGATAAACCGACTGGGAAATTAACATGCTAGATTAAGGAAAAAGCCTTCTTCAAACATCTATTTTCCTTCTTAATTGCCTTCAGGAAGATCTAGAGCAGGTGTTCAGTACCTGAAAATTTATGGGTAATTATGTGGCTGCTCAACCCTTGGGCATACTTGGGTATAATCCTTTTAGCTTTACACAGTTTCACAATAACAGGGATTTGACACTTACCTAAATACGATCATTTTGTGTGCTTTAAAAGACAGAACATCTGTTTTTCTCTGTGATTCGCTTCTATAATATCCCAACACACTCATATATTTTTCTCCTATATAATATCCACAGGACAAGTTATTTTTCAAAAGGTATGGATGTTGATCTCGTCCAACTCGGACGACGAGTGGTGCGTTGAGGCTGACCTCCTAACTCAAAACACACTGCTCTTTTTGTAATCTAACCCCAGAGTCAGGGGCGGGGGACGGAAGAGGATGGAACGTAGCCGAGACAGAGTGCGGACTGCTCCATGAAACCTGGTGAGAAGCATGGATGACAGGTACGTGCCAATCTCCCTAAAAACTCAGTCTGCTTCAGCAAACTCTGTTTTTGGCACTGAGGTTCGCTTGAGCCTCTGGGAGCTGACCAGACTACCGTCCAAGGACGTGCCTCTGCCACGGGGCAAAGTATTGGAGGTACACTGTTCTCTACGGGAGAGTGCCTCCCGGGAAGGGGCCACACTGAGCTTCCAGAAGACTCCATGCCCTCACCACAGGACTCAGGATGGGCCTCTTATCCCAAACCGCCAGGTTCACTTTGTGAGGTGTGCTTACTTAACAAAAATAACCTGGTGACATCTCAGCTAAGGACAAAAGTCCAGAAGTGAAAGCAACCTTCCCCCCTGGCATGCACCCATGACCATATTTTAGCTTTCTTAGATAGCGAGCTCCTGTCTAATAATCCTAAGGGCTTAGGAACTGTGAGGGACATGAGCTCCTTAAAGACAAGTAAGGTGGTGACTTCCTGATTTTGCATTTCCAGCTCCAGTATATTCTGTGTAACAGATGATCAATGAAAACGGGCAAGTGGAAATGAAAATAATCATGGACGTAAAGTCTCATGGTCTAATCAAAGGTCTAATGTAAAAGTCATCAAAGGTCTAATGTAAAACACTCAGCAAAAAAGAAAAGAAAAGGAAACTGGGGTTTCAGGGAAAATTGCAGAGACCTTTTCGGAACAGGCACTTTTTACTATCAAATTTTACTTTGTTTGCATTGCAAAAAAAAAATTAAATAAAACACTCAACTGATTTTCCAAATAACTTGGGTTGTTTGTCTCTGGTTTTTACTCATGAAAAGAAAGAAATCTATACAGAATGGAATGCACAACCAAAGCCTTGCTGCTTTGCTGCCCCCCCCCCCCCAAGCAAATGGAAACTTGGGACTTTTTTACCTCTAGGTGGGGCCCCTCCAACTTGAGTGTGCACTGAGGCACCGGGGGATCTTGTTAAAAATGCAGATTCTGACTCAGCAGGTCTGAGGGCCAAGACACTGCATTTCCTGCCATCTCCCAGGGGATGCTGTGCTGGTCCTGGCACCACACTTGGAGAAGCAAGATTCTAAGGAACTGTTTTAGAGTGGCTTCTACCAAAAGCAAGGCTGTTCATGCTGAGAAGGCTACCACCTTTAGGAAGATGGACTCCACCGTCTGGGCAAGTCTGAACACTTCTTTAACACTAGCTGATCTCCTGAGTAAGAGAGGTGCGCTGGGGCGAACCGGCCCCAGGCCCCCAAGGCCTCACTGGGCACCATCAATGATGCACACCAGGATTTGGTAACACTATCTGGGGTCCACTGTATATACTGTGTAGAACCTTTTGTTTATGGCAGTTGATGCTGATTTTCTGTCTGAGGCAGTCATAGTGCATTGCCTTTAAAATAAATTCACCTTAGTTACAATGAGTTGAGTTGGGTTAAAGCAGAACAGAAAGCAAACAGTGATCTTGTGGTATTCAGATACAAGAAAAAAAAAAATGTAGGGCAGAATGGGTCAAATGGGGCAGAAACTGTGGGAATTCTGTGACCTTCCAGAAAGCATCTACAAGCTCTTTTAGACATAAGCATTTTTCCAGGAAGAAACCCTAGGTTCTGTCAGGTTCTCTGAGGCGTTAGACACTAAAATAGATCACTAGTATGGAGTCGAGCTTAACAGTGTCCATGACTTACCAAGTCTATACCATATAGCCAATCTTTGAACAACATGGGTTTTAACCATGTGGGTCCACTTACATGTGGATTGTTTTTGATAAATACAATATAATACTGAAAATGTAATTTTTCTTATTTTCTTTTCTCTGGCTTACCTGACTATAAGGATACAGTGTGTGTTAACTGACGGTCTATGTCATTGGTAAGGCTTCTGGTCAACGGTAGGCTACTAGTTAAATTTTTGGACAGTCTGTTGTTAGACGTGGATTTCTGACTGCATGGGGGGGTCAGCCCTCCTAACCCCTGTGTTGTTCAGAGGTCAGTCAGACTCTGAAAATCTAGCTCCTGAGATATTTTATAGCTTTTTAAAGACTTCGACTTTATCACAGTTACATTGATCATCAAAATGTAGTGTTGTCCTATAACTATTATTAAATAACCTTCTTCTTGTAAAGCCCTATTCCAGAAAACTCTAGACCCAGGAAATGCTAAGAGATAGTTGGCCAAAGAGAAGTTGTTCGATCAAAAAAAAAAAAAAATTGCTGGGGTAATTTTGTCTGTTGTATCTGTTCCCCTTCATAGGACATTTACCATGCCCTTGAACATATCCATGACTGAGAAGTCCTCTGGAACCCAAATCTGTTCACTGTGGTTCACTCGACATTTCTCAAACACAGCTGATGTGGAACCCCATTTGCACACACTGTGTGTTAGTTAACATGTTAAGAACTAGTGTCCTGGGGGAGGCACTGGCTGCTCCATGAACTAGCCCTGAAGTCGGGGAGATAAGAAATCGTAAATAGGCAGAATCGCTGGTTTTCGGAAAGGCACAAGGCTACATTTCACACAGCATCCATTAGTGGGCGGCCAATACAAAAGTCTACAGTGGACAGTGTGCAGGAACGGCCACAATCTTGAGTCACAATGACCACTGTTCCACAGTGACCATAGGCATTTAGCAGAAAATTCAAATTTTCCAAACAGTGAGTCCATCATGGCTTTCATGCAAAGTACACCGATCCGTCTGTGTCAGGCTGTAGGGAGCAGCCAACTAATCCCTGTCTCTCTTCTGGCACAAAACCCCTCGGTAACTGTAAAGGAGAGCTCCAGGATCACGATCACCTTCCACTCACCCCCCGCCTCCGTCACTGCCCCCCAACCTACTCCACTCACAGCAACCCGTCAGCCTCACACGTGTTGGTGGGATGGCCCGGACGGCACAGCGGGCAGCCACGGTTGAGTAAAATGTTACTGGATTTTTCCTGGCTGGCCTTCCAATGGAGCCTCAGGGCCTACCCTTGACATCAGGAATCTTTCCAAAAGGGCCCCAATTATCCTAGTCTGTCAAGTCAGTTCTGAAAAAACTCTCTTATATTTTTCAAAAACACAGTGGGATACAGGAACCAATGTTTGCCCAAAAGTATAAACACATCTTGAAAGGTGACTTTGCTCTATTTTCCATCTCTCTGATTAAAAGACAAATGAGAGCTGGAACCCTGTAAACGGAGGTCCACTAGAGGAGGTGGGCCGGGGACTGTGTGAAACGTGACGGGGACACGGAGTGCACTTTTCAGAGGGGCCCTGAGTAACCCACAGACTGCTAAGTCACACTGTTGGACACCTGAAACTAATGCAACACCGTATCTTAGTTATACCTGAATAAGAATAAATTTAAAAGTGCTTAGAGGCCCGTGTGACCTCAGACATCATCTAGAATCATATCCAAGTCAGATATGGCCTCAACTTAAGCAGAGTTTTGGATTACCGAATTTTTTTCAAGCTCAATGTTAGAAACCATCGGGTAAGGCCTTTTGTGTTGGTGTGGGCAAGCACCCACTCTAATTATCCACCTATTCTTGCCTTTGAGTCAAAGTGGCCATGACTTCAAGCGGAGAAAAGGTCGGGAGCCCCCTGCAGTTACAAGAACGGGTGGAATTTAGAGCCTGATGAGAGGAGAGAACCTGAGTTCACAGATCCACAGAAGGACTCGCTACCCTGTCAAGAGATTTTAATTTAAAGAAAACCCCTACATTTCTGCTTTGGGGTCAGACTGTTACGTTCTCTTTTAAAAGGGGAACAGAAGGGGAAAAAGAGGCAGGGAAGAAAAGCCGAATTATGCCTTTAAAGGGCATGACTCAAAGTGGTTCTTCTGAAAGAAATCCACCCATAGTGGCTCTTTCGTTAGCATCCATGAACTACGTGTGTGCTCACAGAGACCTTGTTAGTCTCAGCAACGACTCCTAAATTGAGACAAGGACGTCCTTACCTCCAACTCCAGCTCCTCCCTGTCCATTTCCTGATGGATGCCGCCCATGTAGTCACTGGGGTCACAGTACTCGTGGGCCGAGGGATGCCTGAGAACAGAAGAGACACCTTTATGGCCTGCTTGTGGCTGAAAGTTGCTGCTTTCATTCTCCCCCAACCTTGCGGGCCTGCTGTCATGTCGCCTCTATTCTCACTGTCTTGCCCAAGTCCCCCTGTTCCGACCATGCTTCCCAGCAGCACAGGACCTCCCCTGTTAAACACTTCCATCCTCCTCAGAGAAGATGCAGGGGACAGCGGGATTGCCTCTATTGCTCCCAGTGACCATCCTCTTGCCGACTAGTCCCATGAGTCAACAGGCCTCCTGTCTCACTCAGTGTCTAGGCAGCGGACACACTCCTCTCTCCTGCTTATTGCTTCACTGTTAGATTTTGTCTTTGGGGAGAAAAGGCTGGACTTCAGGCAACACTGATATGTGCTGGCCGCTGAGTCCAGTCCAAAGGGCTGGGACAAAAACTATGAGGCTGTCATCTAGGACAGTGTCTTTCCAAACTTCTGTGATTGTCCCATGACAAGGTAGGTTTGACATGAAACCTGAGTACGCACATACGTGTACATAATGAATGAACAAATGCACCTACATGCACATGTGAAAAGCACCTGTATTGGAGGTGACATGCATACACACCACTGCTCAGAGGACGGAAGCTTGAGTCTCTCTAGGACAACATATGTGAAAACCTGTTTCCAGAAGCCACGGCCTCTTTGGGACCTCCAGGAGCCGAGGCAGTGGGGATGGTACAGGCTCGGTGAGCAGCTCTGAGAGGGGCCAGACATGGTGGGAAGGCTTCAGCCTGACGGTTGCCTGGGGGCTTAGAGCATCTTGTCCTCAAAGGTCAACACAGCCATCAATGGGCTTTGGTCTTCCCTCCCGGGCACTTAGTTTTGAAATACCAGATCAGACACGAATGGCTAAACAAGGGCTGGCTTTCAGTTCTCTGGACCTATCCGGTAAATATCCTGCCAGCACTTAAGGGGCTTGTAGTACTGAGGACACTGCCGGAAGGCCTGGGCTTTCAAGCATCACGTTAACGCTTCCCTTTCTGTCCCGATGCGCACTCTTGCCCTGCTCTGATCTTCGGGCCAGAACCGGGAGAGGCCTGACCTCTGGACTCCACTGACATTTCTCAAGTTGCCCCTGGGGGGTAAGTCATGTCATGTTAACTAGACTGAAGAGGAAATTAAGGGTTTGGCTTCTAAAGGGCCCATCACGGTGACAGTTCAACATCTGAGAGGCAGGAGTGGCTACATAGCCCTCATCAATACCGAGAGGCAGTTTTGCTCTATGAAGTCAAAGGACTGGCTGAATGATTGTGTTCATCGAATCAGGCAATTCTTTCCCAGGAGCAATGGGGGGGCCACAGAAGAGTCGTGTGGCTAAGCGCTGGGCATTGAGGTTAGACAGACCTGCCTTTCAGGCACTGCCAACTTCAGCTGAGGAGAAGGGGTGCCTGTGTACTTCCCCACCACACGGGAGGGGCTGTCGTCTGTGCACACTCCTGTGCACGCTGAGCACGGATGCCAGAGAGGGGAACCCCTCATCCCCCGTCCCCACTGTCAGCTGCAGCTGAAATTACTCTGTCAGGCCTGGGGAATTAGCCCTGGGCTCCTGTGACAGTCAGCGGGAAGACCATGGGATGAAAGGCAAGCCTCCGTCCGGAATCTGGAGGAACCACAGGGAATGTGGACTCATTCCAGCTACTGAGTTACTATCTGAAACCCAACATGTAGCACCCAGATGTTCGCCCTGGGAGGGATAAGATGCCCTTGGAATGGATAAGGAAGATGTGGTCCATATACACTATGCAGTATTATGCCTCCATCAGAAAGGACAAATACCCAACTTTTGTAGCAACATGGACGGGACTGGAAGAGATGATGCTGAGTGAAATAAGTCAAGCAGGGAAAGTCAATTATCATATGGTTTCACTTATTGGTGGAGCATAACAAATAGCATGGAGGACAAGGGGAGATGGAGAGGAGAAGGGAGTTGGGGGAAATTGGAAGGGGAGGTGAACCATGAGAGACTATGGACTCTGAAAAACAATCTGAGGGGTTTGAAGGGGCGGGGGGTAGGAGGTTGGGGGAACCAGGTGGTGGGTATTGGAGAGGGCACGGTTTGCATGGAACACTGGGTGTGGTGCAAAAATAATGAATACTGTTACGCTGAAAAAATAAAAAATTAAAAACAAACAAACAAACAAAGGGTTGGAATTTTCAATCCCCCTCCACCCCAAACTCTGGGTAAGGGAGAGGGGTTCGAGATTGAGTTCAAGCTCCACAGCCAGTGATTTAATCAGTCATGGCTAAGTAATGCCTCCATAAGAACAACCCAAGAGGAAGGGATTGGTGAACATGGAGATTCAGGGCCAGTAGTGTGTATGGAGAGAGCACAGAAGGTCCACACCCTGTCCCTAAACCCTGCCCTACGAAACCCCTCCATCTGGTTATTCCTGAGTTACATCCTTTTACAATAAACCAGTAAACTAGGTACTAAAAAAAGAAAAAAAAAAAAGATGCCCTTGGAAATAAAGCATCACGTCAATGATCAGAAGCAGGAGCAAGACAGGGAGACCCAGGAGTGACTCTCCCATCACCTAGAGAGACTCAGGTGGGGAAGTGGACATCCTGTCCTCACACAGGCAAAATCACACACTATGAGCTCTACGATAAAGCAGATATCTTCTCAGAAGTGGTCTCTCTCAGAAAATTTCTCGCTCTTCATTTTTTCCCTAGATGTTTCATCTCACTAACTCAATGAACGATTCTACTCCCTCCTGAGTGCTTACCATATGTCATGCTGAGAACTTCCCACACACTGGGTGCTATCACCACTTTTCTTATATTAAAATGGGGATAAAGTAAATTGTCCCAGCTGCCTATAGCTAGTTATCAGTTCAAACATCAGTTTCATCTGATTTGAAGGCTCCAAGCTCCTCTCTCTCTCTCTCTCTCTCTTTCTCTCTTTCTCTGGCAGGAAGTAAGGTAAGAGGAGAGTCATGTGTAAAGTAATTCATTCAGGATGCCGGATCGCAGCTGTTACTTAATCGGTAAATGTGGTATTTATATGAGGCACGTGTGGGCTTATTAACACGGATCCAGGTTTGAAACGAGACCCAAGAAAGCAGAACGCACACCCTTCAGGGCTCTCTTTACACTCCCGACTCACTTTGTTGTCTGTTTAAGAGAACCATCAGCATTCCCTCTAGTTAGAACACAAAACCTTCACATTGCCATTTGCGGTGATTAAATTTTAGTCTGAAATAACTTTTACGACATTTGTAAGTAATTTCGTTTTTAGAATATAATTTGAATAACTCCGCTCCAGGGCTATAATAAAGTAATTAATATGTCAGGGCGGTTTTGAGCAGGACTCAATTGATTGCCTCTATAAACAATAAAGTTAAACATGAGCAACTTGGAGGAAAATTGTAAGACCCGCTCATGTTTTCCACCCCATGGAAGGGAAGAAAACAACGTCACTGCACTTCTTTACCGAGCTTAACGGATTAGTGCCACAGGACCATGTGACTTACTCCTCTGGCAGGAGGTAAGGATCCAGCACAGGTGGCGTGGGAGAGGACATCTTGGTGAGCGCCATGATGTGCTCGAAGGTGATGTCCGTCTGGGTTCCCGTGTCTACCAGCTGCGACTCTGACGGAGGCGTGAACATTTTGGTCCGAGGCGTTCTCCTCAACACCTGTACCACAATGGGCTCCTTGGCGGTCTTGAAAGCTTCCACAGCCTGGTCATGGGTCGCTCTGGATAAGTCTTTACCGTTGACCTGCGGAAAAACATATTTCCAGCTTAGTCAAGCAGAAGCTGGAAAGACTGCGCCCGCGGGGAAGCAAGCTAAAATGAAGAACCTGATGGTGTCAGAGAATTCCAACTCTCCCTGTTTTAGGTTTCTTTCCTAAGGAATGCCTGGTAAGATGGGAGTGAGTTTCGAGGGATACAGATCTGGCATCAAATGATAAACCTCACAGTGGGGAAGTCTTGGCTTCCTCCCGGAATGTCTTTCACACGGTATCATCACCTGCTAATCTTGCCTGTGAGAGAAAAGAGCAGCCTCCGGGCTCAGAGCCTTTATCAGCCAATAATAGCTAACTAGAAATTAATTACATTGTTATGCTTTAATGGGGTTTATTATGTCAGGTGACATTAGCTTTGCTTTTATGGAAGTGATGTGAAGTTTCCTTTTTAAATAAATTGCTTTGCTTTTTTTTTCTTTTTTTCAAAGTCAATCTAATATATTAAGTAAATGATAATCCGGGCGATAGATGGACATGGCAGGTGTCAACCTGGTGCACGGACAGCTGGCATTCTGGCCGACGTGGGGAACCAACACTAGCTTCATACGGTCCTGTTTCCCACTGTGTACAGCCTGAGCCACCACCGCATCCCCCGTGCCTTTACTTACAGCGTGTCCACAGTCCACCGCAGGACTGACCCCAAGCTACCACTTAACACTTCCCTCAACACAGTCCGGGAAGCCGGCAGAGCCAACGTTATGCTCATCTCCCTCCCCTAACAGCTGCCGATTCACCACATGAGCCCACACAGCTCGTTAGCGGTGGGTCACAACTTTGTACCATTGGCAAGAATCCTGGATGCAGCATCCAATCCGCTAATTCAACGTGGCTATCTTTAGCACAGCTTACACAAGAGGAAACAGAAGCCAGAACCTTACTTCTAGAAAAGGAAGTCATTCCAAGCAACCTCTTAGTCCAACTCATGAATTTACTTTGTCCTCCTCCCGTCCCCCACAGAGAAGGACTAGGATGTTATGTTCCGGGAGTTTGGTAACGTCTAGCGACTACACTGCAGAAACGGTCCCCAGCTCATAGTTCGGTATTATTCCCCAGGCGGTCGGTTTGCTTGATACAAAGTGATCGTACAGAAACCATACTCTGTGGGCTGTACCTCTGCAAAACTTCCTGAGCTTCTCAAGTCTCCGGAGAGCAACACTCACAAGCTCGTGTCACTTCACATAGGCGTTCCTGAGCATAAATCTCTTAGACTGATGCTCCCCTGTTTCAGTAGGCATGTTTTTAGTATTTATTTACAAATGTCAAAATGAACACTGAACCTTTCCTGTCCGGCATACGCTTCCTCCCCTTAACCCCGCAGTATCTTGTACTTCAAAGCACAATAACAATTAGGTCCCAACTCTGAGGCAGAGAGCATGTCAGTTTCTCTTTGTCCGAGCAAAACACAAGTATTGATCAGGCAGCCGTTTTTCTATTTTTGCTAAGCCCCTCCGCTCCGGCCCTGCAGGGACAAGAACTCTCAGGACCGCGGATCTTGTAAACAACTGCTGGGTTGAAGAATAGATGTGAGACTCCTTCCTTGTAATGAAGCCCAAGTGCATCACGCCGGCGGAGATTATTAATGATCTGGAGTCGATCTACTTAAGTAATTTACTTGCAACACGAGGGACTTGGATAGAACAAGAACTCTGGGCTAGGAAATGACTCGAGTGTGCCAGGAAGTAGGAGAACAGCTGAAAACACTGAATTCTTCCATCCTCTGCCCAAGAGGCCTGGGGACACCAGGGTTGAACCTCACAACTGTCTTCCCCCTTCTCCTTCGAGAAGAGGACAAACAGACACAAAGGAATTCTTTCTAGTTTCCAAACCAGCAGACTACCTTGGCCCCCTCCTTGCTCAGAGCCCAGAGTGCCGGGGGCCTGGGTTGGGAGGGAAGGGGAGGGGGCGTGGTTGAACAGCGACTTGGAGATCTGTGAGATTCATGCTGCGGTAGAACTCTCTGAGCCCTATTTTCCATTACTGCCTGATGCCAAGGGTCAAATACTACAGGAATGTGCAGTGTGAGAGTCAGACCGTCTCTGGGTTAAATTAATGCCACAGATAGCACGCGTAGGAGATGTGGGCGTGGCCACTGCCAGCTAGCCCAGCTGTCTCCTGCCCTCGGTAGTCACCAGGGATGGCTTGTACCAGAGGCAGTATTACTCCCAACCATCACGTGAAGACTTTTTTTTCCCCTAAGTTTTTATGTATTTGCGAAAGAGAAAGAGTGCGCATGGGCAGAGGAAGGTGCTGAGGGCGAAGCAGACGCTCTCCTGAGCAGGGAGCCCCACTCGACTCAGGGCTCCACCCCAGCACCTGGAGATTATGACGTGAGCAGAAGACAGATGATTGACTGGGTCACCCGGGCGCCCTCAGAAATGAAGACTTTTTTGAAAGCATCCTGCAAGTTCTTGTAACCTGTGGTTTCTCTATTCATACATAAATACCAGGGCTTTTGCCAAAAGGGAGTGAACATGAGATTTTCTTTCAGGATCCTTCTAGTTGCATCTAAAGAAGAACCCATCCTAGGAGTCAACTTTTTACATGTACAATCAGGTCTTCTAGACGCAACACCAGACAGTGGTAGCTACCTGGTCCACAGACAGGTCTCCTTGCCTCACCTTCCTCTCAGCTCAGGAAGATGCAATTTTTTTTTCCTTCTATCAGATCAGAGAGCTTTCCCTCCTGGGGAGCCTGCGGTGTGGGTTTGATTAACTTTGGCTTATTACGGTGCTCTTGTTCCCTTACTGATGGATTTAGGCATAGGCATGCAACACACTTCTGGCTGGTAGGAGACCATGAGGAATCTGCTAGGGAGCTTTTGAAGTTTTGTTTGTTTTTAAAACAGGTAGGGATGGCCCCCTGCTGCCTCTGGGCAAATCATCTGCATGTGGTGTCTGGACCCCTGGGAATATGTTGGGATCATGTTGAGAACCAGTTTCTGGGGCCAAATTAACAACATACTGAGGGATTCGGAACAGAAAAACTAAGCAGCTGGGGTCTCAGATGGTTGCACTCAGCAAACGAACTAACCAAGCTTAGAACCTCCGAACCCCAAATTTCTTCTCATATT